>NC_044559.1:25753384-26053384 GCF_007565055.1 Rhinopithecus roxellana
AAAAGTGCTGGGATTACAGGTGCGAGCCACTGCGCCTGGCCAGAAATGGCGTGTTTATTTATTTATTTATTTATTATTTTTGAGACAGTCTCACTCTGTTACCCAGGCCAGAGTGCAGTGGTGTGATCTTAGCTCACTGCAACCTCCTGTCTCCTGGGTTCAAGCGATTCTCGTGCCTCAGCCTCTGAGTAGCTGGGACTACTGACACACCATGGATTACAGCCACGACGCCTGGCTAATTTTTGTATTCTTAGGAGAGATGGGGTTTCACCATGTTGGCTGTGCTGGTATTGAACTCCTAACCTCAAGTGATCTGCCCACCTCAGCCTCCCAAAGTGCTGGGATTACAGGCGTGAGCCACCGTGCCTGGCCTAGAAATGGCTGGTTTGACTCAGGATAATGTCCTTAAGGTTCATCCATGTTGTAGCATGGGACAGGATTTCCTTCGTTCCCAACACTGAATAATAGTCCACCGGACACTTGGATTATTGACGATAATGCTGCTATGATTGTGGGTGTACAAATGAATCTCTCTTCAAGACCCTGCTTTCAATTCTTCTGGAGGTATGCCCAGCAGTGGAGTTGCTGGATCATGTGATATCCTATGTTTCATTTTTTAGGAACTGCCATATAGTCTTCCACAGTGGCTGGACCGTTTTACATTCCCATCATCAGTGCATAAGGCCACCCACTTTCTCCACATTCTCGCCAACACGTATTTGTTTTTTTTTTTGATAATCCTAACAGGTGTGAGGTAGTATCTCATTGTGGTTTTGATTTGCATTTCTTTAGTGATTAGTGATGTTGAATACCTTTTTTTATGTTCGTGGCCATGTGTATTCTCTTTAGAGAAATGTCTGTTCAACTCATTTGCCTATTTTTAAACCTGGTTATTTGTGTTTTTTTTTTGTTTTTTTTTTGTTTTTTTTGTTTTTTTTTGAGTTGCAGGAGTTCTTTATATATCCTGGACTAACCCCTCATCAGGTATATGGCTTGCAAATATTTTCTCCCATTCTGTGGGTTGCCATTTCACTCTGATTGTGCCCTTAGATGCACAGAAGTTTCTTTTTTCTTTTTTTCTTATCATGTCTGCTGATAATTTTTGCCCTTAATTGCTGCTGGTAAGACCATAGCAGCTGATGTAATTCACTAGAAATAAGTTGCATTTCCTTTATAGACTAGTGATACAGAGAAATAAAATTAGATTTTCTTTTAAAAATTTTATGTCCAGTTGTAACTGAACCCAGATTTGGCTGCTTACTGTTTAAAAGCCAAACACGAGAGACAAGAGTTGGTGGCAGGTTTATTTAGAGAGCCTGCAAACCAGGAAGATGGTAGACAAGTGTGTAAAGTGCCATCTAAGTCAGTACAGGTTTCGGGTTCTTAATTATGTTGAGAGCAGTGGGAAGAGGAGGCTGTTGGAATGAAGAGGTAACTGAGGACCGCTGACATCTGGGCACCAGCGAGGGTCCGAGGTTGGGAACGTCTTTGTCCTTGATCACATCACAGTGTTCCTATAAATCTTTAACAAAACATAGCTAGTTGTTTACGTGCTTTCCTTTTAATCCCAGAGTTAATTTCAAAACTACACAATTGCCCTTTTTGCGTATTATCTCAATGCTCTAAAATTATCCTAGCCTCTGTGTAAGAATGGATAAAGGCCCCTTAAACAAAAATGTTAGTTCTTTTGCTGTTTCGCTACTATGGACTTTTTTAAAATTTTTTATTTTTTTATTATTTTTTTCTCGAGACAGAGTCTTGCTCTGTCACCCAGGCTGGAGTGCAGTGGCGTGATCTCGGCTCACTGCAACCTCCACCTCCTGGGTTCAAGCAATTCTGCTGCCTCAGCCTCCCGAGTAGTTGGGATTACAGGTGCATGCCACCACACCTGGCTAATTTTTTGTATTTTTAGTAGAGACGGGGTTTCACCATGTTGGCCAGGCTGGTCTTGAACTCCTGACCTCGTGATCCACCCACCTCGGCCTCCCAAAGTGCTGGGATTACAGGGGTGAACCATCTTGCCCGGCCAGACTTTATAATTGGTTTTAGTAACTCCTTTCATTCATTTACTCATCCACTCACCCACTGAGCAACCACGTGGATACCAGCATCTTCGTGGACAGTGCCAGGTTCTAGGGTACAAAGGTGAATAAGCGGTGCCCAAGATAGACCTGGTTGCAGCTCTGCGGCCTCTGTGAACTTCCCTGGCCATCCCTGGGCACTCGGGCTCTTGCTTCTGATCCGTCACCAGACATGATCGCAGTTGTCATGTTGTGAATTATCTGCACACGTGTTCCCTGGTCCCTGCCTGTGAGCTGTCTGTTGCTGCATCTTAGTCATCTTTGTGTGTGGCAGAGGAAGACGCTAAATCCACCTGGACATCTTGTGAATGGAGGCACTTCGGGAACGTGCCTTCTCTGCTCAGGTGGCCTCCTGAGATGCATTTTCCTTTTTTGCTGCAAGACCTAGGCCTCACCCTGCCTTCCTCTTCTTTTTCAAGTGGCCGCCTCTCCTTCTACCCTTGGGATTTTGCTCCCTGCGGGTTGATTTTAAAGTGACACTAAACCACTTCTCACTAACCCCAGGAGGTCAGTGGGTTACTGTTCATTACAACTGGTTGGGCTGAGGGCCACCTGGAGACGGTTAGTCAAATGGAAGCTTGACTTTTACATTTTGTGGGGATTGAATCTTCCTTTGTGGTTCAGTTCTCCCTAGTCCCCACGTCCACTGACATAGGGTCACCCAGGCTCTTTGGCTGTGGACAAGACAGATAGGTACAATTGGAGGCGAAAATACTATAAACAGCTGGGCGCGGTGGCTCACACCTGTAATCTCAGCACTTTGGGAGGCCGAGGTGGGTGAATCATGAAGTCAGGAGTTCGAGACCAGCCTGGCCAACATGGTGAAACCTCGTCTCTACTAAAAATACAAAAAATTACCTGGGCATGGTGGCACGTGCCTGTAATCTCAGCTACTCGGTAGGCTGAGGCAGGAGAATCGCTTGAACCCGGGAGGCAGAGGTTGCAGTGAGCTGAGATTGCGCCACTGCACTCTAGCCCGGGTGACAGTGCGAGACTCCGTCTCAAAAAAAAAAACAAAAGAAACCACACAAAAATACTACAAACAGACAACATTTATTGAGCACTGATTCGGTGCCAGGCCCCACCCTTTAAGTACATCTACCTATTTCAATTCATTGAATGTTCATAGACCATGTTCATAGACCACCTATGAAAAAAAATAATTGTTATCGCAACTTACAGGTAAAGCAACTGACATTCGGGGAAGTTGTGTTTTGGGTAAGCTGATAAAAGGCTGAGCTGAGTTTCCACCAAGCAGTTCTGTGCAGTTGTGGCTCCAGGGAACTCTTAACCCTGGTCTCAGTGCCAAAGGCAGAGGTGGGGGAGGGTGGCAATGTGGGAATCTCTAAGAGCAGACAGAGTCATCAGCACTAACTGATGAGGCTGCCCACCTGCAGAGGAAATTCGATGCAGATACCTTCTTTTTTTTTTTTTTTTTTAGACAGAGTTTTGCTCTTGTTGCCTAGGCTATAGTGCAGTGGCGTGATCTGGGCTCACTGTAACCTCCACCTCCTGGGTTCAAGCGATTCTCCTGCCTCAGCCTCCCAAGTAGCTGGGATTACAGGCATGCAACACTATGCCCGGCTAATTTTTAAAAATATTTTTAGTAGAGATGGGATTTCACCATCTTGGCCAGGCCGGTTTCGAACTCCTGACCTCAAGTGATCCGCCTGCCTTAGCCTCCCAAAGTGGTGAGATGACAAGCGTGAGCCACAGCACCTGGCCCAGATACACTTTTTTACTTTGTAAAAGTAAGATCTGGGGAAGATCCAGGTGATAGGAAGGTTTCCCAGGGACATGTCAGAATAGTAAGAGGAAACTGTTGATTGAGAAGAGGTGTGTGATGTGATCTTGTCTGCTCGAAGCTGGGGAGTTGATGGTAAGGATATGTCAGCTTTTATCTAGCGCTGTTGTCATTTATGACATTTTAAAGTGTCTAGAAGACTTCTCTGTGTCTGAGATGGGTGCTGAGAAAACATAGGCGTGTGTGGTTTCTGCATCTGGGGAGTTTACGGTCTGTACTAGTTAGTGAGCTTTTGTCTGCACTTGGGTTAGACAATAAAGAAATGTGACAAAGCCCACCCATTGGCTTGGCTCCAGGCACTTGATGGTCCTTGACTCGTCCTCCAGGTTCCAGTCCTTTCCCGGCTTTGCCATTCCTGTAGGTCCTGTCTTCAGGCAGGTAGCCAGATGGCTTAGCAGATTCAAGTTCACATCCAGGCAGTATCCAGAGAAGGAAGGGAGACAGCCTTCTCCTCGAGCTCTTTCTTGGGAGTGAACAGAATATGGAAGCTTGGAGGCCTCTTCACAGACTCTCCCTCACCTCTCCTTAGCTAGAGTTGGGTTGGACGCTGTATGGGAAATAGGATCACTATGATTGATTGAGACTGAAAAAAAAAAAAAAAAGAAAAAGAAAAACCCAGTTAACATCATCCTTAAAGGTGAATGACTAAATGCTCTCCCCTGAGACTAGAAACAAGACAAAGATGTTGGCTCTCACCCCTTCTGTTCCACATTGCACTGCAAGTCCTAGCCAGATCCATTCAACAAGAAAAAGAAATAAAAGGCCGGGCGTGGTGGCTCACGCCTGTAATCCCAGCACTTTGGGAGGCTGAGGCGGGTAGATCACCTGAGGTCAGGAGTTTGAGACCATCCTGGCCAACATGGTGAAGCCCCATCTCTACTAAAAATACAGAAATTAGCTGGGTGTGATGGTGTGTGCCTGTAATCCCAGCTACTTGGGAGACTGAGGCAGGAGAATTGCTTGAACCCGGGAGGCGGAGGTTTCAGTGAGCCGAGATCACACCATTGCACTCCAGCCTGGGTAACACAGTGAGACTCCATCTCATAAATAAATAAATAAATAAATAAATGGCATCCACATTAGAAAGGAAGAAGTTAAATGATCTTTTTGCAGATGACATGACCTTGTATATAGACAAGCCTGAGGACGCCACTAAAGTGGAGTGATTAAAGCATGGATTCTGAAGGCAGTCGAGTGCAGGAGACACTGTAAATGCAGTGGTCTGAGCGTGTGTGTGTGAGCTTTGTGGGAAGTGTTTCCCCGGGAAGTTGTTTTACCTGGGCCCACCTGGAGGATGTAAATGTTTCACTAGGAAATTGCCGAGTGGACAGTTGGCAGAGGGCAAAGGTGGGCGTGTTAGCAGAGAAGGATGTGGAACTGCAGGGGAGTGGTGAGCACCTGTGCCTGCAGAGCGGGTTTATGCTGGGGCAGTGGTGGGAGGTGGACCGTGGAGGTGAGCGGCGTCCACAGGATGGAGCCCCTTGTAGGCCTTGCCCAGGAGCTTGGACTCCAGCCTTCAGGCGGGGGAGGGAGGGTGCCTCAGGGATCTTTATAGAAGTGCTGGGACAATTGCATGATCACGGATGGTGCCTTGGTGGCATCAGGGGCCCTGGAGTCTTAACGTGTGCTCATTTGTTCTGGATGGAAGTGGCAGGGTCTTAGCATGAGGTCCCTTCCTTTCCAGGTTTCTGGGTGGAACGGACCCCTGTGCATGAGGCAGCCCAGCGGGGTGAGAGCCTGCAGCTGCAACAGAGAGAGAGTGGCGCCTGTGTGAACCAGGTCACTGTGGACTCCATCACGCCCCTGCATGCGGCCAGTCTGCAGGGCCAGGTGCGGTGCGTGCAGCTGCTGCTGGCAGCTGGGGCCCAGGTGAGTGGCCCATCAGGGCAGATCCCCAGACTGGCTGCAGCTGCCAGAATGGAGAAGGTTGACTCAGGAGAACTTGGGAAAGAGGGGAGGGTGGGGGCTGCACTGTGTCCACTGCACACAGGTACCAGGAAGCCTATGGCTGAGAAGTGCTTGTGGACCTGGCTGTTAGGAGGTCCCGGTGGTGGAAGAAAGGGCGACCTGAGCAAATTGATGGTGGGAGTGCCAGCCCTGTGGTGGGCAGGAGCCAGCAGGCTGGCCACAGTCTAGATACAGGCTCTCTCAGGGGTGGCCAGGCCTGGGCACAGAGCTGCTGCCTGGGCCCAAAGAGCAGGGTTCAGGCTTTAGGATGACTCAGTGGGATGCTGGCCTGCCAGCTCTCCAAAAAAAGGAACAAAAACAAAACTCTGTATTGCTGCTTTCCCTGGTGTAAATGTTCCCACCCTGGCTAGTGTTAAGCCACCGGGGGTTTCTGATCAGCAGAATTCCTGGCACATTGGCAGCCAGCTCTCCTGAGCTGGCAAACAGTGGCCCGGCACACCCCTGGCCAATGTACTAGGGACACAAGGAACTGGTCTCAGAGTTCAAGGGGTGGGGAAAAAGGGAAGACGGTGTACTGTTTATTCTTCCCATAAAGCTTGGAATGGAACCCGTGTCAGTGTGTACCCAAATAGAATTTGAATTTGGACAAATGCTAAATAAAATTTGCCAATTTGGGGAGTTGCCTTTATCCTGGCCTCTGACTTTCTCACTAGGGGAGGCATGGTAAGCTGTCTCAGGGATTCCTTCCATTGAGGTTAGAGGTTTTCGTTGTTTTTTGAGACAAGATCTTACTCTGTCGCCTAAGCTGGAATGCAGTGACGTGCTGGAATGGTGACGTGATCAAAACTCACTGCAGCCTCGTCCTCCTTGACTCAAGTGATCCTTCCACCTCAGCCTCCCGGGTAGCTGGGACTATAGGTGCACGCCACCACACCCAGCTAATTTTTGTATTTTTTGTAGAGACAGGGTTTTGCCATGTTGCCCAGGCTGGTCTCGAACTCCTGAGCTCAAGTGACCCTCCTCGCCTTCCAAAGTGCCAGGGTTACAGGTGTGAGCCACTGTGCCCAGCTGAAGTTAGAGTTTTTAAAACTCATGTTTAAAGCCTACCTCTCCCAGCTTGCAGCCTAGGGTTCCCCTGTCCTGCTCTGTGCTTAGTAGGTGTTTGGGGTAGGGGTGGTGAGGGGGCGGCTGAGCTTATCCTGCCCGAGAGAAAAGAATCCTGAACGAGATGACTTTTGTACTCAGGAGGCTATGGGTGCTCCCCAGCTACATGCTGTCTCTTTCGGTGTTCTCGCCTAGCACATAATAGCAAAGCAAACTGGTGCTTCTAAGAAGCATCTTAGCAAAGATGAACCTGCAGCAGGGTGGGAAAGCGGGTTGCGTGGGTTTCTCTGCCCTTTGACACTTGTTTCTTCCTTCCATGAGGTGGATGCTCGCAACATCGACGGCAGCACCCCGCTCTGCGACGCCTGCGCCTCGGGCAGCATCGAGTGTGTGAAGCTCTTGCTGTCCTACGGGGCCAAGGTCAACCCTCCTTTGTACACAGCATCCCCCCTGCACGAGGCCTGCATGAGCGGTGAGTTGGCAGATGACTGGGCTGGCCCAGTTGGGCCCTGGAAGTTTCCTCCTTTCTGGGATTAAAGGACTTTGGGAAGGAAGGAGAGCAGACGAATTGGGAGCCCCTTGGCAGGTGAAGGAGAGTTCTGAGTCTGTTTCTGGCTCTTGGTGGCTCAGCTGCAGAGATTCTAAGCTTTCCCTCCTTGAGGTCTTCCTCCGGGGCTGGGGCGGGTGACTCTACGGTAGGATTCTGTGTCCAAGCCAGGGCTCCTCGGGCCCCTCCACATTAGCACCAGGGCCTGGGGCACTCTGCAGAGGCTTACCTGGGCTTTGCTATAGTGTGCTCTGCAGGTCCCTGATTGAGATGGGAGAGGACAGAGAAACGTGTCCCAACAGCCTGGGCCAGGAGGCTGTGTGCGGTGCTCTCAAAACAGAGTGCTGGTCCTGCAGGCTCAGTGAGCAGGTGGGACTTCAGCTGCCCTCCGAGAAGGCGCATTGCAGATGCTGGGAAGATAAAAGGGCACCCCGAGCCTGGGGGACATTCCTTGTCCTGTCTTGCTGCATTAGAAGCTCCCAGTAGAGCAGAGAGGACTGGAATTTAGGGTGAGACCAGCTGGTGGGAAGATGTTTAAATGACAAAGGAGTTTGGATTCTACTCTTTTGAGCAGAGGCTGCAAACCGTGGCTTATATCTTGACTGGCCAGCATGGCCTTTCTCTTTGGATGCACGTCTGGGGTGCAGCGTATGGGGTATGTGCCCTTCCACGGTGCCTGCAGAGCCACGGCTGCCTGTGGCTCACCCCTGATTCCTGCTCTCAGGTCTTTCCATGTCTACAGGCCATGGGGACAGCTCCATGGAGCTCTTGAAGGTTTCTGAGCAGATGTTGAGGGCCAGTAAAACAGAAGTTGGGGAAGGTTCATTTAGTGGCCCTCTATGTGCAGACAGATGGAGGTGGCAGTGGTGGTCGGGGTCTCCTAGAAGCAGAGGAATGAGTTGGGGACCATCGCTGGGATCAAGGTGGCCAGTGCTCAGAGTAGGCTGGTGCAGTGGGATGGGTTCATTTAGAAGGTTTGGGGAGGAATCCGTAGGATTTGGTATGAAGGGGAGGCTCAAGAAGTCAGAAATGGGTCAGGTTTGAGTCAGGAGCAGGGACCCCAGGAAAGGGAGAGGGCTCTGGAGTGGGAGACACTAGCTAGTGGCCAGCACACGGCTCTGGGGCTGGGTGTGAGGCTGGTGGGGAAAATCAGGGAGCTGCCAACAGTGAAGAGGTAATTGAGTGACAGGAAAGGATGGAGCCTAGACGGAATGTGCAGGGGCGGGACGGTGGGGGGCCTGGAACCACGCTCCAAATCCACATTACAGACCCAGGAAGAGGAGCTGCTTAAGAGGCAGGAGAGGCCAGGTGCTGTGGCTCATGCCCTTGGTAATCCTAGCACTTTGGGAGCCTGAGGTGGGTGGATCACCTGAGGTCAGGAGTTTGAGATCAGCCTGACCAATATGGTGAAACCCCATCTCTACTAAAAATACAAAAAAATTAGCCAGGCGTGGTGGTGCACGCCTGTAGTTCCAGCTATCTGGGAGGCTGAGGTGGGAGAATTGCTTGAATCCGGGAGGTGGAGGTTGTAGTGAGCTGAGATTGCACCACCGCATTCCATCCTGGGCAACAGAATGAGACTGTCTAAAAAAAAAAAAAAAAAAAAGAGGCAGGAGAGGCGGCTGCCGTGGGGCACAGGAGGATGACCTGCCTAAGAAAGTCTGGGGGGTTTCCTGGGAGACTGGGCTCAGTGCTGACAGCTGCAGGTAGACAGGGGACAGGAGGGCAGCGGGAGTTTTCCCTGGCCCATTCTAGGTGGTGCCCCACGTCTCCTGTTCTCACAGCAATAGGCCGGCCAGGCCCGTTTCTCCCACTGCTGTGAGCCCTCCCCTCCTCAGGGGGGCGCAGAGCCGTGTCCTGGCTTCCTGAGGGCCATGCGGGGCATGAACTCCTCCCTAGGTTGGGATGCAGGCCTGCCTGGCTTCCCTGCCCTGCACCAGGGATGGAGGCTGCTGCAGCTGCCGCGTCTGCGTGCTTGTTGTCTCCGGTGTCCGTATTCAAGGACATCGTCCCCCCTTTTCCATTTCTCTTAAGGGAGTTCCGAATGTGTGAGGCTTCTTATTGATGTCGGGGCCAATCTGGAAGCGCACGATTGCCATTTTGGGACCCCTCTGCACGTTGCCTGTGCCCGGGAGCATCTGGACTGTGTGAAAGTGCTGCTCAATGCAGGTGAGTGGGTGTTTACCTGCGTGGGTATTTATCTGAGTGGGTGTTTACCCGCGCGAGTGTTTACCTGAGTGGGTGTTTACCTGCGTGGGTGTTTATGTGAGTGGGTGTTTACCTGTATGGGTGTTACCTGCAGAGTGGGTATTTACGGATTTACATGAGAAGCTTGCCTGAATGGGTATATACTTGCAAGGCTGTTCACCTAAGCAGGTGTTTACTTGCAAGGGTATTTACCTGAACAGTATTTACTGTGCCTAGCAGAGAGCTGGGTAGAGGAGTCAGAGGGACCAGGGTTGGAGGCTGGCTCTCCTGCTTGCCAGCTGAGACCTCGGGCCTCAGTTTATGTATCTGTAACACTGGAAGAATCTATGCTGCAGGTTGCTGGGAGAACTGGGGATATTTCCCCGGTGCCTGGTATGTCCTAGTAGGTACTCAACAAATGCCAATGATTATTTCTAGAGATCACAGGCCACTGTCTCCACAGCTGCCTGGTGAGGTTACTGCCTGAATCCAAGAGAGAAGGGGATGTAATGGGAAGTGGAGTCGGCAACGTTTAGGAGAATATGGAGCATTTGGAATCCAGCCTGTTGTCAGGTGTTCGAAAAGACTCAGAATCGAGATTCCCAAGGAGGGAAAAAAATCAAAACCAAAAAGACCCGACCAATTGAGGATTAGGCTCAGGACCTGTTTATACCAAAAGTTTTAGCCAAAGTGACTTGGCACAGGGTTTTTATCATTAAGCCAACTTAATGTTGTTGAGGGAAAATTTTAGTTTCATCATCTCATCCAAATTCTGGGTGTGGTGTAGGATAAAAACAAAACTGTTCAGGATGGCTGGGCACTGTGGCTCACAGCTGTAGTCTCAGCACTTTGGGAGGCTGAGGCGGGAGGATTGCTTGAGCCCAGGAGTTTGGGCCAGCCTGGGAGACATAGCAAGACCCCATCTCTTAACAACAAGAACAAACCTGTTCGGGAACAGGAAGATCATGAATTCCCCCCGATGACAGCCATTTGAGCTTAGTTATATGTAGTTTTCTGTTGGAGAATCTTACTCACTTTCATGTGCCACTTTAAGTCTTCTTAGTGGAAAAGATTCATTTTGTATAGGAACAGTTGTTGGGGTACTTTTAATTTTTTATACACTGTCTTAAAAATATCTCCATTGGAAGCAGGCGTTAAGTGTTTCCAGCCGAGCTGTCCTCTGGCAGCTGGATCAGTTTCTATGAACACAGGGCAGTGTATTCGTATCAAGCCTTCATGAGCTCAGTACACATGAGTTCCATTTTTACTTTAGTTCCGTTTGGTGTGGTTGTAGGGAAAGGGATCAACTTAGTGTTTAAAGCAAACATCCTTTCTGTATCAGTTAGGACTTCATGTCACTTGGATGCCTTTGCGAGTAACAGGAGGCCACTTCTACCTGGTAAACAATGGCGGGCATTTCTAGTTCAGGTGACTTCAGGGCTGAGACGCAGAGCAGGTTTAGGGACGGCTGGACCGGAGGTTCCGTGGTGTCACCCAGTTTCTTTGAATGTTGCGATTCTGCTTTCCTCAGTGTTGGCTTTATCCTAAGCCTCCGGCTTCCCTGAGCAAGATCACACGGGGCTGCAGTGGCTTCAGGCCTACACGCCAGATGTTTCCCATTTTAAGCCTTCTGGAGACTCTTTCAGAGGAGTGGAAAATCCCTTTTCACACACCCCTCCCCAGCCCCTTTGCCCAAACTTTGCCAAATTCTGATGGGCTGAAGCCTGGGTCATTAGAACCAATTACTGTGGTCAGGGGAGAGGGCTTGGACCAGGCGGGGCCCACACTGGAGCTGAAGTCAGGTCTGCTCCCACCTCCCCCACATTACCGGGTGGCAGCACAGTCGGGGGTGGGGGCTGGAAAGGAAGGGGCAGCTGTGATGCCCACTGTCGCCCTAAAGCGGGGTTCCCACAGCTCTCCCCGGAGTTTGCATGCCCCCCGGGGAGTGGGGAAGCCTCCCCACTGTGACTGTCGGTGTTGGCTCGATGCTGTGGGTGGAGTCCAGCCATCAGCTCATGTGGGATTCCTGATTCACATCCCACTCTCTGGTGGTCTCCTCTAGCACCCCTTGTGAGAGCAGGTGGATCATCATCTTCTTAGAAACCATTTTGTCATTGTGGAAATTTTCAAACACACAGAGAAGAGAGAAACAACAGCACCCCCTACGTCCTCGCAAACGGATTTTTTTAAAGTAATGATTCTGAACTTTTGGGGTCGGGTCACAGATCCTTCGGGAAACCAAAGGAAAGCCAGGGACTGTGTCTCTAGAAAAACAGAAGAGTGGAAAGTCCCTTTTCCCGCACCCCTCCCCAGTCCCTTTGCCCAAACTTTGCCCAATTCTGATTGGCTCAAACCTGGGTCATTTGAACCAGTTACTGTGGAGAGGGGAGAGGGATGGAACCAGTCGGGGCCCACATGATTGCAGGTGCTTTCGTGTGCGGTTTGAGAGCTGAACTGTGAGGCAGCCACGTTGCACCCCAGGGGGGACATAGAGACCGTTGTTCTTGTTCTTTGTAGGCGGTGAGGCGGGTCCAGGAACCAGATTGTATTTGCAAAGGAGGAGGGCTGGGGAGGGTGAAAGTCCGGTTATGATGGTGAAGTAATTTTTAATCTAATGGCTGACAGTGAATATTGAACTCTGCCAGGAGTGTTCAGAAGCTGCTCCCTGAGGACGGTCCTGCCTACACCTTTGTTCTTGGCACTGGTCCTGGCACAATTAAAAAAATTTTTAAAAAATTGTTCTTTAATTTTTTTTAAATTTTCAATTATAAATTTTTAAAATTTAATTGCCATTATTATTTCTTTTTATTTCTCTTGTTGCAGCAAGCACCTATTGAGCTATTTGTGTTTATGTTCCAGGATTGTGCCAGTCCTGGTGTGCTAAGGTCTTAGAAGGTCCCTTCACATCGCTGGCCATGGGTTCTCTGAATCCACTTTAATCCTATTTGGCATTGAAAGCAGGATTTTGGTAACGAGCCTGTGTTGATCCCTTTTCTCTGAAGCATGAAGTTCAGAGCTTTTAGTTCCCTAGTTGTTTCCTGGCTCCCTGTTTTTGTCTTTGTCTCTCTCTGTCTCTGTCTCTGCCTCTGTCTCTGTCTCTGCCTCTGTCTCAGTCTTTCTCATGTCTCTCAGTTTAAGGAATGTTACCATCCTTGCTTCACACAAAATTACTTTCTTTCCCTTTCCCACCCTCTCTCTTCCTTCTTTCCTCTGTATCTGTTCCCTTCTTTCTTTCTTTTTTTTTTTTGAGACGGAGTCTCATTCTGTCACCCAGGCCGGAGTGCAGTGGTGTAATCTCCACTCACTGCAGCCTCCAACTGCCAGGTTCAAGCGATTCTCATGCCTCAGTCTCCTGAGTAGCTGGGATTATAGATGTGCACCATCACGCCCAGCTAATTTTTGGATTTTTAGTAGAGACGAGGTTTCACCATATTGGCTGGGCTGGTCTTGAACTCCTGACCTCAGGTGATCTGCCCGCCTCAGGCTCCCAAAGTGTGGGGATTACAGGCATGAGCCACCGTGCCTGGTCCTGTTTTCCTCTTTCTAATGAGTACCTGTATGTGTTCTCTCTCTCACTATGGGCCTCACTCTGTCATCCAGGCTGGAGTGCAGCGGTACAATCACAGCTTGCTGCAGCCTCAACCTCCTGGCCTCCAGTGATCCTCCTACCTCAGCCTCCAGAGTAGGTGGGACTACAGGTGTGTGCCATCACGCCTGGATAATTCTTTAAGTTTTTTGTAGAACTAGGGTCTCACTAGGTTGCCCAGGCTGGTCTCAATTTCCTGGGCCCAAGAGATCCGCCCGCCTCAGCTTCCCAAAGTGCTAAGATTACAGGCGTGAGCCATGCGCCTGGCCGAGGCACATATTTTTAATGGACATAGTTGTTCGGGTTTCATCTGTCACTCTCTTTTTGCTCACTCAGTGCTATCCTTTCAGGATCCATCCAAGTTGCCGCCTGCCTTCCTGGCCTGGTGTTTCCTTTCAATCCCTTATTCACGATTTCATTTCCTTTCTTATTCACCTTCCTTCCCTTCCACCCAATCAAATGATGCCAAACACGCATTTTGAAAAGATGTACATTGGGAAGGCCCGCCTCTCTGCAAGAGCCCCTGGCCAAGGCCTCGTGTGTGGAGCACAGCAGGGAGCATGATTTTTAGAGCTCTTTCCAGCCATGGTTTTCTCCCTGATCGTGAGAGAGTAGCTGTGCCTCCCTTGGGCCTCTTTCTCTGTTTTTTTTTTTTCTTTTGTTAAAATAGAGACCATCTGTTTCTCTCTCAATTGGCAAGAATATTGCCAGAATTAATGACATGAGAGAAAGCTACTGGAACTGTAGATTCTGTGGATGGTACAATTTGTTTTTCATTACAAGTGTACTTGTAATGTTTAGTGTTAACATGTACTTTATATTATGATTGCAACATGATACTGGAGGAAAACCCCTTGTGTGAAAGAGGTTGAATTGTGGGAAAAATATTTCTTTAATCTATTGCTTTGAAATATTATTATCTTTTTTTGCAGTACATTTCTGCCAAATTCAGGACCTAGGTAATTTAGCATTTTTCCTGGTTGAGAGATCCTTTCCTGTCCTAACTTCTGAGTTTTGGCTGCGGGAAGCGGAAAGAACTTTCTTTACTTATGTCATCACTTTGGAGGGCTGGATCACTCCACGAATGCTGTTATGAGCATGGTTCTTATGTGCTTTTAGGGGATTCAAATATTTTAAAGCAGAAAGCAGGATTTTTCAGATAGTTTTTGAGCAGAGGAACTAGAAAATGGAATAGCATTCCACCTCTCAACTCCTCTTTTGACCCTCTGAAATTGTTGGTAAGTGATGGCGAGCTAGTAATCTGATTGCTTTAAAATCCCACTTTTGATAATATTTTACAGTTGTGGTTTGAATCTGTCATTTGGCGGATTATTTGACTGATGCTGTGCGATTTGCTTGACTTCTTTAAAATACTTCTCTTTCATTCGTTTTCTCTTACAACCTCCTTTGTTACTTGAGGAACAGACTTCGAAGAAAATGGCATTTTCTTTCAAAAGAATTCTGAAACCCTGGGGGATTCCATTGTATCGGATTAGTGATGGCTGTGCCCTAAGAATGATGTGTTACAAAAATCAGATTTTTATCAAAATCTTTTTTTAATGCATTGAAAAATGCCATATTTGACCAGGTGGTGGTGGCTCATGCCTGTAGCCAGGAGTTCCAGACCAACCTGGCCAACAGGGCGAAACCCCGTCTCTACAAAAAATAGAAAAATTAGCTGGGCATGGTGGTGTACCTGTAATCCCAGCAACTTGGGAGGTTGAGGCAGGAGAATCGCTTGAACCCTGGAGGTTGCAGTGAGGCGAGATTGTGCCACTGCACTCCAGCCTGGGCGACAGAGTGAGACTCTGTCTCAAAAAAACAAAACCAGCCATATTTAGCTACTAATTCTTTGCATCTTTCTGAATGTCTACTCTTTAAAAAAAAATTTTTTTTTTCACTTTTAATCAGCTTGATGAATGTCTGCTGTTATCATGAGAAAGTTGAGGAGTGCAGAGCTAAATCTCTTCTCTGAATTGCCTACTGTTTTGGGTACATTATCTGTTTTCCTTTTGTAAAAGACTATGCATTGTTAAGGAACATTCACTCTTTCATTCAACCAGTATTTCTGGAGCCTCCCTCCTGCGCCCACAAGAGGAAGAAGTAGTGTGTGTCTGTGCTCGAGGACAGGTGGGAGTGCTTGAGTAGCTCTGGTTTGAGCTTCCAGAAATCTCAGGACCCCTGAAGGCAGATTGATAGGGCATTAGAACGGTTGTTTAACTCAGGACGTTTTTCGTTTTGTTTTTCTTCTTTTCGGTTCTATTTCCAGTTATTTCTTTATTATTGCTGCCTACCTTTATCTCTCTTTTCATGAGGGGGGACAATGAGTAATTCCTGCTTTTGGATGTGAAAAACAGTTTTGAAAGCTACGGTAGAGTCTGTCCTGATTTTGTCTTCTGGGTGGGGATTGCTTCTGCCACCGTGCTGTGTGAAGAAACGGATGTGATTGTCCCCCTGACTTCAACTTCTCTTCTTGGTGAAATCTATTCTGCACTCTTGACCTCCAGGGGCCAACGTGAATGCGGCAAAGCTTCATGAGACGGCCCTTCACCACGCGGCCAAGGTCAAGAATGTTGACCTCATCGAGATGCTTATCGAGTTTGGTGGCAACATCTACGCCCGGGACAACCGTGGGAAGAAGCCGTCTGACTACACGTGGAGCAGCAGCGCTCCCGCCAAGTGCCTCGAGTACTATGAAAGTGAGGCGCCCCACTGAGCCCGACCTATCCCCTCCAGCCTTCAGCCTGGACCCCTGATATGCCGGCTCCCTGCGGGCTTCCATTGAGAGCTAGGCTGTTAGTCCTGGCTCCTGTCCTCTGCACTAGGACAGACCCTTAGGCACTTTGCGGGGGCTGTTTGTGCTGCTGCCCCAGCTCTCCCTGGGTTCCCTGTGGCCCGTGGCCTGGAGCAGCAGAAGCTGTGGCTGACACCTGCTCAGGCACCAGACCTGTGCCTCCTGTGCTGGACATTTGACAGATGAGCCTCCTAGCTGCAGATATAGTTGTTTGATGACAAATTTGGGTGCTGAAATATAATGCCGTGGCTCAAAAAACCAAAACCATGGTTTTGAAAAGGTGCGGTGGCTCACACCTGTAATCCCAGCACTTTGGGAGGCTGAGGCGGCAGATCACCTGAGTTCAGCAGTTTCAGACCAGCCTGGCCAACTTGGTGACACTCTGTCTCTACTAAAAATAGAAAAATTAGGCGGGCATGGTGGTGGGTGCCTGTAATCCCAGCTACTTGGGAGATTGAGGCAGGTGAATTGCTTGAATGCAGGAGGTGGAGGTTGCAGTGAGCCGAGATTGCGCCACTGCACTCCAGCCTGGGCGACAGAGCAAGACTCTGTCTCAAAACAAAAAACAAAAAAACCTTAAAACCAAAAAAAACCCCACATCCCACAAAAGGCAATCCCAGTGGACATCACGCCCCGAATTTCATTTCCTGGGCTCCCTTCCTCAGGTTCCTGGCTGTCCTTCCAGAGAAGGCCTGCAGGACACATCCCGGTTCCAGGAGAAACGGAGGCGTTTTCGATTCTGTCTGAGTTTGTATTCGGTTGCAGGTGTTGTGCTCCTTCCTGAAATTAACCTCATATCCTTCCTTGCTCCCTTTTTCAGAGACACCTCTGACTTTGTCACAACTCTGCAGGGTGAGCTTGAGGAAGGCCACTGGTGTCCGAGGGCTGGAGAAGATCGCCAAGTTAAACATCCCACCCCGGCTCATCGATTACCTCTCCTACAACTGAGTTGCACGCGGGGTCCGGACCGTGACTGCTCCCGTTGTGCCCAGCATTGCCTGGGTGAGGGCTCTGCCTGTTCCTTTGAAGCAACGTGATTGCTGTAGATAGAGCAACGCTCCTCCGAGTCCCTTCCTGCGATGCTGTGTAGGCTTCTCTTCTGGATCCTGGATAATGTTTCCAAGGTGTTGGGAAGGCCTGCGTCTCAGGTCACAGTTGTGGGTGTGACCCTGCACTGTTCTACGGAACTTACCTCCTCACTGGGCGTGGGCCAGTTTTCCTCTTTTACGGACCGTCCTCAAAGGCACTCTCAGGACAGATGGCGTGGGGAGCACAGAGGAGGCTGGCAGAGCTGAGGACTCGGGGCATTGTTGCTAGTTCCCACTCTCCTGGGCAGCCGGCCATAGATGCACAGGTCCCAGGTGCAGGCCACCACCTCCGGGTTGGCACCAGGACTGCCCGCGGTGCTCATAGGGAACGGCTGGGCCCACGGAAGGTCAGGCTGGGATGTGGCCTGGGACCACTGCTCTGCCGGCTGCTGTGTGGATGCTCTTCCTGGAGCACTTTCCAAAGCATCCCCCAGCCCCAAGCCTGGGCGCATCCATCGCTCAGGGGCTTTCTACGGGTGTTTGTAGGGGAAGGCCCTGGCTTTGTATACCCCACAGGTAGCACTGAGTTTCTTAGGAAATTCGTCTTCAGTATTAGGTCTTGAACTCTTGTAAAAAGTTTATGTGTAGGATAAAAACCTTTTAGAGGACACGTAGGTGGTACCACTAAGGTTTTGCTAATGAGCCATTCAGACCCACAGCAGTGTGAAGGTGCGTCAAGGTGTCTATTCTCGTAGCTCCGCATTCTCAGTGCAAAGGGCTGTTTGGAGACTCTGTGGGAATTGCTTTTCATCTGTTTCTATGGTTGTCAAATGAATTCTTCACCCACCCTGCAGTTTGTGAACTTCTTGAAGCTATCAAATTAGTAAGAGAGGCTGCCCACACCCGGGAGGCACCATCACCCACTTATTATTTGGTTCTGCGGATACTCCTGGAACATCTGTCACATCCAGCATTGTCCCAGTGCTTTGAGTTGGACGGGAATGGGACTCTGCAGCCAAGGCGGGATAAGAAAATCTCACAATTCCATCCTGCACTGATAGAAACAGGTCGGTCTGCATTATAAGCCATTGGTGGAGCATTCAGTAGCCTATTCAGACTGCATGGGCCGGCCTAGGAGTCTTTGTCTTCATAAATTTTAAGAACCCCGCCCACAACAGGGAGTTAAACTGGGAGGACCTTTGTATGATTAGTTCAGGGATGTGTGGTTTCTGGGGCAATGGAGGACGGGTCAGGCCTGTCCTGGAGACAGTGTGCCCAGAAAAGGGAACGTGGTACTCACTGGATGCACCCAGGCCGGCCCGAACCTCCCGCCATGGACAGTGCGGGACAGAGTGAGCCTGAGCTGCCCAAGGCAATGCCCTTTGTGCTGTATGACTGGAGGCCTCTCCGCGTGGGTACTTGGGGGTGGGGCCACAAATCTGGTGAAAAACTTCATACTGGCCGCCGTGGGGTTTCTCTTCTCCAGCGTTCCAGCCGTTGTCATGGCGGGTCTTCGTCTTAAACTGAGAAGAAGAGCATTCCTGTTTGATCACCGCCTTAGATACCAGTTCTGGATCAGTCAGTGTTTCTGCATGGAATAACAACCATTAAAAAAAAGTATTGGGTTCTGCCCTTTCATCTTTGTAAGCGATTCTTGCCTCTAGCAATGACACCGGGTGATGTCTCACAGTAGAGCACTTAGCGCAGAATCAGGTCCCCATGGCTGTTGCTCAATAAAATTGGTGGAATAAAGTGCATCCCTGTGTTCACACGGCCCTTTTCTGATGGGGCAAAAACACCAAGATGGGCACATCCCGTGTGGATGGAGGGGGTGGCTCTCGTCTTGCCATGTCGCGGGTCGGTTGGCAGCGCTGTGCTTGCCAGGGAGCCACACCTTGCCATCTCTTCCCCAGGTCTCCTGGGGCCGACGTCAGCACCCCCCTTATGTGGACTTTTCTTGGGGGAGACAGACACTGCTCACGGGACCAGGTGACTGGGATTTTGGATCCTCCCCCGCCCTTATGCAGGACTGTGACTGTAGACAGGTTTGTCTGCTTCTCTACTCTGCGTTGTTCTGGAAAGCTGCAAAACCGGGATATCGGGTCAGACTTGGAGCACTGAAGGGGTCTTGATGACCAACCACTGAGCCAAACCCCTCACCTCAGGGGGACGAGATGGGTCCCCATTAGCCTCAGGTGTTTTTTTTTTTTTTTTTTTTGAGATGGAGTCTCGCTCTGTCGCCCAGGCTGGAGTGCAGTGGCGCAATCTCAGCTCACTGCAAGCTCCATCTCCCGGGTTCACACCATTCTCCTGCCTCAGCCTCCTGAGTAGCTGGGACTACAGGTGCCCGCCACCACGCCTGGCTAATTTATTTATTTATTCTGTATTTTTAGTAGAGACGGGGTTTCACCGTGTTAGCCAGGATGGTCTCAATCTCCTGACCTCGTGATCCACCCATCTTGGCTTCCTAAAGTGCTGGGATTACAGGTGTGAGCCACCACGCCCAGCCGCCTCAGGTTTTATGAGTCTGAAATTAAATGATTGAAAGATGCCTTGGCTGGGTGGGGTGGCTTAACGTCTATAATCTCAGCACTTTGGGGAGCCAAGGTAGGTGGATCACTTGAGGCCAGGAGTTTGAGACCAGCTTGGCCAAGATGGTGAAACCCTGTCTCTACTAAAAATACAAAAATAAGCCAGGCTGGGGGTGCATGCTTGTAATCCCAGCTACTCAGCAGGCCGAGGCAGGAGAATCACTTGAACTCAGAGACGGAGGTTGCAGTGAACCGAGATCGCACCACTGCACTCCAGCCTGGGAGACAGAGTGAGACTCTATCCCCACGAAGAAGAAAAAAAAAGATGCCTTGAAAAACGTAAAGTGGTCCCTAAATATGAAAGTGACATCTACTGTTGTGTGGTTTTGTTGGTATCTGTAGGTCTTGCAGCTGTGTGAACTATTCCCACTTTAAGACCATACCATCTATTTCAGGAGTCAGGCAGTCATAAGACTTCTCAGTTTACATTTTGAAATGCGTGTGCAGTGGACAGATTTGGAGCAGACATTTGCAACATATATAACAAGTAATTGGCAAGCAAAATATGTAAAGATCTTATTATAGATTATTAAGAAAATGGGCCAGGTGCTGTGGCTTGTGCCTGTCATCCTAGCACTTTGGGAGGCTAAGGCAGGAGGATTGAGCTTAGGAGTTTGAGACAAGCTTGGGCAGCCTAATGAGACCCCATTTCTACAAAAAAAGAAAAAGATAACCTAATAGAAAAAAACCCGAATGAGACCCCATTTCTACACACACACAAAAAGATAACCTAATAGAAGAAAACTGGGCAAAGAATAAGAACAGGGCTTTATAAAAGAGGGATCTTGAAATGTCCACTCACAGGAAAGGATGCTCAGAAGTGATCAGGGAAATTCAAATTAATGTTTAATTCAACCAAGTGATTAGCATTGAATGCTGCCATGGAGACAGTCATTGAAAGGTCTGAGTTTCACAGTGTTGATGGGTGGGCCATATGGGCAAATGGAAACGCACAGGCTGCCAGTGGGGACTACGCTGATGATGGGTCTGATTTGGAGAGCTATTGGCTGATACTAATGCAATTAAAAACATGCGTACCCCTTGTCCCCAGTAATTCTACTTTATATAAATACACCCTAAAGAAACTCTCGGGGCCAGGCGCGGTGGCTCAAGCCTGTAATCCCAGCACTTTGGGAGGCCGAGACGGGCAGATCACGAGGTTAGGAGATCAAGACCATCCTGGCTAACACGGTGAAACCCCGTCTCTACTAAAAAATACAAACAACTAGCCGGGCGAGGTGGCGGGTGCCTGTAGTCCCAGCTACTCGGGAGGCTGAGGCAGGAGAATGGCGTAAACCCGGGAGGCGGAGCTTGCAGTGAGCTGAGATCCGGCCACTGCACTCCAGCCTGGGCAACAGAGCGAGACTCCGTCTCAAAAACAAAACAAAACAAAACAAACAAACAAAAAACTCATGCAGTATCACAAGGAGACATATATGAGGTTGTTTACTGCAGCAATACCTGTAATAGTGAAAGACCCCACCAGTAAGGAATAAGATGTAGAATATCATATACATCTTAGTTATCATACCTACACTCGATAAACATTAAGATGGATTAGAATTACATGTTTTAACACAAATAGATCTAAAAAATATGATGGTCGATCAAACAATTGCCAAACCTTTTCTGTGTATGGTATGAATCAATTTGTATGATTTTTTAAAAAAGCTCATCTAAGAATTCATATGTATGCAGTAAATACATAAAATCGTGGAAACCACACACTGGTGTCATGGGGATACCTGTGGGGGGATAGGAACACAGGGAACTTCAGCTCTGTTGTATTCCATTTCTTAAAAAATGATATTGGCCAGGCAGGGTGGCTCATGCCTGCAATCCCGGCACTTTGGGAGGCTAAGGTGGGAGGATTACTTGAGCTCAGAAGTTCGAGACCAGCCTCAGCAACAAAGTGAGACCCCATCTCTCTAAAACAAATAAAAAAGGAAATGATATGAAGCACATGATAGAATACTACTATTTGCTCATGTTGGGGGACGTGGGGCAAATAGAAATATGGGTGTTACTCTCCATGTGTTTTGATGTTTAATTTTTTCTTAATAAAAAGTGAATGCATAGAGGAGCAACAAAGGGCAAAAATGTGTAACCATTATAAACTGGGTTCTGCTTAAAAACACCTTTCAGTTTCCCGTTGGCCACAAGGGCATGGTTGTGGTTATAGGAGCTTGTATTCCACAGTGGGTGTTGACACCTTTTTTGGAACGACACTGTCAGATAAACTAGATATGCAAAGCCCTGGGTCCTGATATTTGTCTCACAGAGCCGACCCTCATCTCCTCTGCAGGAAAGTGCTGGATAAAATGCGTTTCACTGATTAGCCTTGCCTGCGCTGGCATGGCTCGCTCCCTAGACGATGGTGGGTCTTCTAGGTCTGGCTCTGGACAAAGTCCCTGGCATCAAACCCTCCCCTTTGGAGAGATCATAATTGAGGGACCATTTCACAGTAAGAAAATGCAGCTGCACCCTCTGTCCTCAGCCCTTGGAGCGGGGGTGCTGCCCACCTTCTGCAGGTATGAGGCATCGGGAAGTGAGGGAGACAGCAAGAGGCCCCTGCGGGACCCCCAGTGGGATCTCTTGCTCAGCTCTGGGCTCCCCATGGTCTTCCAGGGAGGGAGTCGAATCTCATCCACTCCTGGACCACAGCAGTGCTCCCCATGGTATCCCATCTGTGCTACCAGGTGACTCTGCAGAGAGTTCTGAAGTCATTTGGGATGAAAAGAATGCCTTTGCCTGTCCATTTCATCCCCTGGGCCACTTTGTTAAACTGCTCGTGCTTTCTCTCCGGCAGGCAACACCTGTTTCTTCTAGGCAGTTGAGTTCCTTTATTCAGAAAAACAAGCCTAAGACTGGTTCTAAGAGCAAAGCTGGGCAGCTTGCTCATCTTTCGAGCAGCTGTGCTATGGAGAGATGAAGGTGGGGTGCACAGGGCCCTGGCAGAGGCTGTGCCCCCTGTAGTGGCTAAGAAAATATTTCCAGACCCTGGAGTCTTTGCCTTTTCTCTTTTCTCCACATTGGCACCACATGGTATTGACAGTGAGGCCTTAGTGATTTTGGCGTGAAGGTCTTGTGATCTCTGACAAGTTGAATGAAAAGATGTCTTAAATTGGTCCAATCTAAAGAGTGCCTCCTTTTTCTCCAAACCACAAATAAAGACAGACAAGATGAATGATAGGCCTGTCTGCCTGTCTCTGTCTCTCTCTCTCTCACGCACGTGTGTACACATTTATTTGTTCAAATACAATTTCACTCTAGCATCTGGCCTCCAGGTGTGCGGTTCTTGTGCACAGGGACTTCTTGGCTGGGGAGAATCTGCCACTGAATGCTGAGCTAGGACGTGCACTTAGCTTCACCATCTGCACACCGAGTGATCAACAAAGAAAAGTCCCTCTGTTCTTGGTGTGAATCCAAATCCTGAAGCTCATTCCGCTGTGCTGGGGACAGAGGGCTGCGACCAGAGGAGAAGCAGTGATGTCGTCTTGTTCCTTGGTCCTCTTCCCCATCCATCCAAGCCCACCCATCTTCTTCTTTCCTCTTTCCCATCCATCCAAGCCCACCCATCTTCTTCTTTCCTTTTTTTTTTTTTTTTTTTTTTTTTTTTTTTACCGGTTGTTCTATTTTAAGTTCTCTGCTGGGCACTAAGGATATGAAAACACATAAAAGCAAATCTTGGCCCCGAGAATCTGAGTCTGTTTCTCAGGGAGCAGGTACAGAACAGATGCTGCACTTCGTCATGTGGTGAGCTGGAGGATGCTGTGGTCTGACTGTCTGTGTCTCCCCAGATTCCTGTGTTCAAATCCCCACCCCCACAGTGATGGTATTAGGATGTGGAGCCTCTGGGTGCTGATGAGCTTATGAGGACAGAGCTCTCTTGAAAGGGACCAGTGCCCTTAAAGAGGTGCCAGGCCTGGTGCGCTGGCTCACACCTGTAATCCCAGCACTTTGGGAGGCCGAGGTGGGTAGATCACTTGATGTCAGGAGTTCGAGACCAGTCTGACCAACATGGTGAAACCCCATCTTTACTAAAAATACTAAATTAGCCAAGCATGGTGGCGGGCACCTGTAATCCCAGCTACTTGGGAGACTGAGGCAGGAGAATCGCTTGAAGCTGGGAGGCAGAGGTTGCGGTAAGCTGATATCGTGCCACTGCACTCCAGCCTGCACAACAAGAGTGAAACTCCATCTCAAACAAACAAAAAAAAGGGTGCCAGAGAGCTGGCTTGCCCCTTCAGGCAGATGAGGACACAGAAAGAAGGTGCTGTCTATGAAGAGAGCAGCTGTCACCAGGCACTGATCCTGGGCTTCCCAGCCTCTAGTAGATTTGTGTTTGTTTGAAAACCACCAGTTTTAGGTTTTGTTTTCTTTTATTTGAGCCAGGGTCTTGCTCTGTTGCGCAGGCTGGAGTGCAGTGGTGTGATCTCAATCTCCTAGGCTGAGGCGATCCTCCCACGTCAGCCTCCTGAGTAGCTGGGACTACAGACATGTGCCACCACATCTGTCTAATTTTTTAATTTTTGTAGAGACCGGATTTCATTATGTTGCCCAGGCTGGTCTTAGGCTCAAGGGTTCCTCCCTCCTCAGCCTCCCGAAGTGTTGAGATTACAGGCATGAGCCACTGTGCCCAGCCACATAGAATTTGTTTTAGCAACCCCAGCAGACTAGGACAAGGCATGAGCAAACAAGAAAGGAACAACTGACTCTTAACTCCGCCAAGGACATTGGAGAAGACGGAAGAGGGATAACTGCTGACCTTCTAAAGTCTTGGATCAATAGTCAATCACGTAGCATAAAGAACAACTACATTTTGATTCCCATGGTGCTCTGCGGTTTACAAAGCTTTATAATGACTTCGATTAATGGCAGCACTCTTCCAGGGTGAGGATGAAGAAACAGAAGATTCGTTGGTGTGGCTTTTTTTCCCCTTCATACTTTTTCTAGCAGGCACGAAAACGAGAGTGAGACTTAATTCCCTGGAATTTTACATGTATAACAGGGCTTACTGTAATCCTTCTTATGCTTATAGTTTTCAAAGACCTGGGAGAGGCTTTGATCATAAAAGGCAAGATTTGACCATCCAGAGAGTATGGGATTTTGCCTACGAGCCTCTGGGAATCTGGGCAGCAGAACAGAAATAGGTCATTTATAAAACTTAAATTTAACTGAGCCATAGGAAAAGAAATCCACCACAAGCTAACTTCAAAGAGTCCAATTGTCAGGTTTTTCCTGCTTCTTTGGTGTCAGAGGGGTCCCTTGCTGCTTCTAAAATATCGTGGAGTATAAACTTGTATTCAAGAAATACAGATAAGATACGATTTAGGTGCAGTTTTGGTTAAATACGGCATTGATGAGAGCAGTATTACTCAAGAGGCCGGGTGCTACTGAGTTCCCACATCCAGCCCCCAACCTGTGCTTGCCCCACCAACCAGCTCCCACACCCAGCAGGCTGAATCTAAAACTGGCCTGGTCTATAATGCCCTTCCTCAGATGATCTGACAGCCCATGGATTAATTCTGTGTCTCTTTCAAACAGGGCAACAGAATTGCCAAGACTTGATAAAGCCCAATAATATTTCTAGTAACAAGTAAACTGAGAGCCTGGTTGGGCGCTGGTTCTTATTTTGTGTTGGGCTCCCAGGCCAGCCTGCGACAATGTGTTCCTTTGCATTCAACAAACATTCACCGCCAGGCTTCCTAAGCTGGAGTCCCTGGGTGTGTGCTTTGCAGACCTTGGCTGTAAAGTATCTCATTGGTCTTTCTCTCTGGCACCTCTTGTTATGCCTCCAGCTGCAGCCGAGTGTCAGGACCTTGGTCACCAAGTGCTATGATTGCAGGCACTCTGTGCTGACAGGTGACCTGGTTGCCTCAGACCAGGTGTGACTCATTATTTTCCTCCTGACGTTCCAAGCACTGAAGTAAATGATTGATGGAGGGAGAGATCCAAAGTGTCAGAGAAGTCTCTCTCTTAGCCATGAATAACAAGCTACCTTGAACTGGTGTTTCCTTTGCATATTTTGTTTCTAAGCAAATCGAGGTCCGGGTAGAGTTTTGCCCTTGAGCAGCTTCATGAGGTCAAGGATGGGTGCTCACTCCACTCTGCACGGAAACACTGAGAGTGGAATGAAAACACAACCAGAGAGAATGTCCTCCCCACCAGAAGGTCACCTTGAGACAAGCCTCCATGCATCATCGCCAACCTCACACAGTGATACCTCTTCATGCTGGGGAGCAATTCCATCCAAGTAAGTGGAGGGTGGGGACAGTTTCTCTCCCTCTGTGGACATGCCAGACTGAGTCCTTGGCAGTACTCTGTTTTCCCGGGAGGCCCTTTTGCCCAAACTGGGACATCTGGTTCCCTTAGGAAATCAGAATGTTCCCCTGGGCTTGTGGCATGCTCCCAGGTGGACACTCCTCTGGGAGGGCAGCTGCTTGGGACAGGATCACTTCACAGGACCTCAGGAAGTTACAGGAGGAGCTTGGACCCAAATCCTGCCCAGTGCAGTCAGGAAACACAGCTATGAGAGTGTTCCCTGCAAGGCCAGAGATGATGGCTTTAATATTACCTCTCTCTCTTTCTCTCTCATCTATCATCATCTATTCCTTCTATTATCTATCATCCCTCTATCTTCCTACCCATCCATCAGTCATCTATCTATTCATTTATCTATCCATCCATTGATTATCTATCATCTGTCGATTTTTCTTTAGAGACAGGGCCTCACTATCTTGCCCAGGCTGGAGTGCAGTGGCTATTTGCAGGAGTGATCCCACTACGGATTATCATGGGTGTTTAGACTTGCTCCATTTCCAATATGGGCTGGTTTACCCCTCCCTAGGCAACCTGGCAGTCCCTTGATCCCGCGAGGTCACCATATGGATGTCGAACTTAGTGTGGACCCCTAATCTGCATGGTGTACCACAGCCTAGAACTTCTGGACTCAAGCGATCCTCTTGCCTCAGCCTCCTGAGTAGCTGGTGTTACAGGTGTGTGCCACTGGCTATCTATCTGTCTGTCAATCATCTATTTATCAGTTTATTATCTATCTATTGATCTATCATCAATCATCTGTATATCTATCATCAATCAATCAGTATATCTGTCTCTTGAGCTATCATTCATCTATTGATCTATCATTGATCTATTATTTAATGGGCATGCACTTAATGTGTAATACATGGCTCTGAACTGAGTCTCGGGAAGGGAAGTGCAAAGATCTTGGCTTCCCTTTAAGACCCTCCATTTAAAAGAGGATAAAAGATGCATCAGCTTATTAACATCGTCTCAACAGAAGCCGAATGGAGTGAATGCCACACAAGAGGAAACAGTGCTTGAGAATACGTTGTTTTAAAAAAAAATGCATCATGGAGAAAGGGAATTTGAACTCTGCATCTCCAGTCAAGGAATGACATGAACTGAAACATGCATGTTCTGGAAAATTGGTCAGGTTGTGGTGTGTGTGGTAGACAGGCAGCTGGCCGAGCTGGAGGCCAGATCTGGAGTTGGGAGAGACAGTGAGAGAGGAATGTGATGCCCAGGCCATGCCTGCCAGGGCTGGACTGGGTGCCCAGGGTGGATTGAAGCCTGGGTGGGCATTCAATTGCTGGGACACAATGTTTGCTCTTCAACAGAACACCTATCAAGGGAGATCTCAGCATCAGGTGGCCCAGCCTGAGCAGTGCTTGCTGAAGGCGTGTGGAGCAGCAATAGTTGGTTGTCTCAGCGGGACCACAGGGGCTGTCATGTCTTTATCCTCCAGGACTTGGAATGATGCTATTCACTATGTGACATTTGCATCTCTGGAGCACTGACTTCGAGCCACCATGTGGTCTATTTAAATTGTGTGTTACTTGGCTATGGCTGCCATAACAAAAGATCACAGATTGGGGGCCTTAAATAATAGAAATAAATTGTCCCCAAGTTCTAGAGGCTGGAAATCCAAGATCAAACTGTCAGCAGTTTGTGATTCCCCTGAGGCCTCTCTCCTCAATGTGCAAACCACCTTCCTTCGCATGGTGTCTTCACGTGGTCTCTCCTCCGTGTGTACGCATCCTTGTGTCTCTTCCTCTTCTTATAAGGAACCAGACCTATTTGGTTTAAGGGCCTCACTCTTATGACCTCATGTGACCTTAATTATGCCCTCAAAGGCCCCATCTCCAAATACAGTCACTTCGAGGGGTTAGGGCCTTCAACATATGAATTTGGGGTGAGGGACACAATTTAGTCCATACCATATGGCTACTTGGTTATATTTCTTTTATACTATAAGCTTCTAAGAGACCAGGGACCATGTTGTATTCACCTTCCACAGTGTCTGACACAGAGACAATCCCCATATACTGTTGAATTAATGGGCTGCAGAATGAAGCCAGAGTTACAGGGCTGCCTGCCTCCAGCTGCCCAGGCTTTGCACTGAAGAGCTCCACCTAGAGGGACGCCGTGAATATTGCTGCTTGGGGTTATGTAGGGCTATGTCCCGCCTGGGTGGCCATGATTCTTACTCCGGTGGAGGGAATTTGGGATGTGTCTTTTTAATTTTCTAAAAGTTGCATCTTCTGCTTCCACGGCTGTGTAAACTCTGAGTGCCTCAAGTGTAAATAGTGTTATATCAATTAGTCTGTAAACAGAAACCTCATGTTAAATACAGGAAACCTCATGTCAAATACAAGAGGATTTTTTTTTTTTTTTTTTTTTTTTTTTTTTTTTTTACATAGTAAGTCTGGAGATAGGCAATTGCTGCCTGTGGTTTAGAGCAGAGGTTATAATTTTTTTTTCTGATAGCCAATATTTTTAGCATTGTGGGCCAAGTAGTCTCAGTTACAACCACTCCCCTTTGTCATGGACAGGGCAAACTTAGCTTCAGACAAATAAATGAGCATGAGTGTGTTCCAATAAAAATTTATTACGAAAACAAGTAGTGGGCCAAATTTGACTCATGGGCCATAGTTTGCCAACCATGAATACAGCTTCTCGTTTCCTCTCATACTTGTTTCCGGTCACCTCTGGTCTTTTCACTTCATTATTAAATCCTTAGAGGGGACTACAACCTTTACAGTCTAACTTTGTAAAAAGATGACTCAAATTTTCCGACTCTTGTCTAAAAAAACACCACACACACCTCAATAGCTCCCTTCATGCTGTATAGATTCCAGGCAGGGAACAAAAGACAGAAAGAGACGGGGAAGGCAGGAAGGAGACTATTATTGCATTGCTGGCTCAGCAGTAATCATTGGCAGCTTTCAGAGAGTCCGGGAGGTGAGGGCTCGGCAGCTTTGGGGCATGGTTGATGGGTTATGATGAGAACCAGGAGGCATCTGTCCTGTGTGTTGGAGGATTTGGGGAAGCAGATTCTGTGGTGTGTCTCAAAGTATCCATTCTGATGCTGCCTCCTCCAGGAGTATTTTATGAGAAGGCAGGGATTCTCTGCAAAGCTCATGCTCTGCTCTGTTTTCCATGAGTCTTTCCAAATCCCAGAGCTCAGATCCTGATGAAAACTCTTTCAATCTTGTGAGGAGTGGGGTGCGGCAGAAAGTCCTAAGCTCCCCAGACCCAGGGAGAAGCCGTGTTCTCCGGGACCTACAGTGTAATAGTTTCTCTTTTTGCTCCCTCCCCTGCCATCCCTCCCTGCTTTCCAGAATGAGTCTACGGTGAGGACTGGATAGGACAGGAAGAGAGATGCCTGGAGTTACCATAGAATCAAGGAGATCTGACACAGAAAGAAGGAAACGACCCTGGACCCGTCCAGCCTCTTACCTTGATTGGGAGTCACCCGGAGGATGGCCTGGGTCCCTGGTTTTCAAATCTCTTCATCAGTTCTGACACCGTCCTGGCCACAGCCCCTCCCTTTCCACCCTTTCCTCACTGCATTCTCTTTCCAACCTTCCGTGTCTTTTTTTTGGATGCATTGCTGGGAATGCCTGCTACAGAGTTAATTATGCCTCCTCCAAATTAATATTTTGCAGCCCTAACTTCCAATGTGATTATATTTGGAGGGAGGGCCTTTAAGGGGGTGAATACGGTTAAAGGAAATCATAAAGGTGGACCGTTCTTTTAAAAAAACCTGGTGATCTTATATAAAAAGGAAAAAGGCACCAGAGATCTCTCTCTGTCTCAGACAGAAAAAGCTACGGGAGGACACAGTGAGAAGGTGGCTGTCTGCACGCCAGGACAACAGCCCTCACCAGAACCCAATCACACCAGCACTTTGACCTTGGACTTACAGCCTCCAGGACCTTGAGAAAATAAATGTCTGCTGTTTAAGCTGCCCAGACTGTGGGGCTCCGTTGTGGCAGCCGGTAAGACAGTACCCATTCCCCCTGCAGTCCTGGAAGGCACAGGTCAGTGTGTGGGTTCTGGATATTTGTGGCTTTAGCAGCTGGAATTTTTATTTATTTATTTATTTGAAATAGGGTCTGACTCTGTCACCCAAGCTGGAGTTGAGTGGTGCAATCACAGTTCATAGCAGCCTTCAACTCCTGAGTCCAAGTGATCCTCCTGCCTCAGCCTCATGAATAGCTGGGACCACAGGTGTGCACCACCATGCCTGGCTATTTTTAAAAATGTTTTGTAGAGATAGGGTCTCGCCATGGTTCCCAGGCTGGTCTTGATCTCCTGGGCTCAATAAGTCCTTTCACCTTGGCCTCCCAAGATTGCTGCGATTATAGGCGTGAGCCGCTACATTCAGCACACCTGGAATTTTTAGATGCCAATGTAGTCTCAGCACTTTCTCCAGACATCCACACTAATGTGGTGAGGTGTACTGCTGGCTTAAACAACAATAACAGTAACAACACAACACCACAATGCCAGCGTGCTCCATGCCTATCCTCTTTCTCACTGTGAAACATATTTCGGATTGTGGGAGAAAGCTTTCTAGTTAAGCAGGAAATTTCCTTTCCATCTTTTAGGGCTCAGCTCATTTCTGACCCTGCAATGCCTCCTGAATTTCCTCCCAGGCTGAAGAATCCTTCTCTCTCTGGTTTCCAGGTACCTTGCTTATAAACTCTACCCAAAGCACTTTGCTTTTAATTCTGTAATAGTTCCTCTCTTTCTTGATTCGAATACTTTATTCATGTGCTTGTAAAGTTTCCCAGACTGCAAGGACATTGAGGCTAGAGGCCAAGTCCTGTCTGCCCTCACCCCAGGAGCTCCATGCCCAGCACACAGCCAGGCTCAGAGAATTGAGCTCCAAATGTGTTTGCAGGATGAGGGCCAAGGTGAACAGTGACCTTCAGGGGCCCTGGCTGCTGGTGCCATGTGGGAGGGACGTCTGTTGGTCCTCATCGGTCATTCCGGTTGCACCTTGCTGCTGTGCTCGTTTGGCACAGAGGGCTGAACCGGGCACCTCGGCCATTTTGATTTTTTAACCTCATTTCCCAGGGCGACCCTGAGCCAGGCCGCAGCACTGAAGGGAGCCCTGTTGTGCGAGCAGGTCCGGGATGACTGTGTGCCGAGGGCAGTTGTGGCGTCAGTGGGTAAAGGAAGGAAGTTGCCCTTTGGCAGTGTTTTAAAATCTGGAATCTAAGTTTTATTCATGGTGTGGTGTAGAGACGAGTGGAATGTGGAACTACCACTGAGCGTGTTCCCACACAAAGGAGTCATCCCTCCCAGCAGATTTCCAGAACCTCTCGGAATAAACCTTCTGGCCCATGTGGGATCAACCAACAGCTGCTCTCTCACAGCTGCCACAACTGTAGCTGTCCTTTAGGGCTACCTAAACTTCCAACCAGGGTGCCCTGGCAGAAAGCACTTCATGATGAGTCAAGAATGAAGCCCAGCATTGGAAAGGCTGCAGCACCTGTCTCCAAGCCTGAGCACTGGCAAACCAACAGACCAAGAGGGGCAGCCTTGCCATCAGTGACTCGCCTTTGGATCCCTGGGCATCTCCACGGGGTTTCACCTGCTGCCCATGCAGGGGTCCCCCTCTGGATGTGGCCTGCTCAGGGTCCACCTGGGAAATGAGAGCCAAACACATTATGATGATGGCTCCACTCTTTTCATGGGAAAAAGTATATATTTAGAATTATATATACTTTTTATATTATATGTATATATATTTATATTTTATATTTATACTTTTTATAGTTTATATTTATATGGATGCAGTTTATTTTATTTTTAATTAATTGCTTTTATTTTTGAGACAGGGTCTTCATGCTGTCACCCAGGCTGGAGTGCAGTGGTATGATCATGGCTCACTGTAGCCTCAACCTCCCGGGCTCAAGTGATTTTCCTGCCTCAGCCTCCAGAGTAGCTGAGACCACAGGCGTGAGCTACCATGCTGAGCTAATTTTTAAAAATTTTGTAGAAATCGGGGTCTCACTATGTTGCCCAGGCTGGTCTTGAACTCCTGGGCCCAAGTGACCCTCCCACCTTGGTCTCCCAAAGTGCTGGGATTACAGGTGTGAGCCACCATGCCCAGCTCTGGACACAGTTAGATGACCCAGTTTTTGGGCAACATCCAAAACCATCTTAGGTGCCAGTTGAGCATCGAGCCTGAGCAGGGTATGGGCCTTGGGCACACCGATGTCGGAGGGCTTCTTTCCAGCCTGTTTGACCAGCACCTGTCAGCTTTGACATCCATAAGAAGCCCAAGTGTGTGGTTGTCCTCTGTTAGGTTGGTGCAAAAGTACTTGCAGTTTTTGCCATCCAAAGTAATGGCAAAAACCGTGATTACTTTTGCACCAACCTAATAACTTATTTATGGCTGTCTCGGGTTGGGGACACTCCTTGGGGTGCTCTTCCAAGGATATCTGGGCTGTCTGCGGAGCTGCAGCGTCTTGGGGCCGCCGGAGGGTGACTGACGGCGGATCTACTTTTTGTGGCTGTGGAACATCTTTCAGCACTGCCTCCTTGGCCCTCAAAAGCCCCTAGTTCGGCTTGGGCTTTGGGAGGGGCAGGAGCCTCCTTCATTACCTTGGGCGCCATCTTGAGAAAAGGGTCCTGGCAGCTCCGTTTCCGGTACCTCCCCCCCAACGGGTGGGCAGATCTTCGAGATGGCAGCCGGGGGAAAATGCTGGTGTCTTGCCTGTTTTACAGATGTGGAGTGGTCTGGGAGATTTAAACCATTTCCTCCAGACCACATCGAAGAGGAACCCAGCTGTGGCCCGACCTCTCCTTCTTCTTACTAGCTTCTGCAGAGGTGGAGACGCCCGCGTGGCCCATGTTGTCCTCCTCTGCCCACTCCAGGTCAGGCATCCCCCTTCCTGTCACATGCTCTCTGATGGCTTCACTGTCCTGGACACCCCCTCAGATCTGTGCTGTCTCAGAGAAAGCAACGAGAATGGGCCCACGGTGCTCCTCCTCTTTGGAAATGGATTTTTACCTTTGTGAGAGCTTTCAGAGGCACAGTCCTGGGGCTGTGTAGGAACAGGGGGCCTCGTCGGGGCTCTTTCCTTTCAGGGGCCTTCTTCTCTATAAAAAACAAAAATGCAATTTTATGATTGTTGGTACAAAGATGAATGTGATCTAGGCTGGATTCATAGCTGTATATTATTATTATATTAAAATTTGATTTTAAAAGAAGTGAGGGCTGGACGTGGTGGCTCACGCCTGTAATCCCAGCACTTTGGGAGGCCGAGGTGGGCGGATCACGAGGTCAAGAAATTGAGACCATCCTGGCTAACGTGGTGAAACCCCGTCTCTACTAAAAAATACAAAAAAAATAGCCAGGCATGGTGGTGGGCGCTTGTAGTCCCTGCTACTCGGGAGGCTGAGGCAGGAGAATCGCTTGAACCCAGGAGTCAGAGGTTGTAGTGAGCCGAGATCACGCTACTGCACTCCAGCCTGGGCGACAGAGCGAGACTCTGTCTCTAAATAAATAAATAAATAGAAGTGGAAGTAAGAACATTTTCTTGGGTCCCTAAAAGATTGTGGGCCCCAGACACTGGAGGATAAGTCACCCTGAGCATCCTACCCTTTATAATGAGTGGGAATTTAGCCACTGGGATGCCCCGAAAGGGGCTGCTTTGGGAAAGTGATCCTTCTGGGATCCTGTAACTGCTGAAGATCAGAACAAAAGGGGAGATTCTTGAGGTTAGCTTTTTAACTTTTTTGAGACTGTGGGTCTCACTCTGTCACCCAGGCTGGAGTGCAGTGGCGTGATCTTGGCTCACTGCAGCCTTGATCTCTCATGCTCAAACAGTTTTCATGCCTCAGTCTCCAAAGTAGCTGGGCTGGGACTACAGGTACACAACCACCATGCACGGCTGATTTTTTAATTTTTTGCAGAGACAGGTTCTCCCTATGTTGCCCCAGGCTGAGGTGAGCTTTTTAGTGTTACTGTTAAGCTGCTTGAAGCTCGGGGTCCTCTGCATGTTCTTAGTTTTCATGAATGAGCCGCAGGTTCACCCCTAAATATTTGCCAGCCACTGCTCAGGCACAGATTTGTGGTCCAAGTCGTCTGTGCACAGACGTCCTGAACCCCATTGGCCCTGACCTGCGGGTCCAAAGCGCGCAGCAGGCTCAAAAGCTGCCCAAGTCCATTTGCACCCGGCTGGTGCTTAGCGTTTGGCCACACGGGGGCACCAGCGGGACAGTCTAGACTGGCCTTCGTCCCATCTGGGCTGCGGGAGCCGCCGCAGGAGGAGCCGCGGGAGAAGCCTTGGGCCTCCCCAAGCTAGCTGTGGCGTGGGCCCAGGAGGGGCGTCGTCTAGAAGGCCCCTGCTCCCTGCCACCATCAGTAACTCCCAGCCCTGGAGACATTAAAGGCAACTCAGTCTCAGGGAGCCACGGGCTGGGTGGAGCTGGGTTGTCCTGATTACAGGTCTTTCAGAGCCTGGGGGTGTCACACTCTGGGCCTCGGACTTCTTATCTGAAACACGCAGGGTGCACGCTAAAGGTCTCGAAGGTCACTTTATGCTCTCAATTCTTCTAAAATTAAAATTAATGTAAAAAGACTTTTTTAGCTTTATCGAGGTATAATTGACAAATAAAAATTGTATATATTTAAGGTGTACGTGATGCTTTGATATATGTATAGACTGAATGATTCTCACAGTCAAGCTAATGAAAAAACTCATCAGCTCACATAGTGACAGTATTTCTGTGTGTGTGGTGAGAAGATCTTATCTTTAGCAAATTGCCAGGATACAGTATTATTAACTGTACTCACGATGCCATACATTAGATCTCAAATAACTTACTTATCCTGCATAGCTAAAATGTTATACCCTTTGACTGATTCAGATCTTAATTCTGCAATAAATGCACCAGGGCCGAAGTGTAAGCAGACAAGGAGTGTCTGCAGGGACCACCATAAAATTTTTTTGTTTTTTGTTTTTTTTGAGACAGAGTCTCACTCTGTTGCCCAGGCTGGAGTGCAGTAGTGGTGATCTCGGCTCACTGAAGCCTTGACGTCCTGGTGAGAGGTGACAGTGTGTTAGTAGCCCGCACTCTCAGCGTCTCCTTGGCCTCAGTGTCCACTCTGGCAGTGCTTAAGGAGTCCTTCAGCCCACCACGGCACTGTGGAGCCCCTCTCTGGGCTGGTTGAGGCTGGAGCCGCCTCCCTCTGCTTGCGGGGAGGTGTAGAGGGAGAGGCGTGGGCGGGAACCGAGGCTTGCACTCGTGGGCTGGTGTGAGTTCCCACGGGCGTGGGCACAGGCTCGGTGGGCCCCACACACGGAGCGGCCGGCCGGCAACCACCAGCCCAGGGCAGTGAGGGGCTTAGCAACCCGGGCCAGCAGCTGCGGAGGTTGCACCAGGGTCCCCCAGCAGTGCTGGCCTGCCAGGGCCACACTCAAATTCTGGCTGGGCCTTAGTTGTCTCCCCGGCGGGGCATGACTCGGGACCTGCAGCCCGCCCTGTCTGAGCTCTTCCCCCTGTGGTGGGCCTCCAGCGCGGCCTGAGCCTCCCCGATCGGGCGCTGCCCCCTCTTCCTGGCGCCAGTTCCCATCAACAGCCCAGGGGCTGAGGAGTGCAGGCCCCGCTCGGACCGGGACCAGCATGCAGCTCCGCCTACAGCCCCAATGCAGGATCCACTGGGTGAAGCCAGCTGGGCTCCTAAACCCTAGGTGGACTTGGAGAACTTTTATATCTAGCCAAAGGATTGTATGTGCACCAATCAGCACTCTGTGTCTAGCTCAGGGTTTGTAATAACCAATCAGCACTGTGTCTAGCTCAGGGTTTGTGAATACAACCAATTGGTACTCTGTATCTAGCTACCCTAGTGGAGACTTGGAGGACTAGCACTCTGTGACTCTGTCTAGCTCAAGGATTGTAAATGCACCGATCAGTACTCTGTGTCTAGCTCAGGGTTTGTAAATACACCAATCAGCACTCTGTGTCTAGCTCAAGGTTTGTAAATACACCAATTAGTACTCTGTATCTAGCTAACTAGCACTCTGTCACTCTGTGTCTAGCTCAAGGATTGTAAAGGCACCAATCAGCACTCTGTCAAAACGGACCAATCAGCTCTCTGTAAAATAGACCAATAGCAGGATGTGGGTGGGGCCAGATAAGGGAATAAAAGCTGGCTGCCTGAGCCAGTCAGCGGCAACTGACTCGGGTCTATTTCCACGCACTGGAATTTTTACTCTTTGGCTGTTTGGGTCCACACTTGCTTTATGAGCTGTAACACAATGAAGGTCTGCAGCTTCACTCTTGAAGCCAGCGGGACCACGAACCCACCGGGAAGAACGAACAACTCCAGACGCGCTGCCTTTAAGAGCTGTAACACTCCCCACAAAGGTTTGCAGCTTCACTCCTGACAGTGAGACCACGAACCCACCAGAAGGAGGAAGCTCCAGACATATGTGAATGTCTGAAGGAACAAACTCCAGACACACCATCTTTAAGAACTGTAACATCGTGAGGGTTAGCTGTTTCATTTTTGAAGTCAGTGAGACCAAAAACCCACCAATTCCGGACACACTGGGTTCAAGTGATCCTCCCATCTCAGCCTCCCCGAGTACACCTGGGACCACAGGTATATCCTGCCACATCCAGGGACTGTAGGAATTTAATCCACTTGAGCCACCAGCCTGGGTTACAGCCTCCTGCCCTGCAGCCTGCTCTTCCCTAAACCCTGGGTGGAATGAGGCCACCCTGTTGGTCAGAACCAGCTCTTGAAAGACCCCGGCAGCTTGGACGTGAATCCCAGTGAACTTTAAAGTCTCTACCCTGGAAAAGCTGCAGCTTCAGGTCCATGACGTGCAACCCACGTGCTGGCATGACGACACGGTGCCTGTGCCACAGAGACCCCTGCTCTACGTGCGACGATGTGCCCTCTGCCCTCTCCATTGCCCCATAATACCCTCCTGTCACTTTCCCTTGGAGAGACGCTGCTTTGGGAATATGCCCAGTGCCCTCCTTGTTGGAGCCAAGTAATAAACTCTTACTGATCAAAACTTGCATTCTCACGGAGAGTCATTGTTGCTTGACAGGGGAATGAACCCTGGTATTTTAGGGCAGCAGAAGCTCGTGTTTCACAGCACGGCCAGTTTCTGATACCTGCTCGGCCATTACGTTGGTTGGATGACCTGAAGCAAGTCACCTTTCCTCTCGGATTCTCTCTTTCATTGTGTGTTGTTGGCCCTGTTGTTTCGTTTTTTTGTTTTGTTTTTGAGACAGTCTCATTTTGTCACCTAGGTTGGAGTGCAGTGGCATGATCTCAGCTCACTGCAACCTTCGCCTCTTGGGTTCAAGTAATTCTCATGCCTCAGCCTCCCGAATAGCTGGCACTACAGGAATACGCCACCATATCTGGCTAATTTTTGTATACTTTGGAGAGGCGGGGTTTCGCCATGTTGTCCAGGCTGGTCTTGAACTCCTGAGCTCAAGTAATCCTCCTGCCTCAGCCTCCCAAAGTGCTGGGGTTACAGGCGCGAGCTGCTGCGCCCAGCCAGCCCTGTCCTTTCTATGGGCCCCAGCCTGTGTGGGAGCATTCTTTGTGGGGTGAGAGGGGAGTCTATGTAAACCTTGCTTTCTACCGCCATCCCACACACTGGGTGAGGAAGGTCTGGCTGGGGGCTGTCTCAGAGGAAGGGAGCTGAATACAGGGGACCAGGTAATTCCAGCACCTGGAGACTAGAACCTTCCACTGTCCTGCTGCTGAGGCCTAGAGGGACAGCTGAGTCTGGGTAGAAAAAACAGGAGAACTGAGCCTGAAGCAGCAAGTCCACCCAGTTGTCTAACAGCCATAGCTCTGCAACCCTGGCTCCCACGTGGCTTCGTCCAGACCCAGCAACGAACCGCTTCACCCAGGTGCTTGTTATTTAAAATGTTTCCACCACCCTGTGACTTCTCTTCAATTTAACCATCTTGATGTCTTGCCACCTGGCCCTGAACAGGGGTGCGGAGGAGTTAGCTGGGCGCTGACGGAGAACGCAGAGTTCTGGGTCCTGCTCCGGGTTGGTTTTGTGGAAATGTATTGAGGGAATGAATCATTTTCATCAATGGGTGTTTTCCCTCCTATCTTTTCATTTCTTCTTGTTTTACAACATCTTAGTATCTTGGGTTCTGGGAAGGCGAATGTGAACATTTTTCAGAACCAGCATTTTCCCGTCTTCTGTTTGGTCTGGGGTGGTGTCCTGGCCTCTCCTGGGATGTGGTTGGTGGCTGTGGAAGGCTGGTGGGGGTGCACGTTCCACAACACCCCGAGACCCTCGGTAGCTCCCACCTGCCTGCTCTTGCTTTCGGCCCTAAGGGTCAGCTGGTGGGGCCACCACTCAGCTCAGGGCTGGTGCAGGGTGCTCAGGGCATGTCTTTTGTCCTGATGGGCTCTGAAGGCCGGTACCTCAATTCTGCCTTTTGGTTTTCTTAAGCGAAGGAGAAACAGCCAGCCCGGGGTGGACGGGATGACACTCGGCTCCGAGTGGAGGCTGGAACACAAAGCGAGTTTCTGCTGAGTGTGGGTTCCTCCTCCGCCATCTGGCAACCTCCCCATTTCTTCCTCCTCCCCCTGTCCCACGCACTCATCAACCACCTAAACCTAAACCACTTTCCCAGTGGCTCCCTCCTCCTTCCTCTCTGGATCCTGGGACTTTGTGGCCCATGAGATACCGCCAGCTTCCCTGACCTGGAGGCCAAGGTGACCTGCCCAATAGCCTTGAGTTTGGCAGGGCAGGTGTCCCGAGCCCTCCCTCCCTGGCACCCCAGCCACCCTCCCCCACAGCCTGCCCATTCTCCATCTCTCCCTACCACCCCGAAGCCAGGCTCCAAAGCCAGTCATAACAAGGCACCAGAAAGGAAAGCGGAGAAAAGGAAAAACATGTATCTTGGCCTCAACACAAACCCAGAGACGATTCACTTCCAAACCACTGAAAACAAGGACGTGCCAGGGCTGTGATGCAAGGGTCTGATGTGGTGTGCTTACTCCTGGCCTTGCAGAAAGGGGTCTCTATTGGGGGGTGGGACTTGAGAATGGGGAGCGACGAGGGAGGGGACAGTCCCCCCACTCTGAAGCACGGCTGAAAGTTGAGCCCCCATAGGGCTTCCCAGATGGAGCAGGCACAGGGGAGGAAGTGGCTGTCTGGAGGGCAGACTGTCAGGCAGCCTTTGCCAGTCCTGGCCCCTCTTCCCCCTCCTCAGCCCTGCAGGCAACCCCAGCCTCTCCCAGAGGGCCTGACTGTGGTTTTTCCTGTTAACTCTGCCTGTTCTTCTTCTGCGGCCTTTGAAGCTCAGCTCTTTCCTTCTATGCTGTGATCTCAAATCCCGGCCCCTCCGCTTCCTTCGGTGGGGGGATTATCCTTTCTTTCCAGGTCCCTGCATCCTTGTCCAGGAGCAGCCATCAGCGTGGAGCTGGAGCCTGGAGATCTTGCTCCCTGTTGCGTCTAGGGCTCAGGGGCATGGCTGCCGACTACACAGGGGGCAGGTGGGTGTGTGTGCTCCCTGCAGAGGGACAGGTCTGGCATGGGTCAGATGCCTGCTGTTGTGTTCTGTGGGACTTGGAGGGGTGTCCCTGACACTGAGCAGCTCCTTTCTTCTCACACAGTTCTGGAAAAACCCATGAGGCTGGGGCAATTGCTGCTCAGAGAATGTCTCTTACAAGGGAAGAGGTGGAAGGATTCATGCATTCCTTCACTCACTCATTCACTTACTCATTGATCATTTCAGCACTGAGTGGGCACCTGCACTGTTCCGGTCTCTTTCTGTAGACTGAGAGGTGGGCTGCTCCAGATTGACAGATGGGCTCGATGTAGTCTCAGGCTCTGTGCACGGGGCTCCTGGGGCAGCTCAGAGCTGCAGTGCAATCAGGTTATACCCCATAAGGAGAAGCTGCCTGGGACCTTGACCCCTGGCCAGCAGAACAGCTGCTGCAGCTGTCACTGATTACTGAGCCTGCGTGGGCCTTGGGGTCGAGTGTCATTTGTCACTCCAAACAGGACATACTGATGCTTCTCACAGCTTGTGAAGGAAACATACAGGCCCGTGGGGTTTCATAGGCTAGCAAAGGCCCTGCGGGCATGACCCCGGCCAGGAGTGGCTTTCTCGGTCTGTCCATGAGGCCCGGGTCCAGGGAGCCTTCCAGGGCCCCAGGCGCGTGGCCACCCACTTTCTCAACCTCTTTCCTGAACAAGACACGTTTTTGAGGCTCAGTCCAGAGCTGACCTTCTCCCTGTGGTACTTGGTAATGAGAAGTCTTTCCACCTCCCGAGCCTTGCCCTTTTTGGGGACATGAGATCCTGGCATGTTATGAACGCTCTGAGGCTCAGTTCCTCATCAGGAGCTTGGGGATCATTGTAGTTCCTACCTCCAAAATTCTAAAAAGGCCTGTTGTTATTATTCTATTTTCCAGACAGTTTAAAAGAAAAGTGCTGGAGAAACAGATCATCATAACAACACATTTTATTGTAGTCTTCTAATGAGCCATGTAGTGAGGTACCCCCCACTACTGTCTCTCCAGGTGCAGAGAGTAGAGAAATCCGCTCAATCCTAAGTTTGATAATGATGAAACAGAGGCCAGGAGAAGTTAAGAAATGCACATAAGGGCACACACTGTTAAACAGTAGAGCTGGGATTGCCACCTAGATGTTCGATGACAGAACCCACGCTTAACCACTATCCTGTCCCACCTCCCAGCGAGGGAAACAGAAACAGCCACAGAGAGCCTCTGCCTTCTTTTAAAGCACATTGGCTTCACCTTCAGAGTGGAATGCTGAGCCCTGCCTGGCCTCGCCCTGCGGCATTTGGGCGAGGAGCTGAGGTCCTTGCACAGAGTGGTATGGTTGGTGCATGGTTGCGTGTGTGCTGCCCAGATGCAGGGTGTGGACTTAGCTCAGAAGCACAGCATTTGTGAAACTTTCGGAAATTATCCCTCTGGCTCCAGCCCTTTCTAGAGCTCTCCAGGCACATCCCTGCATGAAGGTTTCAGAGTCATTGGGTTTCCCGGGGCCTTCTCTTTGCTAGGAATCTCTGAGGTGCTCTCTGCAAGATGAGTTGGCAGCATCTCTGTTTCTCTGGTTTTGCCAGGCTCCACCAACAAGCTGCTAAGAACTCTTCGTCCTCAAGGTAAAACCCAAACTCCTTAACACAGTGTTCAAGGGCCTGCTTCCCTGCCCACCTGCCCACCTGCATCCCTGCACATGCCCACCTGCATCCCTGCATGTGCCCACCTGCATCCCTGCCCACCTGCATCCCTGCCCACCTGCTCACCTGCCCACCTGCCCACCTGCGTCCCTGCTCACCTGCCCACCTGCATCTCTGCCCACCTGCCCACCTGCGTCCCTGCTCACCTGCCCACCTGTATCCCTGCCCACCTGTCTACCTGCCTACCTGCCCACATGCCCACCTGTCCACCTACCCACCTGTATCCCTGCCCACCTGCCCACTTTCATCCCTGCCCAACTGCACACCTGCCCATCTGTATCCCTGCTCACCTGCCCACCTGCCTACCTGCCCACCTGTCCACCTGTATCCCTGCTCACCTGCCCACCTACCTACCTTCCCATATGCCCACCTGTCCACCTACCCACCTGTATCCCTGCCCACCTGCCCACTTTCATCCCTGCCCAACTGCACACCTGCCCATCTGTATCCCTGCTCACCTGCCCACCTGCCTACCTGCCCACCTGTCCACCTGTATCCCTGCTCACCTGCCCACCTACCTACCTTCCCACATGCCCACCTGTCCACCTGCCCACCTGCCCACTTTCATCCCTGCCCACCTGCCCACCTGTATTCCTGCTCACCTGCCCACCTGCTTACTTGCTCACCTGCTTACCCACTTGCCTGCCATACTTACCTGTCCAGCTCATCTTCACCGGCCCTCCTGCTGCTGTTCTGCATGGGAACTGCCGCTCTCCCATCTTCTCCAGCCAGCCCTCCTCGCCACTGCCGCATCCATGGCCCTTCACTGTCCTCACGACTGATGCATTCACCCTGGTCCACCTGCCCCAGATGCTCCTTAGGGCAGTGGTCCTACTGAAGCATCTTCACATTCCCATAGAAAATTGTGGGATGCCAGACAGGGAGGAGCACCTCCAAGATGAGGGGATCAGAACTAGTGATGAAAAGGGATTTGTCATCCATCACCAAAAAAATCAACACAAGAGGCAGGATTGGAACCCTGTCCCATGGCATCCGGGGTCGATTTGTTTAGGGGGCCACAGGTCTTTTTCACCCATGTCCACCTTAGTGCACTGAAGGGAACCCCAGTGAAGGCCAATGAGGGAAACCATACATCACTGAGGGCCGATGGAGGCCCCCAAAGCGCAAATCGCTGTGCTCCCCAGTAGGTAAACATCCCCTGCGAAGAAAGCCTACCTTCTCTCTCCCTCCCCAGATCCCCATATCCAGAGTGAGGAAATGCATAAAAACAAAACACAAAACACACTCCTTCCCCAGGTCCCCAGACACCCTTAACACAGCTATCTGCAGGACTGAGTGATTGGTGGGGCCACACAATTTGCCCTTGGCTCTCATGGTTGGGAGGGGAGGTCTACGCCAGCATGAGGAGACCAGAGAGCAAGTCAATGGAAATTTGGCGAGACCCTGCAGCTGCTGTTGGTGGCTGCAGCCAGACAGGAAAACTGAGATGGTGTGAGCAGAAAGTGCTGGAAGGAGTTGGCTTTTTCCAAGAAGTTGCAGCGGAATCTTCTTCCAAGAGGCTGGGGGCCTCTGCAGACGTGATCTCATCACTCACCACCCCCCAATCTCCTGGCTTCCCTAGGGACCAAGGGCCAGGGGTCTCTCTGCCCAGTCCTAGCTCCAAGGCTAATTTTCTGAATCGGGGCTGGCCCTCAAGTTTGCTCACTGATAATCACCAGAAAATCCCCCAAATATGGGTGATGCCAGAGTATCCTTAAGCTTCAGGGGTTCATAAAAACACTTGACTCCCCAGGACAAAAATGACTGGGGGAAACACGCAGTTCTTCGAAGAGAATGGTTTCATTCTGTACCAAGGAGTGTCTCAATTTGCCTTGGAAGATGGGGAGCACCATTAGGTGGGTGGATGGCACCCGGGGCGGGGGTGGATGGCATGGGGGGGCGGTGGGCGGCACTCAGTGGGGATGGCACTCGGGGAGCTAACCGCCCAAGTGTTGGAGCCTCTTCTATGCCACAAATCCTTTGCCAGACACTGACCATTGATACAAGGTGCATCAGAGCTGGACCTTAGCGAGCAGGGGACAGAGTTATGCTTATCATAGGGGCTAAATGAGGTCCTGGAGTTGGTGCAGAAGAAGAGAGTCTACGGGTCCTGGAAGGTTTTGTGGAGCTGCCATGCTAGCTCCCATCCAGGGTACCAGCTATGGGCAGGCACTGTGCTGAGTGACCCCTAGATGTCAGCTCACTTAATCTCCGTAACAACCCGGAGTCTGCTCATAGCATGGCCCATTGGCTACCCAAGTGCGGTGCCAGGCACGGGCCATGGGCATTCCCTGGGTAAATGGCTGACAATGATGCCCACTGCAGAACAAGGAGGCTGAAGCCCTGGAAGAAAAGAAGCTTATCACCAGTCTCTGAGCCCAGGAGTGAGATGCCAAACCCAGCACCCCAGTTGTTAAGAGTCCAAGCCTGGACACCACAGAGGCCAGGCTGGACGGGGCTCAGTGTGGCCTTGTAAAAGTCACAGCCTCTGAATGCATGGGTTTGGATATGGAGATAAAAAAATTTCAGAGGCTGTTGGGATAATGAGATAAAATATAAACTTGCTCAGCACGGGACTGGCCTGCAGTCACTGTGGAATAAATTGCCATTCACTGAGCTGCGCTCCGATGCTGGGTCTGTGGGTGCCTGCTGCGCTCATGCTGTGCTTTCCCTGGATGCTTTCCAGCACCCTCCCTGGGAGCTGCCTCTTCCTAAAGTTTTGAGCTAGGCTTAGATGTCCTCAATACAACACGATGTGTACAGGAACCTAACTACGGCTTTTTAGTGAAGATGTTCATGTTCCTGAGAAAAACAGGCCTATTGAAGTAGCCTCTGTATTTCAGTTAGAGCCTCGCTTTAACCTGCTCACTGTGGTCACTGAATGACACCAGGAAAAGTGACCAAATGGTTTAGTAACTTACTCTATCTGAACACTTTGGAAAACAAAATAGACATTTGGGCTAACAAAGAAAGAAACAGAGAGAGAGAAAGAGGGCGGGCGGGCCAGGCACGGTGGCTCATGCCTGTAATCCCAGCACTTTGGGAGGCCAAGGCGGATGGATTGCCTGAGGTCAGGAGTTCGAGACCAGCCTGACCAACATGATGAAACCCTGTCTCTACTAAAAATACAAAAATTAGCAGGGCTTGGTGGCAGGCACCTGTAATCCCAGCTACTCGGGAGACTGAGGCAGGAGAATTGCTTGAAGTGGGAGGCAGAGGTTGCAGTGAGTCAAGATTGCACCACTGCACTCCAGCCTGGGCGACAGAGCAAGACTCCGTCAAAAAAACAAACAAAAATCAAAATGGAATGAGCGAACGGACGAACGAACGAAAGAAAGAAAAAGAAAAAACAAGCAAGCAAGCAAGCTAAAACACCACGACCAAGAAGAATGGAAATGGATTGCTAATTTGGGTCCCTTCCCCATCTTGGTAAAGATGGGATGAATGTATGTGTTAACGTAGTTAAGATTCTATAGCTTGAGTTTGGTTACTACAGGAAAGCATGGAATGAACCCCAGCTTTGGTTATGAAATCTGCGATCTGTGAGATCCCAGCCCTTTATCCTTCATGGACACAGTGAAAGCAGTGTTCTTACACAAGGAGTTCTTACTCAAGGAAACCAAAGCCCATCCTTGATCCCCGTAGGCTCAGCCACGCCCTAATTAGCATGTCTGTTAATCATTTTCCCTTGTTTTCCAGGCTGGTGGGAGGAGAGACCCACATTTGGGATGGTGGGGGAAAGACACCGGCTTCTCCATGCCTCTGTTCATTATGGTGCTCTGTGGTTTGAGATAGATGAAACACATTGGCATGTCCCAGGCTGACAATCTAAGGAAACTGGAGGAATCTTAGCAGCCAGGAGCTGGAGGTTGCCCTTAGCTCAGCTGGGGTAAAATGCAGGTGGTGGCTCTGTGGAGAAAAAGAGGCAGTGGCCGCTCCCATGGAAAAGTCCTCCTCTGTCCCAATTCCCAGTGTTTGTTTTGGCCCCAGGCAAAGGGCCCTAGTGGAACAGGGGCAGGGAGGAGGCATTTGGGAACCACGGGGTTACTGATGAGATGGTGCAAAACACACCTAACCAAAATACTGGCCCCAGGGTGGATCAGGGCGGTGCATTTCTGGAATGTTCCATGACTGTCAAGGCCAGTGTACACAGCTAAACACAACCAGGTTCCTGGCAGTCCTCGATTTCCTGAAAAACCTTCCACAGAGTGGTCCCGAGCTTTAGCTAGAAGGCCATATAAATCTCCTCCCTGCCCCCACTATGACGTGCAGCTTCAGGGTGGATGAATTTGCCTGTGATAAGTAAGGCTTCTGGAAGAAAGAGCTGCCTAGGGGAGCAATTGCTTTCTGCCTAGGGGAAGGAATGCCTTGTGCCCCTGGCACAGACAGGACCTGGGACCTACGTCCTCCTCTGGCCCCCAGTCCCCCATCCAGGTGCTTAGACTGGGGAGGCAGGGGCAGCACTTCTGTCGCCCCCAGCCTTTGATGCGACACAGAGCCTGGGGTTCACTGGAGTAGGGCTGCGGAGGAGGAAACCCTGTGGTCGCGGTGGGGACTAGAGACCTCTGCCCGCCCTCCGGAACGTGTATCTTTTCTTCTGTTTGCTTGCAGGGAGAAGGTGAGTATAGCAGAGAACTGGAGGGGACTTTGGAGTCTGTCTCCCATGGGCCCTAGTGCTGAAGAACTTTTCCAGGTGGAGGGTAGGGTAGGCCTGGGTCATGAAATGGAGTCACAAACATACGTTTTGTTGTTGTTGTTGTTGTTGTTGTTGTTTTCCTGAGACAGAGTCTTGCTCTGTCGCCCAGGCTGGAGTGCAGTGGCACAATATCAGCTCACTGCAACCTCTGCCTCCTGGGTTCAAGCAATTCTCCTGCCTCAACCTCCCAAGTAGCTGGGACTACAGGCAGCTAACCATGCCAGGCTAACTTTTGTGTTTTTAGTAGAGACGGGGTTTCACCATGTTGTCCAGGCTGGTCTCGAGCTTCTGACCTCAGGTGATCCACCCATGTCGGCCTCTCAAAGTGCGAGGATTACAGGTGTGAGCCACCATGCCTGCCCCACAGATATACTTTTAAGATGGCAGAACCGGGACTGCTGCAGCCTCATACCCAGCTAAGCCTTTGGGTTTCCAAGTAAGACCCAAAGCAGTAAAGATTTCCTTCAGTCGGCCAACTCTTCAGACTCCTCACAGGCAAAAGAAGTAGACAGGGACTCAGCTTTTACACAGTGTCCCAGTCCCCTCCCCTGCAGCTTTCTTTCTTCTTCTTTTTTTTTTTTTTTCTTGAGGTAGAGTCTCACTCTGTAGCCTAGGCTGGAGTGCAATGGTGTGATCTCGGCTCACTGCAGCCTTGATCTCCTGGGCTCAGGTGATCCTCCCACCTGAGCCTCCCAAGTAGCTGAGACTACAGGTGTGTGCCACCGTGCCTGGCTTCTTGTTTTTGTTTTGTATTTTTTATAAAGACAAGGTTTTGCTATGTGGTCCAGGCTGGAATTCTTGGGCTCAAGCAATCCTCCCACCTTGGCCTCCCAAGGTGCTGGGACTTACAGGTGTGAACTGCTATGCCCGGCCACCCCTGCAACTTTTGATGTCACTTGAAGGCAGGTTCTTTTCTCCCAGCTGAGCCCCAGCTTTCACCTCGAGGGCAGGGATAATGCCTGACTCTCCTTTTGCATCCTCAGTGCCTTAAAATCTAGGCAAGATGGGTGCTCATAATGTCCAGTGAATGATGAATAAGGGGCAGGATATCACAGTGCGGGATGAGGGAGGGAGACAGAGAGGTTGCCTGCAGGGAGCCTGCGGAGTAGGGGGGAAGCGGAGATGGGAAGGGCACAGGTTATCCGGCTGGTGAGGTTGGAGGACACTTGTCTCTCAGCCTTCCGATGCCATCTGCAAACCTCACAGGTCCCCTTCCACAGTCTTTCCTGAAGGTTTGCTTAAGAAGGTCAGGAGAGAGGGGAGAGGGAATTAGCCAGAGACAACAGGTTTCTTTTCTCAGTGGTTGGAAGTCAGTAGAGGCTGGGGTGGGGAAGGGCTGGCATGGGGAGCCACCTTCAGGTACGTGCATTCCTCATTCATGCTGAGCCCTGGGCTCTGGACAGCATCACACAGGCCTGCATGCTGGCGAGACTGGCGCGGAGAGGTGAGTCATCCATTCTTCATGGCACAGCTGTCGCCTTCCTGAAACTCGCATTAGACACACACTCATAGAATCACATGTACCACGTGCAGCCATTACAGACGGGCACACCAACCCCACACTGCTGTTGCCAGGTATGTGCATAGTTCCTCACGCTCACTGGTCCTGCAGAGCCCGGGGACGTCTGCAAGGGTGAAATGAGGTACAGATAAGGTTCACTGAGGCCACTTTTCTCTATTTTTGTGCTGAAGTGACCAAGAGTAAAAACTCTGGTCACTGGCCGGGCGCGGTGGCTCAAGCCTGTAATCCCAGCCCTTTGGGAGGCCGAGGCGGGTGGATCACGAGGTCAGGAGATCGAGACCCTCCTGGCTAACACGGTGAAACCCCGTCTCTACTAAAAATACAAAAAACTAGCCGGGCGCGGTGGCGGGCGCCTGTAGTCCTAGCTACTCGGAGGCTGAGGTGGGAGAATGGCGGGAACCCGGAAGGCGGAGCTTGCAGTGAGCCGAGATCGCGCCACTGCACTCCAGCCTGGGCGACACAGCGAGACTCCGTCTCAAAAGAAAAAAAAAAAAAAAAAAAAACCTCTGGTCACCTGGCAGCCCCTGCACTGGAGATCAGATATAAAGAATATGTAGGCCGAGTGTGGTGGCTCACGCCTGTAATCCCAGTACTTTGGGAGGCTGAGGTGGGCGGATCATGAGGTCAAGAGATCGAGACCAGCCTAGTCAACATGGTGAAACCCCGTCTCTACTAAAAGTTCAAAAATTAGCTGGACGTGGTGGTGCACACCTGTAATCCCAGCTACTTGGGAGGCTGAAGCAGGAGAATTGCTTGAACCTGGGAGGCAGAGGTTACAGTTAGCCAAGATCGTGCCACTGCACTCCAGCCTGGTGACAGAGAGAAGCTCCTTCTCAAAAAAAAAAAAATAAAAAAAGAAAAGAAAAGAAAAGAAAAAAAGTAAGTCTACAAATATTACAGTCAATGGATGCCTTCGAGACCATGAACCAAGCCTAAGCACCGAGAGGCCCCAGCGAATCTATTTGGCCGGCACATTGCTTGTATCCATTTACAGAATAACCACTCACTTAGGAAGCATCCAGCCGGCCCTCCCTGCTGTGCGCCAGGCCTGGGCTGGGTGCTGGGGTGCAGAAAGAAGAAAGGCAGGTGGTGCCCGCCCCAGGACCTCGGCTTCTCTCCATGCCCCTTCGGGGGGGTCTCCTGAACCTGAGCATTTCCCCAAAGCGAGTGCATTTTGAGTTCTTTTACAAATAATGTTTCCAAGGACTGAAAGCAGAAGTCCCCAGTAGAGAGAAGGGGTTTCTATTACCGTTCTCCCAGCCCTGCTGCCTAACCTAGAAGCATCAGAGGCAGATTGCTTCTTGGAGGTTATCCAGTGCAGGGTTTCTTTAGGTCAAAAGAGAGTGTGGTGACAGTGCCGCGATGTGTACGAATTCAAGAGGCGTAACTCAGGCTCTACCTGCAAACCCAGGGTACGGTCTGCTGCCGAGAGGCTATCAGAGTGGTGAGTAGCCATTCTAACCACCTGTCATCAGAGAAGGAGGAGTGGGCAGGGGAAGGCCAGGTCGTGTGGCCTCCGGAGATGGCAGCAGATGATGGAGATCCGGGCAGAGGCAAGTTGGACTTTGTCCCTGGCTATGCCACTGATTCTGATTCATCATTTAGAGAGGACTCATTGGTTTTCTCTTCCTGGGCCTGCCTTTCTTTCTTTCTTTCCCTTCCTTCCTTCCTTCCTTCCTTCCTTCCTTCCTTCCTTCCTTCCTTCCTTCCTTCCTTCCTTCCTTCCTTCCTTCCTTCCTTCCTTCCTTCCTTCCTTTCTTTCTTTCTTTCTTTCTTTCTTTCTTTCTTTCTTTCTCTTTCCTTCTTTCTTTCCTTCCTTCCTCCCTCCCTCCCTCCCTCCCTCCCTCCCTCCCTCCCTCCCTTCCTTCCTTCCTTCTTTCCTTCTTCTCCTTTCTTCCCTTCCCTTCTTCTTTCTCTCTTTCTACCTTTTTTCTTTTCTTTCTTTTTCTTCTTCTTCTTCTTTTTTTTTTTAGAAAGAAGCACCTGCCTTGCCGCCTTCCCTCCTCTGCCTGTCCAAAGGTGAATGATAAGAGTCGGGCAGTGTGCACGTCTTCCCAGAAGAAAACATGAGGCTCAGATGTGACTCAGTGTCCCCGGTGAGTGAGTGCCTTATAAATGTTGGATATTAACTGCACCGAAAAGCCTTCTTGGGCTGTCCTCACTGTCTTCTTCTTGGCTTTGGATTCCTGAGCTGTAAAATAATGCTGTGCGTGGAGCTCCTGGCCGAGGACCGCGTGCTTCCCCGATAGCTCCAGGATGGTGCAGAGTGCTGACAGCCACGCCCTGGAGCTTGCACTTGCCAGTGCTTCATGAGTAAGGAATTATGAGACTTGCACAGCCCTGACAGCTCCTTAGGGATCACATAGCTCAGTAGGTGAGCCCAGCAGTTTCTGGGTGGGGGAGGGTGCTGAGTGAGCCACCAGTGGAGAGGCGCTGGACGAGATCCGCTGACCACAGAAGAGGAGAGGGAGGTTCTGAGTGACCCACAGCACACTCCACACCCTTGGAAGATGGGGAAGCCTTCCTAGCCCCCCACTGAGCCCTGGAAGCAGCCAGTGGAACGTTCTGGGTTTGACACCCGAGTCATTTTTCACCCTGATCCTGCCCTCTCCTTGGCAGCTCTCAGAACTGACTCCTGAGGGAAGGCAAGTGTTTAAACTGACTGTCTCCAAAGTTCTCACTCTTAGGAGAATGCAGGTGGAGTTATCTATGATTCTCCCTGTGGGTCAGATGAGTCCTCAAACTGCTTGCCTCATGGTGATAAAGTGACTGTCAGCACCTTCCAGGCCACATGCATCCTCGTTCATATCTAGGAGGGAGATGGCTCCACATCGCCCAGACATAGAACAAAGCCCCAAAAGGAGAGGACTTGATGGTTTTCCATTCTTTGCTTTCCTGGTTTCTTAAGTCCTGGAGGTAGAGGGTTAAAGTCAGAATAGACAAGTAATTCGTTGTCCAGATCAGGCCTTTTCCAGGTGATGGGATGGGTGGTGTACGTGAGAATGGCACTGGGATGGCAGGGGCAGCTGATCACCTTGGCCCTTGTGGGGGACCCAGGAGAGCCGAGTCAAGGTCCAGCTCTGCCACTGAACTTTCTGGGGCTCAGTTTCCTCCTCTGTCAAATGGTGTCATTTGATTGTGATACTTTTTGTCTCTAATAAATGTCAGCTGCTTGACAGAATGCATCTCATTTTGAGGGGAAATGTCCACTGCATTTATTTTAAAATATCTCCTGGAAAAGGGGGACCTTCTTAGCAGAATTTACCATTTAAGGAGCCAAGTGGTATTGCCAGCAGCAGGCACTGGTGACATCTGTCCTCACAGCTGGCCGGGGTTTGAGAGTGAAGCATGGGAATTCTGTCTCCTCTCCCCCTGCTGCCTTGAGCAGATAAGGAATTTCTCAGGCTCTCGTTCCCATAAATCTTCCCACTTACGACTCGAATGCAACCTCCCCCTCCCTGCCCACCCTATCAAGCAAAACAAACCTAACAAAACTGCAAATGATCTAAGACCAAAATAGACCTTTCTGAATTTTGACCTTGTGGGCATCGTGGTTCATTGAACCCAGCTTCATCTTCCCAGCATGCGTGGTCTTTCGGTTTCACCCTCTTCTGTGCCCATGACTGACGTGTCTCCTTTGTCCTAATGCTGCCAGCCCTTCCTCCTTGAAGTGTCTCTGGCCTCCCCTTCCTTGGCCTCCGTGGGGCCTTCCTCAGCCGATCACTCACTGTGCCTGCCTCCCGGCCGATGGCTCTGATTCTCAATGGCTTCTGCATAGTGAGTGCTGCCAGGCAATCTTCCTGGAATATCTCCTTCACCACATTTCTCCTTCTGCCTGAGAATCTATAACGAGCACGGAAGGTCTCAGGATGTTGGGACACGCTGGGTTGTTCTGATGGGCCTTTGAGGGGCTCCTGTCCAGTGGCCCTGGAATGTCTGTGTGGGAGGACTTGGTGTGGCAATCTGGTTGGAAGGGGGGGGTTACTTTTATAGAAAGCACCCCATCTTTACTTCCTGCATCATCATAAAGCCATGAAAAGAGTAAAAGTTTCCAAAGCTGATTTTATTAGAGTGCTTTACAGTCCAGCTACAGAACATCCACATCCAACTACTGTCAACAGGGGCTTCGTCAGCTCCCACAGCTAAAACGTACCAAGGAGGGGCAGGCATCTGGGTTGATTTTCTCCAAAGCTCTCGATCCTATGAGGCTGCAGGTCGAGTTATCTGTGATGCTCTCTGCGGGTCAGGTGACTTCTCAGCCTGCTTCCCTCATGGTGATAAAGTGGCTGCCAGCACTTCCTGGACCACGTGCGTCCTTGTTCACAGGCAAAAGGAGGGAGACATCTGCCCTTACAGCCGGCCGGGATTTGAGAGTGAACCTTCCCCTAAACATAGAACAAAGCCCCAAGTTCCCTCTGAAAGGATTCATTTAGGTTTTCCGTCCATCCTTGAAACCACATCTACAATAAGAGAAGTCATTGCAGGTCCCGGGGTGCCCTCAGGGGTGTCAGCACCTACCCCACAGGCCATTGCTGAGTGACTGTGGGTCGGCGGGGGGGGGAGGGGGGCGCATCATCACAATGTAAGATGGAGAAACCACATCACAGGGAGCAGCGTTAAGGGATGGCCAGACGGAGGGGTAGGTGGAGACTTTGTACGCGTTGGGTGCACACACCCCAGCTCCTGCCCAGCCCCACAGGCTGTTAGCCAGGCATGAAAGTGCTGGCCCAGGGCTGAGCACAGGCTCATGTCTGTAATTCTAGCACTTTGGGGGGCCAAGGTGGATGGATTGCTTGAGCCTAGGAGTTCGAGACCAGCCTGAGCAACACAGTGAGACCATGATTCTACAAAAAATAAAAAATTAGCTAGGTGTGATAGTGCATGCTTATAGTCCCAGCTACTTGGGAGGCTGAGGTGGCAGGATTGCTTGAGCCAAGGAGGTCGAGGCTACAGAGAACTGGGATCACACCACTGCACTCCAGCTTGGGCAACAGAGCTCTCAATTTATGCCATCATGGCTCTCTGCATTGACTCTGTCGCCAAAATAAAATAAAATAATAAAAAAATAAAGTTCTGGCCCAGAAAAAGGAGTGGGTTTGAGAAACAGTTGGGGGGGCGGGAAGGAGCTTTCCTGAAAGAGACACCTTTTCTTTGAAAAAGGAGAAACAGTGGCTCTGGAAGGACCCCCTCTGGAGTCAGACGAGTCCAAACATGCTTTCGAGGACACATCAAGTGTAGGCAGAACAAAGGAAGGGGTGCTGGTGTGGGGCCCCCACCACGTCCTGGGGTCCCCCGGTCGATGGCATCTTGTCCCTGCCCTTCAGGATGGAGTGGGTTTCCTTCTGGCGCACAGCTCTGTCTCCCTGGGTGCCTGCTGCCTTTCTGAAAGTCCTCTTTTGTGTATGCATCAGCCCCGGATTGATGTGGCCAGAGAGTACATGGACACCTGCGTGCCTCAGTTTCCTCACGGAAGAAGCAGTGATGCGTTCACAGGAAACCACGTTAAGAAGCTTCTAGATACAAGCCTCACCCTTGAGGACAAAATTGACTTTCCTCAGGACCGAAAAGTCCTGGGGATTTTGGTTTCTTTATGGCTGGGAGTCAGGAAAGACCCTTCCTGCCCAGTGGTGAGGACACGTGGCCTCTCCTTCTCTGCTTCCTCGGGGCAGGAAATGGCAGGCGGCACCTCGCTTTACTCCATGTCCAGCCTATGTTGGAAATACCCCTTCCTATGTTGGAAAACTTGTAGAATCAATCCGGGGAAGAAAAGGTGCTGTGGTTCCAATTGCAACGACATCCTCTGTTCACTGCTGCCCGGGCCCTGTGGCACTAGGTAAGCTGCTGGGGTGGACGGCGGGAATGGCTGTATTTTGGGAGGCTCCCATGCACGTTGTGTGACCATGGGGTGGGGCACACAGTGGCCCCTCGGGGGCATGTGGTTTGGTGGACCCCAAGGTCACAGCAGTGAGACCCACTGAGCCAGTGGTGGTAGTGAGGTTCCAGGAGCCTGGCTTTTCAATGCAGGAAGACGTGTTGCTGAGGGTCACCTGAAGCTGGAATTGGACCAACCCAGGAAGAATAAATGAGACTCTCGCAGAACCAGAAGGACCTTAGTGACTCCTCTGAGTTTATAGAGAGAGAGACAGGGAGGCCCAGGGAGGGGAGAGAATTTACCCACAAAACAAAGCACTAGAAAGGGTTGGAATTTGACTTGAACTCTTGAACCTATTATCTTCTCATCTCCAGTCCTGGGCTTGTGATTGCACATACATCATGTAAATGGAGAAACTTAATGTTTTCAAGAATTTATGGCTCAAATAACATACACTGTTAACTATTTTAAGTCCTAAAAAACAAAAGAAAAACAGGTCAGGCAACCTCGTCACTTCTTGGTTCTTGGTTTTCACATCTCAACAGGGTTCTTACCAGTCGGGGTGGTCTGGAGTCAGAAAGGCCCCAGGGTCTCCCCAGATTTTAGGATTCTGAGGCCTAACTCACAGGTCTCTGGTTTGGAGTGCCTTCGTATGGATGGGGGTCTCCTTCAAGTCACTTAATGCTTTCACAAAATGTGAAAAAAATTAGTGGGGCATGGTGGGGTACACCTGTGGTCCCAGCTACACTCAAGGTTGAGGTGGGAGGATAGCTTGAATCCGGGAGGTTGAGGCTGTGGTGAGCTATGATAGCACCACTGCACTGCAGCCTGGGCAACAGAGCGAGACCCTGTCAAAACACACACACACACACACACACACACACACACACACACACACACCAACCAAACAGAAAAAGCAAGAAAATGTGACCACATGTGAGAGAGGAGAAGGAGCTGCATGAGGATGTCAACATGCCGGCGAGGTCTTTCAGAGGTGTTTTGGTCTTCAGGGCTTACCCTGGGGAAATTACGTGCATAGAACGGACATTAAGAGAACAGAGAGGGTCTTTGGAGCGTCAGCCCCCCGAGGTCCATGCTGGCTCCTTGATCATGATTTTGGTTTTGTTTTGAAAGCAGGAACCCGGTCTTCCCATTCCACTGCTAGGTCTGCCTTATGTAACTGCGTGGGCTTGTTTTGAAGCTGGATTTAATTTTAGGTGAAGTTATACATATTTAGACTTACTAGGCCTCATGAGGAGTGAAACTCAGTCTGGCTGGTGCTTGCTCTGGGAATTAACCTGGTGTTTTCATCCGAGTTCTGGAAATCAACTGCTGCAGGAGTATGTCTTGGATCCCACAGTGGTGGGGTCCCACCCAACCCGGACACTGTGCAGAGCTGGCCCCGAGCCTGCACCCCCTCCTTCATTTTCCTGCACTCGCTGTGTACTCAAGAGTGCGTTTGAACCCAAGTCTGACTGCAGAGGAGGTCCTTCTAGAGCTACCATTTCTCCTCTTCCAAAAAAAGGTGACTCTTTTCGGGAAAGTCCCTTCCCCACCCCAACTATTTCTCAAACCTACTCCTTTTGCTGGGCCAGAGCTTTATTTATTTATTTATTTATTTATTTATTTATTTTGGAGTCAATGCAGGGAGCCATGATCACACCACTGCCCTCCACCTCTGTTGCCCAAGCTGGAGTGCAGTGCTGCGAGCTCAGCTCTCTGTAGCCTTGACCTTCCAGGCAGCGATCCTCCCACCTCAGCCTCCCAAGTAACTGGGACTACAGGTCTGCACCACCACACCTGGCTGATCCCTTGTGCCTCAGTTTCCACCTCACCTTTCAGGCCTTTCTAGAAAAAAGTCCTGCAATGAAGCTTGTGGAGATCCTTGAAGATGAGACCAGTGGAGCCTGGTCTAACCCCAGGACGGGTGGTGAGGCCGGGCAGGGAGTGCGTGCAGGCTGCTCTTGCTGTTTTCCATGCAGCACCAAGGATGCCTGCCCAGGATCCTCCCCTGGCTAATGACATTGAACCTGCATCATGCATCTGCACCGCCTCCTGGGGTCTGAGGACTGTGGTGCGCAGCCTCCTTCTGGGACTGAAGTTGGAGGAGCGAGAAGGGAGGACTCCTTCCTCTTTGTGAAGTCCAAGGACAGGCTCCTTCTGACTGGAGAACGGAAACATCACTATTGCTTATGAGAGGATGGGAAGGGAACCATCCCCCGCAGAAGACAAATCAGCCTTGGCGTCTCCAGGAAGCTCGGCGTCTGGAGAGTGGTTGGCTACGCTGGTGTCTCCCCTCTCTCTAATTTTTCCTCGACTACACTTACAGAAAAGTGCGCACACTGTGAGTGTTCAGCCAGTTGAAGTTTTATAAGTGGAGCCTACTGTGAAGCCGTGCCCTGGTGGCACCCCAGACCCTCTCCCTGCCCCTACCCCGGGTGGCTGCTGTCTGGCTCCCAGCAGCAAGGCTGGCTCTGCCTGTCCTTGGACTTCATACACTGGCAGTGGACAGTGTGTGCCCTTTTGCGTCCGGCTCTTTTGCTCAGTGGTGTTTGTTCTAACTCTTTGGAGGGATCTAAAACCCAAGCAGTGTTACCAGTGTGTGGGTCCCACAGGCAACTTCCTAGTAGGATGTCAGGAAAAGAAAGGGGATGAACTCAGAGACAACTTCCACCAGAGAGACCAATGTTGTCTCCAGAGCTGGTCCCCACAATGTGGTGCAGAGCTCTGACCACTTGTCCCCAGCGTGCAGGCTGCGCAGAGCTGGGGGAAGTCCTCCTGTCCTGGTGGCCCCGGAAGCCAATGGAAGAGGCGTGACTTCTGAGGGCCCCCAGCACTCTGTCACATTTGTGCACACTTTCCTGGTGCTAGGAACTCAGTGTTGATGTCTCCCCCAGATTCCCATGTTGAAATCCTCACCCACGTGAAGATGGTGTTAGGAGGTGGGACCTTTGGAAGGTGATGAGGTCATGAGAGTGGAGCCCCAACAAATGGGATTAGTGCCCTCATGAAAGAGACATGAGAGAGATAATCTCTCTCCTCCACCCGAGGACACAGCGGGAAGCCTGCCCATCTGCAACCAGGAAGCCAGCTTGCAGCAGAACCTGATGGTGCGGGCACCTGGATCTCAGAACTGCCAGCCTGCAGAACTCAGAGGAGAGACATGTCTGTTTTTTATAGATCACCCAGTCAGCGGTTCTTGTTATAGCAGCCTGAACTGACTAAGATACTTGGGAAGGTTTGTTCCATTTTGGTTTTGGTTCTTGTGTTGTTTTAACCTAACCAAATTCTTGACCCAGTTTTCTAGAAAAGAGAAGCCATGTCTTCTGAGGCGCCAGTCTTCAACAGGGAAGGCCTCCAGTGGTCTCAGAGTCTGCTGTTTGCTACGTTGGGGAAAGCTCCTGTGCTTCTTAAAACACTTCTAAGGCAACTTATAGATCATGAAAGCCATGAAATCATTGTTTTTAAATTGTTTCTCACACCATTAATTCAGGAGGGAGATCTTCACCTTTCATCTGATTTTGTGCACCAGGAAAAAATTAGGAATTGAAGTCAAGTTAGGCAGGGATCTCGGAGTGCTTTTGGGAGTGTAAGGGCTGGCCACACCAACAGATAAGATGGAGCTTTTTAAAACAAATTATTTATTTATTTATTGAGACGGAGTCTCGCTCTGTCGCCCAGGCTGGAGTGCAGTGGCCGGATCTCAGCTCACTGCAAGCTCCGCCTCCCAGGTTCCCGCCATTCTCCTGCCTCAACCTCCCGAGTAGCTGGGACTGCAGGCGCCCGCCACCTCGTCCGGCTAGTTTTTTGTATTTTTTAGTAGAGATGGGGTTTCACCGTGTTAGCCAGGATGGTCTCGATATCCTGACCTCGTGATCCGCCTGTCTCGGATCCTGTGCTGGGATTACAGGCTTGAGCCACCGCGCCCGGCCATTATTTATTTTAAAATAGAGATGAGGACTCATTAAGTTGCCTAGGCTGGTCACGAACTCCTGGCCTCAAGCAATCCTCCTGCCTCGGCCTCCCAAAGTGCTGTGATTACAGGCGTGAGATGAATCTTGTCACACTGTCGGCGTGAGTGTGCAGCAGCCACATAGCCTTGGTGACTTAGCCTTTCATGTTAGCTGCAATTAGGGTTGTGTTGTTCATGAGAGCAGCTCTGGAGAAGGGCCTTGGGTAAGGCATGAAGACTACACCGACAGGCTAAGAGCACCTGGGAGGGTGATGGACTTCCTGTGGTCCCCTCATCAGGTGGGCTTGGGAGGGTGATGGACTTCCTGTGGTCCCCTCATCAGATGGGTTACTTGCCCGCTCCGTGTCTGTGTGGAGGCTGCAGCAGGAATAGCACATTGGAGCTTAAAGCAGAGTGCTGATGTGTGCACTGCATTCTTCCAGGGCGGGCGTGGTGTTGAGAGCTCATTTGGCCAGGGTTGAATTAGCAGAATGCATTGAGAAATGGAACTCAACCCCAGTGTGATCTTCTGGGAAAAGCTGACACCAGGTAGGCCAGAAGCCCACATCAAATCCACACAGTGCCAGCTGCCGACCGCAGTCAGGGAGAGCCACATGCTCCAAATTGGGTGAAGATGGGGTCTGGAGAGGGCAGATTAGGAACAAATGAAGGGGGCTCAGGAGCTTCTGTGGCTGCTTTGAGGATTCCAGACCAGTGTCATGGGCAGGGGGTGCAAGGCCTTCATTGTGTTAGGACACAAGGTCCTGGCAAGTGAGGGCCTGGTCCCTTTCTGGCAAGTGAGGGCCTGGTCAGGGTAATGCCAGCTGCGAGGGGCTCCCCTCCAGAGTCCCAGAGCAGAACTCTGCTTCGCTAGTCTTTCCCAAGTGGGAGGATGGCTTTGCCAGCCTCAGGGCATGCACCCAGCACTAAGCGCTGTCTGGCATCTCAGCAGCTACTTGCTGAGCGTGCCGAATTGGTTGAGTCCTAATAGCCAAGGGAGGAAGCGGTCGGAGTGGGCTGGCCCTGAGTGCAGCTCACTGGTAGGGATTTATCAGGGGTGTCTATTGCTTGTTCTCCTCCAGAGCAGCATGTGGGAAACAGAGGCATTTCCGGTGTCCAGGTGATCTTGTGAAAGGGTCTTTTTTGTATTTTTTAAGAGATAGGGTCCACTCAGGCTGGAGTGCAGTGTTGTGATCATAGCTCACTGCAGCCTCCAATTTCTGGGCTCCAGTGATCCTCCCGCCTCAGCCTCCAGAATAGCTGGGACTGCAGGCTCACACCACCATGCCTGGCTAAGTTTTGTATTTTTTGTAGGGATGCAGCCTCACTATGGTGCCCAGGCTAGTCTTGAAATCCTGGCCTCAAGTGACCTTCCTGCCTCGGCCTCCCAAAGCTCTGGGATTAAATGCATGAGTCACCATGCCTGGCCCCAAAGCGTGTTAATTCCAGACCCTCCTTGCTCACTGGAAACTCCTTTTCTGATGCCTTGGGTGAGCTGTGGTCTTCATTGTGGCCTCCTTTTTTTTTTTTTTTTTTTTTTTTTTTTTTTTTAACCAGCTGCCTACATTTTCACTTATTATCTGATTTTGAGGGGACTTGGAAGTTTATAACATTTCTCTATGACTCACCCACCATCTTGGGTCTTTAAAATTCACTTCTAGCAGGGCCAAGGAAATATGGAAGACTAGACAGTTATTTTTCCAAATGTTATCACAGGAGTTGAAGAACAGAATCTTCCTCCCATCTTCCCTTCATGCTCATTCTCTCTCTCTCTCCCCCTCATTCTTCCCCAGTCTCTCTCCCACCCCTCTCTTCTCTCTTTCCCTAGGCTACACAATGATAACATACAAAATAGAAACAGAAAACTAAAATTAGATGTGTATGACCAAGGATTCTGCTTTGGGCAAAGGAAAAATAAATGATACCCACATTTCTATTTTTCCCAGGACTTGAAGAACAACCTTGGCTATTTGGGCAGTTGGCTATTCCTGGGAACATTTCAGAAATAACTCATGTTTGCTTATTATTGAGTATTTATAACAGTTTCAGAGTAGGTTTCCAATAGCCCCACGGAGGAGAGTATGGGCTCCGGGAGGGGCGGGCAGGAGGCAGGAAGGGCACCTTCACTGCTGGGTCTCGCACCCCCACCCGCTCCTTCAAATTTCTGCTTGCTGAGGCCACAACACGGGGGTGACTTCCCAAAACACAGGGCTCAGAGCTTTGTTTCTCTGCGAGCCTTCCCTGAAAGGACGTAAGATCCTAAATCGGATTACTTCTTGCATTTGATGGAGTGTGCTTCACACACACACACACACACACACACGCACAGATAGACAGGCAAACACTCTGTGCTCAGGCATGGATTAGAGGTGACGTTTCTGGAGGCATGAAAGGATGGCAGATTCCTGAGCAGTCACCCACAGACCTGCGCGCCCAGGAATGCCGCCGGCTCCAGGGCGCTGACATCACCCGGTCCTCTGGGCCCTGGGAGAAGCGATCTGACCCCAGGTCTCAGGACAGTTATTTTTCGCCAGCAGACCCATGCTGCGGCATTCTCACGGTGTGCTCCAGGGAGCCAGGCTTTCAGGGAGGGCTCCTCTGGCCTTTTGAGCTCCCAGTCTCTGCCTCTGCTGTGAAAGAACCAAGAGTTAGACGTGGTTAAAGGTGGAGGGGACTTGGGACCCATCTGCTCAGCATCTTCCATTGGTAGATGAAGCCAGAGGTCAAACAGCCTGCTCAAGGTCAAATAGTCAGCGACAAAGCCACTGTCCCCTTCAGCTCGCCCCTGCACTGCTCTTTGTTTATTACAGTGATCTTCAAACAAGGTGGTCTCAGGACTCGCTTTGGACTCTGAAAAACCACTGAGGCTCCCGAAGAGCTCTTGTTTATATGGCCACATCTAGCAATGTATGCTGCATTAACAATTACGGCTGAGAAACTTAAAAAATATGCATTTATTCATCTATCAGTCTATTAATAAACCCATTGCACACCAACATAAAATATTCTTATAGAAAATGATGATATTTTTTCAAAACAAAAGAATTCAGTGAAAAGAAGGGCGTCATTTTACATCTTGCAAGTCTTTTTAATGTATGGCTTAATAGAGGACGTTGAGGTTGCCCTGTCTCCTTCCTTATTCAATCAGAATTGAACTGCATGCCATGTAGCTTCTGGAAGCTTCACTCTGAGAGAATGAGAATGAAGAAGACAATTAGTTTCTTATAATTATTATGAAAGGATCTGGAACCCTTCAGGTGTTCCTCTGCGACACGTTGAGAACCACTGGCCAATCTATGTTTCTGTTGCCTCTCTGGCAGCACTCTTTTTGACTCTGGCCCACACAGTCGTTCAGCAAACATGCGTTGAGGAACTACCAGGTGTTAAGCTGGGAATTTAAAAACAAATGTCGCATATGTAAATGCTGGTCCAAAAACTCAGTTGCAAAAGAAATAGAGCACTCCTTGTTTTCCTGTAGTAAGTTGACATCTGATTGCAGGTCCAGGTGGCAGGGTGCTGGGAAATTCCAGCCAGTCCTTCCCTGGTGTTCTCCACCCGAAGACTGTGGAGTAACCTTGGGGTCTCGGGGCCCTCATTGCCTTGTGGGGCCTTTATGCTCCATGTGCATGGGGGCGACTGAGACTCTGAGGCCTGGTCTCATGGCACTCCAGCTTCCCGGGCAGGAGGTGAGGGAGGTGGGGGTCCATCTGCCCCCTTCAGAGTTCAGCTGTGTCCCTCAGAGGAGCTGAGAACATGGGCATAGTTCCCCAGGATGCATGTTCTCTCTCTCTCCCCACTCATTCTCTCTCTTGTTCTCTCTCATTCTCTTTCCCCTCATTCTGTCTTGTTCTTTCTCTCTCTCTTGTTCTCCTTCTCTCTCTTGTTCTCTCTCTCGCTCGTTCTTCTCTCTCTCTGCTCTCTCTTGCATTCTCACTCTCTCATCTCACTCTCATTCTCTCCTCTCTCTTGTTCTCTCTCTCCTCTCTCTTGTTCTCTCTCTCCCTCATTCTCTCTTCTCTCTCGTTCTCTCTCTTGTTCTGTCTCTCATTCTCTTGTTCTCTTTCTCTCTTGTTCTTCTCTCTCTCGTTCTCTCTTGTGTTCTTGCTCTCTCATCTCACTCTTATTCTCTCTCCTCTCTCTTGTTCTCTCTGTTGTTCTTTCTCTCTCATTCTCTCCCTCGTTCTGTCTCCCTCGTTCATCTCTCTCGTTCTTCTCTCTCTCGTTCTTCTCTCTCTCTCCTCCCTCCTGTCCTTCTCTCTCATCCTCTCTCTCTTGCTCTCTCTCTCATTTTCTTTCTCTCTCTCATTCTCCTCTCTCTCTCCTTCTCTCTCTCATTATCTCTTTCCCTCTGTTGTTCTTTCTACCTCTCCCTTGGCTGTTTCCTATCAGACCAGATGAATCTCTTGTTGGGGAGATCCTTCTCCCCCCCAAGCTTCTTCAAGCCCTCTCTGCCCACTCCACCTTCCACCTTCTCCCAGGGACTCAGGGTTTTAGAACCAAAAGCTAGAAAAATGTGTAGGCTGTTTCTGCCCCAGCCTGCCTCATGCCTCCCTCAGGATTAAATGAGATAATAATACATGTGCCTGGCATACACAAGGACCCACTGAAGCTGCTGTTGGTGTCCTTGCAATTTGTATTCAGAGATATTGAGGCAGAAAGGTAAACAGGGAAGAGGAAGCGGGAAAATTCAGGGAAAGGAAACCCTGCGGCACTCACATTTCAACACGGGCCATGACAGCGGCCCCTGGTCCCTGGTCTCCTGCAGCTGCTTGGGTCCCTCAGTGCTAAAGAGAGGGGTGGGGAGCATCCCCCACCAGGGGGGCATCCCCTGCTACCCTCTCCTCCTTAGCCACTTTCCTTTCTCAGGTCATGGCAAGGATTTCATTTCCAGGAAATCCACTTCTAGCTCACTCGTCAGCAGGCCATGTTGGTGGGACACAGCCTCGTGGGGTCTCAGCAGGCCCTGTTGGTGGGACGAAGCCTTGTGGGACCAGCACTCCCGCTTGGTGGAATGCAGGCCTGTGAGCTCAGCAGGCTCATTTGGTGGGACGCAGTCTCATGGGGTCTCAGCATCAGCAGAGCTTTGGAGCCTCCAGTCCCCTCCGACACTGCCCTGCTGGGGCTGCCCAGCCTCTGCTCAGAAGCCTCCAGGGATGGGCCCTTCCTTTCCATCTCCTTCCTTTCCAGCTCCTGAGTCCTCCTCTTGGTGACTCGCCTGCTGCCCCAGGCATTTTCAGGGGTTTCAGTCTCTATGTGTCCTCATCTGTCTAGGACCAGTGCCCCTGGGAGCACGTGCCTGGCTGTCTGCTGGGAGCTGCTGGGCCAGCCCTGGGTAATTTCTGTGGGACACGCAGACTGTGGCAGGCGCACCCTGTAGGTAGTCAGTAATGGCTCACAGGTGATGGGCGTGAGCTGGAGCAGCAGTGGGCAGGGGCAGCTCACCTCTTTGCAGGAGGCGGGTCAGGCGGCCACTCCGGGTGGCTGGAACCGATGGAGCAGGGCTGTCTTGACAACAGCTTGGGCCCAGGCTGCTCGTCATCGCTCCCTTTGCCCACCCGGTTGGGTCTGCTCATGCATGGCCACTGCGAACTGCACTCTGCATGTGTGTATGTGTGTGTGTATGTGTGTGTGTATGTGCATGTGCGTGTATGTATGTGTGTGTATGTGTGTATGTGTGTATGTGCGTGTGTGTATGTGTGCATTTATGTGTGTGTATGTGCGTGTGTGCAAGGTGTGTGTGTATGTGTGCGTGTATGTGTGTGCGCGTGTATGTGTGCACGTGCGTGTGTGCGTGTGTGTATGTGCATGTATGTGCATGTATGCAAGTGTGTGTGTCTGTGTGGTGGCTTGCTTTCTGTACACACAGCCGCCCAGCAGAGAGAAAGAAGAGCCCGGGATGGGAGCATCTCTTCTCTTTCCTCTGACGCTGTCAAGCCTTGTGGGTAAATTTAGAAGCCGTGGTTGGTGGACAGTTAAGATTCTGTTAGAAATGGGAAACAGCCCTTGCATGTTGCCTTTAGGCCATGATGCTCACAGCTGGATGAGCATCTTGCCTGGCTGGTGCTGCCTTTGGACTCCTTTGCGAACCAGGCTGGTGGTCTCCCGTGTGGGGATCAGACGTGGCAATGGGTCTGGCTGCACCCCACAGCTGGACCCTGAGCTCTTGTGAGTCGGGCGGTGTCACCCTTCTGTTCTCCTGGAGTGGAAAAGGGAGATGGGTGGATTTGTTGCAGAAAAGCAGGATGAGGGCAAGCCTTGAGGGCCCCAGCCTGGGTCTCCTGCACAGGCAAAGCTACTTGTGGGGGCTTGAGTGAGGAAGCCCCAGTATATTACAACTCAGGAAGAAATCCACATGGTCTGTCCTGAGCAGCCTCATGGGAGGTGAATTAGAGGTGAGTCAGATGCCTTCGGGGGAGGAAATGACTTAGGCTGAACTTCCTTCAAAGTACATCCATCCATCACTTGCAGAAAACAAAAGAGAGCAAGAGAGAAGACAGTGGGTGAAGTCTTGGTTCCAGACCCCCCTTTCTGCCAGGATTTGATGGATCTGTCAGCCAGTGAGGCCCTTCTAAGAGGGGTGGTATCTTCAGGCCAGGTCAGGCCCATCTGGGAGGCTCAGGCATTCCCTGCAGGGGTGAAGGCCGCTCTCCATGCACTTTCAGGGACCCCTGCTCCCACAGCGTAGCCACCCTGGCTCTTCTCCTGGTGAGAGTCTGCCTTGAGGGCTGAACAGTGCCACTGAGGAGCTAGAGAAGCTACAGCTTCCCATGGTAGCCTTTGTGGCCTGGAGTCCTGGTTCAGTCCTGTGCCCAGGGATTCTTGCTACTGCATGCATGCTTATCTTAGGCGGAAAGCTCAGGGAGGCTCAGGACTTCCTGTCTGAAATGTTTCGTGCAGTGCTTAGCATGGTACACCTCCCTCACTGCCCCAGTATGATGATTTCTGCGAGAATTTCTATCCTGATGATTCTATTTCCCTGCTTTATAAAGGTGCCTAGAGTCCTAGAGAACTAGAGATGGAGGGAAATTCAGATCATCTAAACCCTTCAGCCCTTCATCAAACAGAAGAGGAAACTGAGGCTCAATCTGCATGATGTTCCCAGGGTCACGGCACAAATTCATGGAAGAAGCAGGAGGAAACTCATTTCTCTAGTCTAGGTCCAATGTGTGTTTTCGAAATGTCTCCACAGGGTTAATGACTCAATTTTTCATGCGTGATTACTAGTAATAACAATCATGTTGTGTTTGTTTCTGTAGCTTTGGAAATCACTCCTTCCAGCTGAGTTTCAGGTCCCAATGGCCCACACCTGCAGGAGTGAGTTTTTGCTGAGACTGATAAGGCACTCACATTTTGTGGGACTTGAATTCTCTCTTTGCCTAGAATCTAGATTTTTTTTCCCTTCTCTGCTCTCAATGAATGCAGAATTCCATCTTGGTACAATCTGTGAACCATTCTGCAGTAAGATTGTCATCGTCTCATTCACACTAACACAAAGGGCTGTAATTGATGTGGTTCAGAGACTCACATCCAAGCAATAAAAAGGAATCCCTTATGGTGGTCTGCAGCAACGCAAATGAATCTAGTGTCTGGCTTTAATGGGAGCGGGGAAATTGCTAACAGATGATGGTAACTTTCAGCGAGAGAGAGAGAGAGAGAGAGAGCGACAGAGAGACAGAGAGAGAGAGAGCGACAGAGAGAGAGAGAGAGAGAGAGACACTCTGGCTTTCCAGCTGAAACCACTTCTGATAGCAGCTCTTCCTCCCACATGTGCCTCACAGACGTCAAGTATGTACGGGATACCCTGAGCCCAGTCCTGCTCAGGGTTTAACAGCAGGGGCCGCATGTGTGTGACGGCTGAGGTCACGCAGTCATTCATTTCAAGCTGTAGAGACATGTGGTTTTAAAAACCCCAGCGCCTCCACTGGGATTGGCGTTCGGAGAAGAAAAACAGCTCTTGAGTTCTTTTCCTGTGCAAGCCCGGGTGGGATCATGCTGCATTGCCAGCCTCTGTTAACCCTTAGGGGCTGAGCAAGTTCTTAAACCTTGTGACTTTCTCCCAGTGATTTTTGCCTGTTCGAGGAAGCTATGTGAGCCGCAGTGATTTCCCATGAGCTCACTGAAAATGCATCTGATGCGTATGCACCTGAGCTAGAAAGGACAAAGACAGCTAAGAAGCCATGTGAGGGCTCAGAAACAAACTTGTTGGGGCTTCGATAAGCCTGTTTCTGGAACCACTTTCCTCGTCTGCAAGGCAGAGGGAGGGAGGGACTCGATTATTTCTAAGTCCCTCTTGAGCTCTTACACTGTGCAAGCTCGTGAATGTATTTAATCGTGCATTGGACAATTGTTTTTAATCTATGCCCTGCCTCTCCCAAGATCAATCTTTCCCTGAGATCAGGGGCCCCGTCTGGGTGCACAGGGATATTTTTGTTTTTTGAGTCGGAGTTTTGCTCTTTTCACCCAGGCTGGAGTGCAATGGCATGATCTCGGCTCACTGCAACCTCTGCCTCCCGGGTTCCAGTGATTCTCCTCCTCAGCCTCCCAAGTACTTGAGATTACAGGCATGTACCACCACACTCGGTTAATTTTTGTAATTTTAGGAGAGATGGGGATTCACCATGTTGGCCAAGCTGGTCTTGAACTCCTGACCTCAGGTGATCCGCCCACCTTGGTCTCCCAAAATGCTGGGATTATAGGCGTGAGCCACCGCACCCAGCACATAGGGATATTTTTATATACTCTCCCGCCCCATGGGTCAACTGTTCTTGAACCAAAGAAGTTAAACAAGAGGCAGGGAGGTTATAGGAAGCTTTTAAAATATGCTCCTGTGCAGCTCTGTTTGCATCGTGTCACAGATGTGCAGTATCATAGACAAGGGTGAAACTGCACGGAGATGATTGTGTGGGGGATGAGGAGATGGTGGGTAGGGGACTTGGCTTTCTTCACACAAAGACATCCAGGCAAATGGTAAGTCCAAAAGCCATGTGACAGATAATGGCTATTGTTCCCACAGGGTGACTCTTTCTTTTCTTTTCCTTTTCTTTTCTTTTCTTTTCTTTTCTTTTCTTTTCTTTTCTTTTCTTTTCTTTTCTTTTCTTTTCTTTTCTTTTCTTCTTTCTTTCTTTCTTTCTTTCTTTCTTTCTTTCTTTCTTTCTTTCTTTCTTTCTTTCTTTCTTTTTCTTTCTTTCTTTCCTTTCTTTTCTTTCTTTTCTTTCTTTTTTTGGCAGAGTCTCACTCTGTCACCCAGGCTGGAGTGCAATGGTGCGATCTTGGCTCACTGTGACCTCCGCCTCCTGGGTTCAAAGGATTCTCCTTCCTCAGCCTCCTGAGTAGCTGGGATTACAGGTGCCCACCACCACACCCAGATAATTTTTGTGTTTTTTTTTAGTAGAGATGGGGTTTCACCATGTTGGCCAGGCTGGTCTCAAACTCCTGACCTTGTGATCCACTTGCCTCAGCCTCCCAAAGTGCTGGGACTACAGGCATGAGCCATCATGCCCGGTGACTCTTTTCAGCCCAAAGAGTCATCATTGTCACTACGCAACATGGACAGCAACAGCACTATCTAATATTAACTTTCCCTGAATTAATACCTTCATTTGACAAATTACAATTTAACAAAAATATGTTTATGCATAGAGAAAAGACTGGAAGGATGCAGTATCTCCATGGGTGAGAAAACATGTGATTTCTGTTTTCTTCTTACTCACTTGTTATTTTCTAAATTTCCTACCGAAAACGTTAATGAATTATTTAGGTAATAAGAACACAATATTAATCACGTTTAATTGGTACATAAGGAACGACAGAGCTTGGCAGGTTCTTGCAGGGGCTTTCTGCCATCCCCAGCTGAGACACCAGTGGGGCTCAGAAGCTGACCTCCAATGACGGCTGGTGATGACGGGGACACAGCCAGCTCCCTTCTCCCTCTCCGCTGTGATCCGGGCAATTCCATGTACTCCTATTCCTAAACCAAGAACACTCTTGATTTCTGCCATTAATACCAGCTCCTGACAGGATCGTGTTGCTCCCTCCTTCAAATCTTTCAGACTTCCTTGCACTGTGGCCCTGAAGGGCCCTCCCCTCCTTTCATGGCACTGAGCTTCCAAAGAGCATGGTGGACACCAGGCCATACTCTTTCTCGTGCTGTCCTCTTAATATTTCAGGTCCATTTGTCAGCCATGCTTCCGTGAACCTTCCCGTACACCACCTGAGAGAGAGTGGGAATCATGCTGTCTCTTCCATTAATGGTAAAGCTAGTACTAATGGCCTCGCTTGGTGCTTTGTGTATATTAAGCGCTGAGAAATAAAGGCAAAATGCAGCTGTGTTTGAACTGCACAGATAGCATCATGCCTGCATCCTGACAATCTATAAGGTGAGGACTTCAAAGCACGGGGGCAAAGTTTGCCAAATATCAGAGGAAGAGAAAGTTTCCGGAAAGCAGGGGTCTAACCCCTAGGAGTAGGCATGCGTGGGGGCTGGGTGGGAATCCATGCTGGCCTCCGTCACCTGTTCGCACGTGTCCCTGCGTGGTCGTGGATGAGTTGTTGCTGGGTAATGGGGGCTGGAGGGGCTCCCAGCATGAACCCCGACGGGAAGTGCAGGCTAGGGTTTTCCTTGGGTACAGAAGAAAGGGAATGGGAAGGATCTCCGAGGTACAACAGGCAAGAACATGGTCCAAGATCCTGTGACCAGCACTGGTTCAAGCTCAGTCGACATAAGCTCCTAGCAGTGGTGGCATCTGGAGTTTGGAGGCCGTGAGTCTCTGCACCAAGTGGCCCCAGCCTGAGTCTCTGTCACATTCTAGGGATACGTCTGCCAAGGTGTGTGTTTGTGTGTGTGTGTGTGTGTGTGGTGTGTATGCACGCACCTTCAAAGTCCACACAGAGGCTGGGCTGGGGGCTGACGTAGCCTCCCCTTAGCTGCTAGCCCTGCTCGGGTTCACTCGTCTCCCACAGCTGTCAGGAAAGAGAGTGGCAGGTGAAAGTAAGCCCGGCTCCTTGTTCCTAGGAAGGCTTAGCTACACCAGCCACCCCTTGCCTGCCGTGCAGACCTCCAGCTCAGCATGGTCTCTGCAGGAGGCCAGCCCTTAGGGCATCTGGGGTTGGAAGGCGGAGGTTCCCCACCCACCCTTGAGGGCTCCCCACATCTATGCCAGGGATGTCGCCTTGGGCTTCCTGAGGGGCTCCGTGAGATACAGGGACAGATGCGGGCCGCCCTCTGGGAGCTCAGCCGAGGGTCTGCCAGCTGTGGGGTCAGAGGGCGCATGCCACCTCCACAGGCCGCCCTGTCACCCAGCAGGGCAGCCTGGAGCAGTTAGTGTCTCAGGTCGGTTTGTCAGCTGCACCTCCCTGAACCTTCCAGCGCGCCATGTGAGACTGGCAATCACATTATCTCTTCCCTTTAAGTTAGCGCTAATGGCCTAGTGTAGTGGTTCATGTATATGAAGCCTCAACAAATAAATGCAAAGTGCAGCTATGTTTGAACTGCACACATAGTATCATGCCTGGATCCTGGGAATAATAAGATGAAGACTTCCAAGCATCCTGGGCAAAGCTTGACAGATAGGACAGGGAAAGAGAAAGACGTGAACACCAGGGCGTAGCCCCCAGGAACGGACACATATGTGGGAGAAGTGAGGAGCAGGTGTTAAAGTGGGGGCAGCCTGGAGGGCCTGGGTGAGGAGTTGAGTCTGGATCCTGGGGCTGCGCTCACCCCGCCAGTCTGAAGGGTTCCTGGGCTTTCTCATCCTCCTGACCCCGGTCTCTTCCCGGCCCCTGGGGCGAGAGGGCTTCTGGCTGTGCTTCCTCTGCTCGAGTGCCCTCCACTCCGTCTCCTTGTCATTGCCTTACTTTTTGGGGTGAGTACGAGGACAGAGTCATAAGATAGTAGATGAACAGTACAGTGAGGTCTGAGACTAGGGGTGCATTTTGGAGAAGGGAGGCAGTTAGGGAGGGCCTGGAGCCCCCAGATCGGGAGAAGGAGAATAGGATGGTATAGAAAGCCAGGAACAGTCTAATCCAGCATGGCATCCAATTACACTGTAGGTAAAATTAATGAGTCCTATCAAAAAGGCCTGGAGTTGGTTGCAATTAAGGGAGAGCAGCCCCCTCCCATGTGTGTGGGGGCCCCCTGAAACCAGCCAGAGAGCCCCACCGGCAGGAATGGGAGGGTTCCAAGGAGGTGGGGCACGGTGGGGGCTGGGGCCTGCCTACTGCCGGGGTGGAGATTTTCTTTTTCCCTGCTCCGAGGCGCTTTTTCCTTCATGCTGGGTCTCTTTGGAGCAGATTCGGGAAGTGAGTGGTGACATGCGACAATTTACCCCCAGACTTCTGTTTCCCCAGCATTTGGAATTCCTGGTGTCAGCCGATGGCTCACTGAACGTTTTGCAAAGACACCATTTCATAAGACTGCTTAAGTCAGCCGCAAGGGGCCTTCCCGGGTTTGCTTGATCAGATTCTCTAGTCTGGAGACTGTGGGGTGAGGCCCAGTTTTGTGGCCACATCAGGGCTCTGGAGATGACTTCCTGTCTTTATTCTTTCCAGCTGTGGTCCACCCTGCCATACATCCAGATTAATCTTTGGAAAACCCCTACCGCCGTTCCTACCGCCAGCCTCCTCCCTTTAAAACCTCTGATGGCAGCCTACTACCCACAGGATTGAGACTAAGCTCTTCCCCTGGGCTTCAAGGCTCTCCCCAATTCCTCTCCCACCTTGTGATCCCTCCAGCGCCCTTACAGTTCACCCAGCCAGGGAGACGTCTTCATCAGGTCCCCACCAGCCCTGCTTGCTTCCACCCTCAGACCTCTGCTTCCACGCTTTCTCCATGCTGAAGGGAAGCTCAGGTTCCATTCATGTCCCAAATCCTCAACGAAGCCTGCCCCGAACAACCTCGGCTGTGATAACCCTTCCCGGAACTTCCATCCCTGCTGTTACTGCAGCAATACTTGTTTGCTTCTTACCGTTTGTTGCACTGGAAAGCCATAGTTTTTTTTGATTCACATATTCTCTCCAACTAGATAAGAATTCTGTTTTGGTTAAAGATTGTATCTCACACATAGGAGGCTCTGGTGCATGCACTTAACAGTTTCGCAACTCTAAGTGGGGCTTAGGGACAGCATGGCCACTAGGAACCTGGGCTGAGAGGGCTCAGAGGAGGTGGCCTCACTCTCAGGCTCTGGGACGATGCCCAGTGAACCGGCGGTCGACAGGAGTCCCAAAGCACTGACCCCTCAGCTGCCGCAGATCAGAGCCCCAGGCTGGGCCTGGGCCATCAGGAAGTGCTACAGGTGTTAGGTTGCAGCAGACACAACCTTTCACCTTGGTTGTTTTCCATGGAATACTATGTCAAGGAACCTTTGGAAACAAGAAGCAGGGCTGGGAATTGGGCAATGGGAGGGGACCCGCCCACCAGTGCTGCAGATGTGAGTGACGGTGCCTCCAGGACCACTGGTGCCTGGGCTGCCTGTGCCTCACCCGGGTGCATCTCTGCACAGGCAGAACCTGCCCTTCTGGAGACCAGGCTCACCCGCCAGCAGCAAGTCACTTCCCACCCACCTCCTCCCAGACAAACCTTTGAGTGGCAGGAGGTGTCTTGTGGTTCCGCAGAGCCAGCCGGAGACCCTGCAGGTGGGCTGAGGGCCTCCCGTGAAATCCACCTGCTCTGCCTGTGAAATCCACTTGCTCTGCCTCCTGCTTCTCAGTATTGCAACCCCCTTCCCGGCCCCGCTTTCTCTGCTGTTGCTTTTGTTCCTACTTCTGGCTAACTCAGCTTTGTCCCGAGCTGTCATCTCCATCATTTCCCCATTCCCAAGTGCCTCCAAGGGGCACCAGGAAAGCATGTGGTACCCATCCTGGCCGCCCAATAAATGGGCTTCAAAATAGCTTTGCTTAAGCCCCACGGGGACACTCAGTCTCCCTGGCTCCTGCTCCCCCATTTCTCCGTCACACAGTCCCAGCTGTGCCCTTGGAGAAGTTGTCACTCAACAGCCTGGGGCACAAGCCTATTATTAGGCAGCCCCTGGTCCTCCCCAGCCACCTCCCCAAGAGCCCTCAGGTCCACCCTCCTGGGCTGACAGTGGCTGCATGTCCCTGGGTCTCCTTTAGGAGGGGCGGCCTTGACTAGGAGCGTCCTGTGCCTAGCAGAGGAAACAGACAGGGAGTAACAGGAGAAGGGTCTTCTGGACAGAGAGGAAGTACTTGCTAAGTTTTGGGTGGGTTCTATTTGGAGTGGAGTTGGGGGACAACTGAGGCTGGTGACATCTGCCTTTATTCTGACTACAGAGGGTCCCAGAAGGCTGGGAAGGGGGGACCCAAATTCAAAGAGGTTCTTTCCCTCAGGGCTGTGCAGTTCTGTCGAATTCCTCACGACTCTCCTCCTCGCTTCCCTCACTGGTGCATGGATGGCCTTACTCGGTGGTAGGGCGTGAAAGGGAAAAGCCCTTGGAATGAGTGGCAGAGTGGCTGCCCTTGGATGGATCACTTCTCTGGGTCTCAGTTTTCACATCTGTCCAATGGGCATAATGAAATTCCAACCCCATCTACTGTGCGGGGTTGCTGGGAAAACACGACCTCGTACCTGAGGGAGCAATGCCAGTGGGGCATGGTGTGTTTGCGTCACCTTCAAAATGCCCTCTGGTTTCTGGACGGGGATGCAGGAACCGTCCAGCACTGGAGAGAAGCCACCCACTAGCTGAGTGCAAAGCCATCAGGGTGGTGCCTGTCACCTCATCATTTCTCCAGTAGAGTCACATGTCAGTCTTCACCCGCTGCTCTCTGAGGGCTCCCGGGTGAGAACCCCAAGTCTACGGTAGGAGGGGGCACCTGGCTGTCATATTTTGCAGAGCAGACCTTGCTCTAGTGAACACTGAGGGCCTCTTGAAACAAAACTATGATGTCAGTGCTCAAAGTCCATCCCCGAACAGGGCAAAGAGGGGAATAAACGACAGCCAGGCCTGGGGAGCGCTCGCCCCTCCTGCCATGCGTGGCGTGTGAGTGAAACCCCTGCCAGCATCAGCCCTCTGACATTCCCGAGGACATGGCTGCAGCCCCTGGAGGTGCTCCCGGTCCTGGAGCAGCCCCACCTGGTCCCAGGGGCTCAGGCCAGTGAGCTGTGAGAGGGGAACTCAGACCCAGCCCAGCCAGTGCCAGCCGTTGTTCCCCCGCCAGCTTGGCATCTCGAGGACGGTCATAACAAAAGAGACAGGGCCACTCCCTGAGCTGCAAGTTCTGGCCGGGAATCCAGCAGCGTCTGGGGGCCCTGCAGACCGCAGCCTGCCTTTCATGTGCTGAGCTGGGGGCCTGGAAGAAACAGTTTCCATGCCTGTTGCCAAATTTCCTCAAAGAACAATGCAAGAGAAGACGCTGTTTTGCAGTCAGGGAAGCTGGAAGGGGGCGGTGGTGCAGGTTTCAGGAAGGTCAGAGGTCAGGCCATGAGCCTCGGGGAAGCTGCACCCCCTCCCCCAGTAGAACAGGCGTCCTGAGACTGTTCCCCTCCTGTGCCCAGGCCCCGCTCAGGGCAGGAGCCGCCGTCATCCTCATTCGCAGGGCACTTGGGCGGGTTGTAGGAAGCGGCTGCCCCAGCAGAGATGGTTCCTCCTGCTTCCCAGAACTGTGGTGTCTGATTAGTGAGATGGAGGTGAAGGACACCTCTCGCTCATTGCTGCTGCTGCGAACAGCTGCCCACGTCATTACAAAGCAATTGTCAGGAGCCTGCAGGACTCGCTGTAAGATGTGTGAACCCAAAAGTATCTGAGATAGGTCTCAATCCATTTAGAAAGTTCATTTTGCCAAGGTTAAGGACATGCCCGTGACACAGCCTCAGGAGGTCCTGACGACAGATGCCCGAAGTGTGTGGGACTCAGCTTGGTTTTGTACATTTTAGGGAGACATGAGACATCAATCAGTATGTGTGAGATGTACATTGGTTTGGTCCAGAAAGGTGGGGCAACTCAAAGTGGGGGCTCCCAGGTCACAGGTACATAAGAGACAAACAGTTGCATTGTTTTGAGTTTCTGATTAGCCTTTCACTGAATACACAATGTACATGTGAGAGAGTGGTGGAGGAACAATCACTGATGCCTCAGTCTGGCTCAGTGAATCTGTGTTTTTATATAGACAACAGGGCAGACGAAGCCGCCACATATACATTGGTCTCATATAAACAGAGGGATGACTTTGAGTTCCTTGTGGGTAAATTGTGAGCAAGGTGTGTCAATTTTTGTCTGTGTAGTGATCTTATTTAGGAATACAATAGGAGGCAGGTTTGCCTGATGCAGTTCCCAGCTTGAATTTTCCCTTTGGATTAGTGATTTTAGGGTCCTAAAATGTATTTTCCTTTCACAGATGTTTTAGGAAGACATCATCTCTACCTTCTAGAAGATTCTCTACCTTCTAGAAGATTCTAGTCTACATGGAAAATGCAAGCAAGCATGGCAGAATGAAAGGCAGAGCTGTGGGTTAAGACCATGGACTCTGGAGTTTGCTTCCTGGTCTGAATTCTGACCTAGTTACTTACGGGTCATGTACTATGCCTCAGTTTCCCCCTCCAAAAAATGAGGATGAAGATAACAACGGTGTCTCCTTACGGAGTTGTTATAAGGATGAAATGAGTCACTGTTTGCAAAGCCCTTAGAACAGCATCTGGCATCACACACCTACAGTGTTTGCAAAATAAATAACACATGAGTAAAATAAAAAATGTGGGCCATGACAACTGGGATGAGACCACATTTAGTTTTTAAGATGAGGTTTGGCAGTTTTCCAACATGAGGTTTGTTTTTTTTTTTCTAAGCATGGTTTCGATTGCTCCTAATCTGGTTTGGGTTTGTGGGAAAGACACATGGGAAAGAATGTGATTCTGAAATGCAGGGAACTTCACAAAGCTTTCAAAGACCACAGCTTCCCCTTCCCGAGAGCCACTCCTGAAAACAGAGACCTGTGTTTCTGCAAAGCACTGTGCAAGTCGCCTCTCCAAGTCTGGGTGGATGGAGAAGTTTCCAGGCTCTCCTGAAATCAACACTGTCATGTTGATGGGGAGAAATGAAGAACAAGAGGATTTGGCTGAGGTCCCAGGGTGCGATGGCGTCTGAGCTGAAATGCTGGGCTGCCTACAAAAATCTCTTCCAGAGATTGAACTGGAGTAGGATTTCTCTCCTCTGAACAAGTAGATGATTATACAGTGTTCCATTCTCAGGGGGTAGTGCCCTCTCCAGTCTTCCCCAGACCCAGTGAAGAAGAGAGGGTGACCAGCTAAGGAAGGGAGACAAGGGTGGTGGCTTTCCACAGCTCCCGCACATGCTGGGTGTGAAGCTGGTGATGGAAGTGTGTTTCCTCAGCAGCTGTGAGTCCTCAGAACACTGGGTCCCCATGGACCAGCCAGCAGAGGGACAGCCCTTCCTTAGTGGGGCTCTCCAAGGGCCATAGAAGCACCATGGGCTGGTGCATGTGGCCTTAGGCTGGTCTGGGGAGAGGGCCACCGGTCCGTCTCACTCACCTCCTGTCGGGAGTGGCCAGTCACAGCCTGACCATACAAGGGTGACTAGGAGTTTAGGTTGAGTGTGTTGAGGGCGGCCAGGCAACCCTAGTCTAGGGCCCTCCAGGCAAAAACAACTCATCAAGCTTTTGAAAGCAACAGCTGAGTCGCTAACACCAGTAGCAACCACAATTTGTAGAATTGTGCCGGCATTCTTCTGAGTGTTTTACCTAGAGTCACTGACTCAGTTCTCACCGAAACCCTACGAGCAAGGCAGTGCTATTGCCTCCATTGTATAGATGAGGCAACTGACACTCAGACAGGCGAAGTAACTTCCTCAAGGATACACAGCTTATAAACACCGGGATTCACACCCAGTTTGTTTGGCTCCAGAATTCTTGCTCTTGACCCCAACATTACACAGCCTCTGATTTATACAATTACAAACATTTTAAATACTGTACTGGAAGCTGAATTCAAACTGCACCTGCCAGCTTGACTTCTAAGACCCCATACACTTTACCTGAGGGGTGCTCAGCCACCAGGCAAAGAATGGGCTGCAGTGACACACTGGCACACGTGCCTCCCGCTTGCATCTGCATTCTAAGCTGCTGCATCCCTGTTGATGTGCACTGAGCTTGCGAGTGGTTTGAACTCTCGAGACAATTTCTTTTTTCTTTTTTTTTTTTTTTTGAGACGGAGTCTCACTCTGGCTGGAGTGAAGTGGCATGATTTCGGCTCACTGCAACCTCCACCTCCTGGGTTCAAGGAATTCTCCTGCCTCAGCCTCCCGAGTAGCTGGGATTATAGGTGTCCACCACCACGCCTGGCTTTTTTTTTTTTTTTTTTTTTTTTTTTTTTTTTTGTATTTTTAATACAGACGGGGTTTCACCATGTTGGTCAGGCTGGTTTCAAGCTCCTAACCTCAGGTGATCCGCCTGCCTCAGCCTCCCAAAGTGCTGGGATTATAGGCGGGAGCCACCACGCCCAGACTCTTGGGACAATTTCTGTTCAGCTAACTTTTCCCATATCTTTCTTAAAATTAATGGTTTCCGCCCACTGTTCCAATTGAATATGGTCTCTTTTGTGAATACCAGCTCTGTCGCCTGCAGCACATTTGCTCCACCTGGAAGCTTTGGGTCATTTGTGGATCTGGACAGCGTGTTTTCACTGAAGCCACTGGGTAAGGAGAGTGGAGGAGCAGGAGCAGGCTGGGCAGACACTTCCTTTAGGTGCTGCTGTCTATTCAGCTACAGATCCATCCACTGTGCATTCCCATCCAGCCGGTTTTGCCCAGAGGAAGTGGTAGGGAAGTTCCAGGACATTCCTGGTTCCTCCCCTGCCTTCTATCTTAGCTGAGCCCTTCCTCACCTTTCCTCCCAGACCCTGTTCCCTCCCCTTACTTGTGGGGCAATCTTGGGAACAGGTTCTGAAACCAGAGCGGTGGGCCAGCATTCCACCTATTGTCTGCAGGCCGGCAGAGCAGAACAAACCTGCCTGAGATTCTCATTACAGCTTGTGATTTGGGAGACCGGCCAGCTGCAGCTGTTGCTAGGGCAACCAGAGGTGCAGAAAAAGGTAACAAAAAAGAGCCTGGAGCCTCTTGACTGGACTTCAGGAGTGAAGGAGTGGAGGGGACGGCTAGGGCTTGCCATTCAGGAGCGATTGTTGAAATGTCAGCTGCAATCCCTCCGTCCCTCTCCAGGCCGGGACAGCCCCCAGCACAGCGCCCTGCCATGCACCACCAGCATGTGCCTGCTGTGTGTCTGTGTTTTGGCCCTGCCTAGCTTTCTCTTTTTTGTGCATTTCTCCACTCACGCTTGAATGTCTTCAATTCCTTCCTCCTTTTCTCTCATTCTCGTCTGGAGCTGCTTTCCCTCTCCTTTCCCATGTACAAGAACGTCAGCCTCAAAAGATTAAAAGAAAATTAGCCAGGGGTGGTGACACGTGCCTGTAACCTAGCTACTCAGGAGGCTGAGGTCGGAAGATCTCTTGAGCCCAGGAGGTGGAGGCTGCAGTGAGCTGTAATTGCGCTACCGCACTCTAGCCTGCGCAACACAAGTCCCCATATCTCTAAAATAAAATTTAAAAAATGATTGAAAAAATAAAATGAAATGTAAATAAGGCACGGGAGGGAACTGATGGTGCTGCGCTGGCACATCCGGTGGCCTCAGCACCTAAGCGGCCAATGGGCAAAGGTGGTGAATCCAGCCTGTCTGGATAACGTGATGCATTGATTGGGCAGTGATTTGTCATGAGCCCTATGACGGTTTCCTTCCAGTTACCCACTGGACATCCTGTGCTGCCATACCCTGGGGAGCCAGAGGGGGGCGTTTTCCTTTGAAGGCTTTGAGCATCACGGCCAAGCCCTTTCTTCCATGGCGTCCCTCCCTGACCCCACCCAACATCTCAGGAGTCAACCTTCATACAGAGCCGAGCTCTGGCCGTTTTACTTATCGAAGAGGGAATCACCTACATATTTTAGGTACTCACGCAGCTCACTTGCCTGAGCACGGGCTTCGACCCTACCTCACTTCTGGTAGGAGGTCTGTTTCATTCCCACCCAATCTGCAGGGTTTGCCTTAATGCCTTAAGGATGCAGTAACTTTATGTTTCTCCAAATATCCTGATTGAAAGAATCACTCGGCAGCTTAGAGCACAGATTCCTGAGTCCCATCTCAGACCGACTGAATCAGAAACTCTGGGGAGGTTGTCTGGGAATCTGCTTTAGAAAAATTGCCCCTGCTGATGCTCATGTTAGGGGAGGTTTGGGGAACCAAGGCCAACTGCTGCTTTCACTTCTCGGGCTCAGCACTGGGGTTCTGTCTGGGCCTCCGGGTACTCCTTCATCTGCAAGGTGGAACTGATCCTCACAGCTCTGTTATCCTGCCCACAAACTTCCCAGGCCAGGGAGGCTCTAGGGAGGCATGGCCGGCCTCGTGCTGACCCAGTGTGGTCAGGACTGGGTCATGCCCCTGTCGCCCGTGGCTCACCATGCTGTGGATATTGCATCCATCCATGCCTATTGGCTCATGGCAGCTTAAGCCCTGGAAGGAACAGGTGGGAGAACTTTAGCTCTGTGTGCCCACCAAGGATCTCACACCTCCTGGCTGCAGGAGCTGAATGGGAGGTCACCTGGCTTTGACATAAGTTGCCACCTCTTCATGCATCCATCCTGCGAGTACTTGACATGCCATTGCTCTGGGGCATTGTGGCAGTGCCGTATACTGAGAGGAATGCAGGGTTTGGGGCTCAGAAGCTCTGCTTGAATCCTGGCTGCCACTTGCTACCTGTGGGGCCCTGGAGCACTTCATTTCTTTATCTGTGAAACACGGATAACAACCAACTTCACAGGGTTGCTGTGAAAATTAAATATGAAAAATTTCTAGCAGAGTGCTTTGCAGATAGAGAACTCGATGTATGTTGGTTCCCTTTCTGTTCATTTTCTCTCTTCCTGTTCAGGTACAGGCTGATTCATTAAACCTCTCTCACTTCTTCTTTTCAGATCCCATTAAAACACTTCTGAAGAAAGGTCAAGATACAAAAATTAATTGTATTTCTGTATAGTAGTGCCAAACATTTGGGAACTGATATTTAAAAAACCAATTCCATTTACAATAGTGTCAAAAAACATAAGATAATTAGCAACAGATTAATAAAAGATGGGAAATATTCAATACTGAAAACACAAGATGATGCTGAGAGAAATTAAAGAAGATGTAAATACATGGAAAGACATACTATGTTTACGGATTCGACAACTCAGTATTAATATGTCAGTTCCCCCCCTAAGCTGAGGTATGGCTTCAACACAATCCCAATAGGCTTTCATTTAAAAAAAATATAAATTGACGAATGAATTTTAAAATCTGGAAATTTAGAGACTTAGAATAGCCAAAACAATTTAGGAGAAGAAGAAAAAGTCGGAGAGCTTACACTACCTGACCTTGTTTTACTGTAAAGCTAGTTATTTAAATAGTGTGGTATTGACCTAAGAATAGACAAATAGATCAGTGGAGTTCAGAAGTAGACCCACACTGACATGAACAATTGATTACTGACGAAGTTACCAAAGCAATTCAAAAGGGAAAGGATAGCCTTTTCAACAAATGGTGGTGGCGGTCGGTCGCGGTGGCTCATGCCTGTAATCCCAGCACTTTGGGAGGCCAAGGAGGGCGGATCACCTGAAGTCAAGAGTTTGAGACCAGCCTAGCCAATATGGTAAAACCCCGTCCCTATTAAAAATACAAAAATTAGCCAGGCCGGGGAGAGGGGGTGCCTACAATCCCAGCTACTTGGGAGGCTGAGGCAGTAGAATCACTTGGACCCGGGAGGCAGAGGTTGCAGTGAGCTGAGACCGTGTCATTGCACTCCAGCCTGGAGGACGAGGGAGAAACTCTGTCTCAAAAAACAACAAACAAACAAACAATCCCCCCCCCCCACCAGAAAAAAAATAGTGCTGGAACAACTGAATATCCATGGGAAAAACATTAATTTTGATTATTCCCTCGCCATACACAAAATTAAGTCAAGATTGGTCATAAACTCAAATATGAAAGCAAAACCCATAAAAGTTTTTTGAAGAAAATGGGAAATGAAGGATAATATCTTTGTGGTCAAGGAACAGACAAAGATTTCTTTGTTAGAATACAGAAAATGATCACCATGAAATAAACAGTTAATGAATTAGACGTTAGAAAATTAAAAACCTCTGCTCATCAAAGCAAGCTTCATTCTGGACAAGCCACAGACTCGGAAAAATATTTGCAAAACTTTTGTCTGACAAAGGATTTATGAGAATTTATAAAGAACTCCTACAACCTAATAATAAAAAGACAAACAGCCCAATTAAAAAATGGGCAAAAGACTTGATGGCACCTCCTTATTTCTTTATAGAAATGTATTGAGAGTCAGAGGCAGTGGCTCACACATGTAATCTCAGCACTTTGGAAGACTGTGGTGGGCGGATCACTTGAGGTCAGGAGTTCAAGACCAGCTTGTCCAACATAGTGAAATCCTGTCTCTACTAAAAATACAAAAATGAGTCGGACGTGGTGTCACATGCTTGTAATCCCAGCTACTTGGCAGGCTGAGGCGGGAGGATCACTTGAACTCAGGAGGCAGAGGTTGCAGTGAGCCAAGGCACTGTACTGCAGCGTGGGCACAGAGTGAGACTCCATTTAAAAAAACAAACAAACAAACAAAAAAGAAATATATTCAACTGGTCAATAAATAAATGAAAAGATGCTCAACAGTATTATTTCTTAGAGCAATGAAACGAAAACCATAATGCAAGACTATGTCCCCCACTAGAGTGGCTAAACTTAAGAAACTCTACGATGTCAAGTGCTGACAAGCACAGGGGGCAACCTGAACTCTCTCATAGGTGGCTGGTGGGAGTACAGGATGGTATAACCACCTTGGAAAAGGGTTTGGTGCTTATAAAATCGAACAGATACCTACCCTATGACCCAGACATCTCACTGCTAGGATATCTATCAAAAGGAAATGAAAGCATACGTCTACAAAAAACCTGTACAAGAATGTTCATAGCAGCTTTATTTATGATAGCAAAAACTGGGAAGCAACGTCCATCAGAAAGAGAATGAATGAACACATTTTGTTATACTCACATAATGGACTCCTGCACCACAATGAAAAGAACTAAAAAGACATGGATGAATCCTGCAGATGTCACACCGAGCTAAAGAAGCCGGATACAGAAGAGTGCACGAATGTGTGGATGCTTTTTTTTTTTTTTGAGATGCAGTCTCACTTTGTCTCTCAGGCTGGAGTACAGTGGCATGACCTTGGCTCACTGCAGCCTCTGCCTCCCTGATTCAAGCAATTCTGCTGCCTCAGCCTCCTGAGTAGCTGGGGTTACAGGTGTGCACCACCACACCTGGCTAATTTTTGTATTTTTACTAGAGGCGGGGTTTCACCATGTTGGCCAGGCTGGTCTTGAACTCCTGACCTCAGGCAATCTGCCTGCCTTGGCCTCCCAAGTGCTGGGATTACAGGCGTGAGCGACAGGCCTGACTCTTTTTTTTTTTTTTTTTTTGAGACAGAGTCTTGCTCTGTCACCTAGGCTGGAGTGCAGTAGTGTGATCTTGATTCACTGCCTCCCAAGTTCAAGTGATTTTTGCTCCTCAGCTTCCCAAGTAGCTGGGAGTACAGGTGTCCACCACCACACCTGGCTAATTTTTGTATTTTTAGTAGAGACAGGGTTTAGCCATATTGACCAGGCTGGTCTTGAACTCCTGACCTCAAGTGATCTGCCCGCCTCAGACTCCCAAATTCCTGGGATTACAGGCGTGAGTCACTGTGCCCGGCCTTGCTTCCGTTTCGATGAAGCCCAGCTCAGCAAACCCAGTCTGTATTGAGAGGAATCAGATTTGTGGCTGCCGCTGGGTAAGAACTTGGTCAGGAGGGGGCCAAACGGAGCTTTCTAGTGTGATAAACACCGGCCATATGCCTTGGTAGGGATGTGAGTCACATGCATGGATTTACATTAAAATGCACTGGACTGTACATTTCAGATTTCATTGTATGTAACTTTTACTTCTGAAACACTATGAACAGATACTGACCCTGGTGAGTAGGTTTGCTTTTCTCAGTGGTAGGGGTTAACAATTCTGAAACAATTTTCTGTTTACCAGAGGTTTAAGCAAGTGAGAAAACGTAATAAAACGGGAGTCAGGCTTCTGGCTGGGAAGGTGCAGCGCATCTGTGACCTTCCCCTGGTTCCCGATCATGGCCTTGGGGTCCGCCTTCCAAGCACCTCTGCTGGGGCTACCCCTCAGCCCTCCCCAGTGGTGGGGCGGTGGTGGGGACAGTTCTCATGTGTGTTCGTGAAGCCTGCCCAGAACTTCAGCACCTTGGGCTGGCGTGGTGTCTCACACCTGTAATCCCAGCACTTTGGGAGGCCAAGGTGGGTGGATCACGAGGTCAGGAGATCGAGACCATCCTGGCTAACACATGAAACCCCGTTTCTACTAAAAATACAAAAAAAAAATTAGCCGGGCGTGGCGGCGGGCACCTGTAGTCCCAGCTACTCGGGAGGCTGAAGCAGGAGAATGGTGTGAACCTGGGAGGTGGAGCTTGCAGTGAGCCAAGATTACGCCACTGTACTCCAGCCTGGGCGACAGAGCAACACTCTGTCTCAAAAAAAGAAAAAAAAGACCAGTTTGAACAACATGGTGAAACCCCATCTCTACTAAAAATTACAAAAATTACCTGGGTATGGTGGTGCGTGCCTGTAATACCAGCTACTCAGGAGGCTGAGGCAGGAGAGGTGCTCGAACCCGGGAGGCGGAGGTTGCAGTGAGTGGAGATCATGCCATTGCACTCCAGCCTGGGCGACAGAGTGAGACTCCATATCAAAAAAAAAAAAAAAAAAAAAAAAAGAATTTCAGCATCTTTAATATTGGGAGCACGCTAAGCTGTAAGTAGGGGACGGAGGTGCCAGAGGAGGGACAAAGGGTAACCCAGGCCTCCTAACCCTAACACCTGGGCCGTGGAGGTTTAGGCATGCATCATTTTTAGGAGATCTCCACGATCTCCTTCGTGGAGATCATGCTGTGTATTTCATTGTACATGTTTTGCATTCATTTAGGTTGCTTGCTTGGTTCATATACACACCATTTACCTCCGTGGGGATGATGTGCTGAGGAACAAGGCGTGTGCGAGGTGTGTGCGCGGGATGTGTGCGGGGGGTGTGCGTGTGCGTGTGCATGCGTGTGTCTGAGTGTGTCAGCATGTGCCTGTGAGCGTGTACATGTGCAAGGGTGTGCACACTCGGGTGTCAGCAACTGAGCATGTGCACACACTTGCAAGGGAGCTCCAGGGCCCAGGGCTGCTTTCTGTTTCCCTGAGTACAAGGTGCTGAGCTCAGGGACTAGGCCCCGAGGAAACAGGAGCCCAGGTCTTGGAAAGTCCCAGGAATCCCTGCTAGAAACATGTGTGTTTCAAGGAAAAACTGGAGGTTTTTCTTCAGTGTCTGGCGTCCGTTTCTTTCCCTCTCTTTAGCCCCTGAACACCCCTTTTTGTCCCTGTTTGGATGAACGGAGGCAAGATGGCGCACTTCCGGGTTCTTCATCCCCCCAACTTTTCCCGCGTGCGCGAAAAATCCAGCCGGCGACCCGGGAAGGTGCAGACCAACTAGGCATGCGCCAGGTGATGTCAATCTGAAGAGACCAAGATTTACCTGGTCGCACCTGCGGAACGCCCCCGGACACGCCCGTGCCCCGCCTATCGCCCTCCCACTCCTAGAAAAGCCGCTCCGGAGGATCGCCACGCGCGGACTTCCCAGCTTCCCCACTGCGGTTGATTCCTCACTGCGGTCGGAACTGTTGGAACTCCGTCCAAGAGCTGTACGGGTGACTCTGGGGGCCCCTTTTGTCGGGGGGGGGGCCAACAGACCTCTCCCTACCCACCTTCTTCCCTTGAAGCTAGATGACCAAAATAAACTTGCAGTTTTGCTCCTACCCCTTGCCTAGTCGCTGGTTCTTTTGTACCCGCTCTGGTGGTCTTAGAAAAACAAAACAGTTGGTGCCGAAACCCGGGAGGAGACCCCTCCTCAGGCCTCTAAGGGTTGAGGAACCTCCTCCTGCTCCCACGCGGCAGACGGACCAGGACCTGAGACCCGCTTCCCTCACTCCCACGGCCTCTCTGGGGTAAGTGCCCTTGTCTCCTCTTTACCTCCCTCGGCCAGAAATCCTGCGCAGGTCCGGGGTCCATTTGGAGCCACCAAGTGGCTCGGGAGCCACCACGTGGCTCGGGAGACCCGTTCAGGACGGAGACGTCCGCCTGAAGGTAATCTCCACTTAGGCTTCAAGAGCCTCTCGTCTGTCTCTGCTGGTTCCAAAGGACGCTTTGAAGCCAGGCAGGGATCCATTCCCATGTCCATTGGGTCCATTGTGTCGGTAAAGAGGAAACAAATGGGAAACCCCCAGTCCAAATTTCCAAAGAGCACCCCCTTGGGGTGCCTCCTAGCCAATTTAAAAACCTTACAGCTTGAACAAGACCTTAGGAGGAAGCGGTTAATTTTCCTTTCCACTGTGGCGTGATCGACCTCAGCAATTTCTGCCAGCAGTTAGGCAAGTGGTCTGAAATTAATTACGTACAAGGCTTTTGGGCCTTAAGCTCTCGTCCCTATACTCCTCCTTCTCTCCCTGCTCTCTCCACCCCCTCCCTTCCTGCCCAGACTCCTCCTTCCTCTTCCTTACCTACTAGTAATCCACTCAGTCCCGTGCTTCCTTCGGGGCCCCCAACTGGCTGTCTTGAGTCTCCTGTCTCTGCACACACCCGCTCTAAGTGCCCTGCTGATGCCTCCACTCCTGCCCCACACCCTCCTACAGTGTTAGCACCTTTGCGAGAGGTGGCTGGGGCGGAGGGGGTAGTCAGAGTACATGTCCCTTTTTCATTGGCCGATCTTTCCAAAATTGAGAAGCGTTTAGGGGATTTCTCAGCTAATCCCACCGTCTACATAAAGGAATTTAGATACCTTTGTCAGGCCTATGACTTAACTTGGCATGACCTCCAGGTTATCCTAACCTCCACCCTAAACCCTGAGGAGCAAGAGCGCATCCTAGCGGCCGCCAGGCAGCACGCCAACCAACTACATTTAACTGACGCCACCATCCCACTAGGGGAGCAAGCAGTCCCCTCGGCAGACCCGGACTGGAACTATCAAGCAAACCAGCCTGGGCGCCGTAGGCGAGACATAATGGTTCAGTGTTTGTTGGGTGGTATGCAAACAGCCTCAAACAAAACTGTAAATTTTAACAAATTAAAAGAAATTATTCAAAATCCAGAAGAAAATCCAGCCGCATTCTTAAATAGGCTGACTGAGGTTCTAACCCAATATACCCGGTTAGATCCGGCCTCCCCTACAGGGGCCACCATTTTGGCGTCTTATTTCATTTCTCAATCAGCTCCTGACATTCGTAAGAAACTTCAGAAGGTAGAGGATGGTCCTCAGGCACCAATACAAGACCTGGTTAAATTAGCCTTTAAGGTCTATAACTCCAGAGAGGAGACGGCTGAGGCAGTGCGACAGGCATGCCTCAAACAGAAGGCCCAGCTCCTAGCAGCGGCTTTACGGCCCAGTTGTAACCCCAGACCAGAGAGCACATACTCCGCAGACTCCAAGGCTACGAAAGGAGCCTAAGTGCGGCAAGGCGGGACACTATGCCAACAGGTGTCCGCAAGGTCCCCGAGCCCCAACGCAGCCTTGCCATAAGTGCAAGGCGTCAGGACATTGGGCCAATGAATGTCCTAAGCCTCGTCCACCAGCAACCCCCTGCCCTGCTTGCCAGCAGGGAGGACACTGGAAGTCTGATTGCCCCACCCTGAGAACAGGTGCTGCGTCTCCACGTGACCCCCTTTCCCAGGATCCTGGGAGCTCCTTCCAGCTCCTACATCTGGACGATGACGACAACTGAAGGTGCCGAGACTCGGGGACCCCCATCACCCTCGCCGAGCCGCGGGTAACTCTCCTGGTAGCGGGTAAGACAATTGATTTTTTAATAGATAGCGAGGCTACCTATTCTGTTTTGCCGTCCTTCTCTGGACCTAGCCTTCAATCTGTTATCTCTGTAGTAGGAGTAGACGGAAAGCCATCCACCCCACGAAAAACTCCACTCCTTAATTGCTGCCTGGCCAACAACTACTTTGTGCACTCGTTCCTCATTATACCCTCATGCTCTACCCCCTTACTAGGCCGAGACATCCTGAGCACCTTAAAGGCCTCCATATACATTCCCACCAACTCATCCACTCCCCTTCAACCCCCTCATGACCTGTTGCTCATGCTTTGTGCAAGTGCACAGGCTCCTCCTATGTCGCCCCCACCCCCCATCTTCCCTATTTCTGTACACCCTCAAGTGTGGGACACTTCCACCCCGGTCATAGCTGCTCACCACCCACCAGTTCTCGTCAAGCTCAAAGATCCCACTCATTTCCCAAACCGCCCCCAATTCTCTCTCTCTCCGACACATCTACAAGGTTTAAAGCCAATTATCACGCGACTACTTAGCCAACATATTCTTGTCCGCACACATTCCCCCTGTAACACTCCAATACTTCCAGTTAAAAAGGCAGATGGAACGTATAGGTTAGTACAGGATCTTCGGCTAGTCAATGAAGCCACCCGTCCCATGCACCCTGTAGTTCCCAACCCTTACACCCTTCTGTCCCATATCCCCACCAATTCTACTTATTTTACTGTGCTAGACCTTAAGGATGCTTTCTTTACCATACCCCTACACACAGACTGCCAGTTCCTTTTTGCTTTCACATGGGAGGACCCAGACACACATACCTCCACTCAACTGACGTGGACAGTCCTCCCACAAGGGTTCCGGGACAGCCCCCATTTCTTTGGTCAGGCCTTAGCAAAAGACCTTGCCTCCTGCCCTCTCACTAATAGCAAAGTTCTGCAGTATGTAGATGATCTCTTAATCTGTAGCCCTACCAAACAAGACTCTCTTCTAGACACTGCAACTCTCCTCAACCATTTAGGCTCATTAGGTTATAGAGTATCTAAACACAAGGCCCAAATTTCGTGCCAAACCGTCATATACTTAGGAATTGAAATCACCCCAACAACCCGGTCACTAACTACCGACCGCATGGCCCTAATACGTAACCTTCTTCCCCCTCAAGATGCAAAAGAAATTCAATCCTTCCTAGGTCTAATAGGTTTCTTCAGACATTGGATCCCCAATTTTGGAATCCTAGCCAAACCTTTATATGCCGCAGTTAAAGAAACCCCACATGGGCCTTTGTCCAACCCCAAGTTAATCTCGACTCATTTCACCCGCTTAAAAGCTTGCCTTCTCTCACAACCCACTCTCTCACTGCCTGATTTCCAGCGTCCCTTCCAACTCTTTACAGATGAAAGGCAGAAAGTGGCAGTTGGTCTCTTAGCCCAGCCTGTCGGTAACACCCACCGTCCTGTGGCCTATCTATCCAAACAGCTAGACCCAACTGTACAAGGCTGGCAACCCTGTCTGCGTGCGCTAGCAGCAGCAGCCTGCCTGACCCAGGAAGCAAAAAAGCTCATTAGAGGTAGTAATCTAACAGTCCTCTCCACACACCGTCTTCAGGATCTCATCTCTCATAAAAGTATTAGCCACTTAACTCCATCCCGGCTCCAACTTTTCCATCTCTTATTCATAGAAGACCCCACTGTTACTTTAGAAGTTTGCTCCTCTCTAAATCCAGCCACTTTACTGCCAGGCTCTCTTAAACCATCCCATACTAAACATTCTTGTCCTGAGGTTCTGGAGGCTCAGCCCCCCAGCCACCTACACTTGCATGACCAGCCCCTTCAGAATGCACAACTAACCCTATTTGTGGATGGCAGCTCCTTTATCAACCCTCAAGGAAACAGACAGGCAGGATATGCAGTAGTTACCTCTTCCACAGTTTTAGAGGCAAAACCCCTACCACAAGGGACCACATCACAGCAGGCAGAACTCACTGCGCTAACCAAGGCACTCCTACTATCAAAAGGAAAAACAGTAAACATATACACAGATTCTAAATATGCTTTTCTAATCGCACACACTCATTCAGTCATCTGGAAAGAGAGAGGGTTTTTAACCACCAGCGGTACCCCTATTATTAACAAAAACCAAATACTCAAACTACTAGATGCACTGTCGGCACCTTCCAAGGTAGCCATTATACATTGTAAAGGGCACCAAACTTCATCTAACCTGGTAGCAGCTGGCAACAATTTCGCTGATGTCACTGCCAAGTCAGCCGCCGGATTTTCCACTCCTAAGCCTCCTTCTGCCTGTTTTCTCTCCCCCCAGTATGCCCCTAATTACACTCAGGAAGAAAAGGCTAAGCTATTACAAAATCCAACAGCCAAACTAGCTACAGGTGACTGGATCTATATTGATAACAAACTAGTTATTCCTGAAACACAACTCCATACCATTCTAACAGACATACATAATTCTTTACATATAGGACCCAAAGCCTTATATGATTTCCTAAATCCCCTCCTCCACTGTCCAACACTACAAAAACACTTACTTACAATCAACCAGCAGTGCTCTACCTGTCTAAAGGCAAATCCTCAAGGTGCATTGCGTAATCCCCATCCCAGCCATCAACTCAGAGGACACCAACCAGGTGAAGATTGGCAAATTGATTTCACACATATGCCAAGACATAAAAAATTCAAATACCTCTTAACCCTTGTGGACACCTTTTCCGGGTGGATCGAGGCCTATCCTACCACAGGAGAAACCGCTAACATTGTTGCCTCTATACTCACTGAACATATTATTCCTAGGTTTGGCCTCCCGGTCACTCTTCAATCTGACAATGGTCCAGCATTCATCTCTAAGGTAGTCCAACAGGTGGCAGCCCTCCTACACATCACCTGGAAACTCCACATCCCTTATAGGCCTCAGTCTTCTGGTAAGGTAGAAAAGGCTAACGGACTCATCAAACAGCAGCTCACCAAACTCTCAATCGAAACCCGGCAGTCGTGGGTAACTCTCCTTCCCTTAGCCCTGACCCGGCTGCGGGCAGCACCTCGAAGCCCAACAGGCCTCAGTCCGTTCGAATTAGTCTACAGACGGCCCCTAACCCTCCAACAAATACCTTCCCTGCCAGCCCCTTTGGCGAACTACCTCCCATATCTCACTCTTCTCAGACAACTCCTAAGACAACACGCTGAGTTAGCACACCCTCCTCTAACAGATGCCTACAACCCACATCTCTCCCTCAGTCCTGGAGACCAAGTATACATAAAAAATATCCAAGCCAAAGACTTACAGCCCAAGTGGAAAGGCCCATACATTGTCCTCCTGTCTACACATACAGCAGCAAAACTCCTAGGACACACGCATTGGATTCATATTTCCCAGCTAAAAAGGGCCCCCACTGGGAACAATCAGTGGACATCAGTTCAACTTTCCCCCACTCGCCTCAAACTTACAAAACTTTCTTAACTAGTTCATGCTTCCTGACCCCTGGCGCTTAGCTCGCTTTCTCACCCTCCTCTACATAAACCTATCAGACTTTCAATATATAACCCCAGACCCATATCTACCTCCAGACAATAGTCCAGAGCAGTGGTTCTCCCGTCTCCTAACCTTCATCGAACATCTCCACTGCCCAATCCTTCCTTTCTGTTATTCAACTCCAAATTCATCCTGAGGTAATCATACTCAGGCACCCAATGGAGGCCAAAACGGCCCCCATTGAAGGCTATTTCTCGTGCAACTGCCCAATCCTTCCTTTCTGTTATTCAACTCCAAATTCATCCTGAGGTAATTATACTCAGGCACCCAATGGAGGCCAAAACGGCCCCCATTGAAGGCTATTTCTCGTGCAACTGCCCAATCCTTCCTTTCTGTTATTCAACTCCAAATTCATCCTGAGGTAATTATACTCAGGCACCCAATGGAGGCCAAAACAGCCCCCATTGAAGGCTATTTCTCGTGCAACTGATCTCTCTCTCTAAAACTCTTAACCATACAGCCACTAACTGATCCCTCTATGTCCCCGTGTCCTTGGTCCCCAGTCTAACTCTATACAGCCAGGCAGAAGTAGCAGAGCTTTTCCAGCAACTTTCCATGCCACTACGCCACTCCCGTCAAAACTGGCTGTTTTTCCGCCCTCTAGTTATTGAAATCAGCTGAAAGCCTGGCCTCCCTGCAGCGCCGAACTACCTCAATAGCCTAAGTAGCTGCCCGAAACAGGCAAGCCCTAGGCTTGTTTACAGCTGAGAAAGGAGGCACTTGTCTCTTCCTTAGAGAAGAGTGCTGCTATTATGTTAGCAAGTCAGGCCTAGCAGACACTAACATTCAAACCCTCAAATGCTTCCATACCTCGTTCCTATACTAATAATGTGCTTTATTTTATTCTTCATCCGTACGTCCAAATACCAACCATGGTCCCTGACCTTAACAGCGCCCCTTAACAGCAGGAAGTAGCCAGACCGACCACGGCGCCCCTTTATCACTATTATCAATAAAAGGTTGGACTGTTTGGATGAACGGAGGCAAGATGGCGCACTTCCGGGTTCTTCATCCCCCCCAACTTTTCCCGCGCGCGCGAAAAATCCAGCCGGCGACCCGGGAAGGTGCAGACCAACTAGGCATGCGCCAGGTGATGTCAATCTGAAGAGACCAAGATTTACCTGGTCGCACCTGCGGAACGCCCCCGGACACGCCCGTGCCCCGCCTATCGCCCTCCCACTCCTAGAAAAGCCGCTCCGGAGGATCGCCACGCGCGGACTTCCCAGCTTCCCCACTGCGGTTGATTCCTCACTGCGGTCGGAACTGTTGGAACTCCGTCCGAGAGCTGTACGGGTGACTCTGGGGGCCCCTTTTGTCGGGGGGGGGGGCCAACAGACCTCTCCCTACCCACCTTCTTCCCTTGAAGCTAGGTGACCAAAATAAACTTGCAGTTTTGCTCCTACCCCTTGCCTAGTCGCTGGTTCTTTTGTACCCGCTCTGGTGGTCTTAGAAAAACAAAACAGTCCCCACTGAGAGGGAGTGGCAGCACAGTTCTGGGGGGACCAAGGACAGAGAAGCTGTGTGTGTGCAGGGAGTGGGAGCTGTGGCCTCCTCTTAGGAGTGAGAGGGAGAGACAGAGACAGAGAGAGAAACAGGCACAGAGAGACAGAGAGGGACAAAGAGAAAGGCAGAGAGAGAGACAGGGAGAGACACAGAGACAGAGAGAGCGACCGAGACTCACAGAAAGAGACACAGAGACGGAGACAGAAAGATGGAGACAGAAACAGAGAGTGACAGAGAGACACAGAAAGAGACACACACAGAGACAGAAAGATGGAGACATAGACTGAGAGAGACAGAGACAGAGAGATAGCAAGAGTGAGAATGACAGAGAGATACACAGAAAGAGACACAGAGACAGAGAGGGAGACAGAGACAGAGGGAGAGTGAGACACAGAGATAGACAGAGACAGAGGGAGAGACAGGTAGAGAGGGAGGGAGGGAGTGGGCACCACGGGTCTGAGGCTGGGTTTGGGGGAGGGTGGCGCAGCAGGCAGGAGAGCCCAGGAAATGGTGGGCCTGGCCTTGGCCTGTGTTGCTCCTGTGCCCCTGCTGAGGGAGAGGCCTCCTGGCCCCCACTGCGGGTGCTGGTCCCATCCCCGAGCTTGTTTCTGAGTGGCCGGGCTGAGGACACACTGGGCGAAGCAGGCCTCGGTCTGGGGCAGGTGGCAGAGGGGAAAGCTGCCCCCACACAGCTGGCCGGGAAGGCTCCTTGTCCCTTCCTGAGGCCCACGCTCAGCCACCTGGTCCGAGCAGGTGCAGGTGAGACCTCGGCACAGCCAGGCCCTCTCCAGTCACGCCTCTTACCGCTCGCGTTCTGTGTGGCTCCCGTGAGCCAGTTAGTGCCTGTCAAGAGCCTCCCTCAGAGCCACAGCTTCTCTCCGCCAGATCCTGCTTCGGGGTCACCATAAAGCCCTCGCCTTGTGGAGGGCTGGTTTCTGTGACGTCCACGAAGCCATTAGATTAACGACAGAAATAAAGTGGTTCCCCCTTTAAGGAATTAGGCACAAAATCAGCATGGGACTCATCGGCCCCCACAAGTTTACAAAGGAGTTGAGTAAAAGCAACTTCACAGGGATAGAGCTGTGCCAGGAGAAAGTGGAAACATCTTTCCTTTAACTCGGGAATGTGTCGCGGCCGTTCCTGCTTTCTGAGCGCCGCCACCTTTCGAGGGCCTGTAATTAGGAAGGAACCTTTTCTCTTGGGGTTATTTATGCTTTCCCTTCTCACTCGGCACACATATTCAAGAACGATCTCTCTCCTTCACCTACAGACCACCCAGTCTGTGCTGGGTGCCCGCCTCCCGGGGCCACGTAGTAGAACAGAGACCGCTGCTGTGCTGGGTGAGACCAGGCGCCATCCAGCCCAGGAGCAGCGAGGGTCCCACCTGCACGGGGCTGCCGCCTGCCTCACACACACGCCTCCAATCCCAGGGCCATGGGACTTTATAAATGGGGAACCGGAGGCACAGAGAACGAAAATGCCATGGCTAGTAACCGAGATGAGGACAAAACCATGCTCCTACCCCTGCCAGGATGGCCTCGTGGGAGTGAGGGATCAGAAAGGGCAAGTCAGGAGCAAGTGACATCCATGTGGGGGCCCAAGCTGGAGCCTTTCCAGAGAAGGAAGGCATGGAGAAGAGGGACCTGGTCCCTGCAGTGCCGGTGGGGCGGGAGGCTGTGCCCTGCAGGTGTGTGGGAGAGCAGCTTGGACCTGGGCAGGCCGCGTCCGAGCATCCGCACCGGCTGGCTGTGCATCTGTGGACATGCCTATGAGTGTCCCGTAGCCTGTATTATTTAAGGTCACGGCGCGTTTTTGATGACTGCCAGAAAGCAGCAGGTGCTTGTGAGTGCAGCTGGGACCCTGCCCTGCGGTCTTTGGATCCTGAAGAATGTGCTGGATCATTAACCAGGTGCAGGGGAGGGTGAAGCCCTGCAGTAGAAAACAGCGCGGCATGTAATGCGGAGGAGGTCTCCCTCGCGGCGGGACCCCGGGCGGGTCAATTTCTGTGCGCCTCGGTTTCCTCATCCATGACACCGGGGCCTCAGGCGTGGCTGAGAGGATAGAATGGGTTAACAGACGAGCAGCATTTGTCCTGTGAGCGTTCTCTGTAAGAGCTGGGAGATGGTGTCATTGAGTTGCTGAGATAAGGGTCGGGACCCCTGGGTTCCAGCCTTGCTGCTCTTATTCAGCTCCTCTCACCCCGCAGCCTCTCTGCACCTCACTGTTCCCCTTCTTGGTGCCTTTCACTCAGACTTTACTGGTCCAGAGAAATCTGCGTGTACTGGCCCTTTGAGGGGGCTCCTGTGTCGGGGCAACCCCGCCGCCCCACCTGCTGACCTCGTGAAGTCTCGTAAGCTGCTTCTTCCTCCTCGGCTGGCTGTGCAGCAGGCGCGGGCAGCCCGGGAGCTTCTGCCCATCAGATAATTAAATTCCTCATATATTTATCAGGCCGAGAACACCCTGTACCACTCACTCCGGTGAAGCATGTTGTCCTGAGCCTCCTGCAAGATGACCTCCTAGCAGGCCCAGGCACTGTAGGAAGTTGCTGTGTGCCTGGAGGTGCATGCTATTCTCAGATGTCACACACACAGAGCCAGCATCTCACGCCAGTGATGGAGCCGCTGAGGTGTGATGAAGGCCAGATTTGCAACTTAACGGACCCTGACCTAGGAACCAGCTTTGCTGCTAGAGGTTTCTGGGTCCTCAAATAACAATAACCACCTCCTGGGGCCATCATGAAAATTGTATGAGATAATGCATCAAAAACTCTTAGCAGAGACCTTGACTCATGGCGAGTTCTCAGTAAGTTGTGAGACTATGCACCAACCTCGTTTATGGAATGAATATGGAACACTCCTTGATTTGCCCATGTTTCCAACCTGGGACACTTGATGCTGCTGACTTACCTTTCTATATATCCCGCCAGCCTGCGAGTCCTTCTGGCTCTGCTTGCTGTTGTCACATCTGCCCTAGAAAATATCAGTCACACAGTGGAAACGTCTCCAGGGAAGTGGATATTCCTGCTAGAAGTGGACTGGGTGGGAGTTGGGAGTTTATTCTCTGGCTGCTCCCATCACTTGCCCGCAGCATGATTTCTCTTTGCTTAATGTCTAATTTCTCTCAGGGGCCTGGCTCTCAGCTGGGTGAAATAACTCTGGTGAGGGAGACTGAAGGATCACTGGGGAAAGTCATTGTCTTTGTCCTCAGCAGTGTACTTAATCCTCTGAATTTTAGATTTCCCTCTCTTCCTCCCCTCCCCTCCCCTCCCCTTCCCTCCCCTCCCTCCCTCCCTTCCTTCCTTCCTTCCTACCTTCCTTCCTTCCTTCCTTCCTTGACAGGGTCTCATTCTGTCACCCAGGCTGGAGTGCAGTGGCACGATCTCAGCTCAGCCTTGACCTCCTGGGCTCAAGTGATCCTCCCACCTCAGCCTCCTGAGTAGCTGGGACCACATGTGCACACCACCATGCCTGGCTAATTTTTGTATTTGTTGTAGAGATAGGGTCTCACTATGTTGGCCAGGCTGGTCTTGAATTCTTGGGCTCAAGTGATCCTCCCACCTTGGCCTGCCGAAGTGCTGGGACTATAGGCATGAGCCACTACGCCCAGCCAACTTTAAGTTCTTTATGCTGTCATGCAGGCCTGCACAGCCCGACGGATCAGCTCCAGACTTTGTGGCCATAAAAAGCTGTGTGAGCAAGTGCATCACAAGCACGCGCCAAGGAGAGGCAGAAGGAAGCATTTTGGTGCTTGTCTGGAGAAGGCTGAATGGAATTGGGGAGAAAGTTTTTGAATCTGTGGGAGCCCATCCCAGTGAAGAAGCAAAGAGCCATTCTTTCTAGTGCTGGGTGTGTAGGGCTTGGGGCTTTGCCATCCGAATGGGTTTGAGAAGTGGGCAGGCCCTACAGTTGATGGCCGCGTGCTCAGAGGCTGCAGACATGCTCGTTCTTGTATGTGAGATGTGGCAATGACAAGAAGAGAGAGGCCAGGCGGCTGATGCGGCTCCTCCAAGCCTAGGGATGGACTCTTGGGGCTCTGCCTCCTGGAGGGGCAGGAGTGACCCAGATCGCTCTGCAACAGCTCCAGCTCCTGAAGGACAGGGGTGCCAGCTGCTCTGAGTGGTGCTGGCCGCTGCGACACTTGGCTGTTGCCCTCTAAGAAGGTCCTGCTGTCATGCCTTCCTCCTGACTGCTGACAGATATTCTTGGGGGAAGAAGCTGACACGGAGCCTACTGGTTGTGCTCTGAGGAACCTCTTCCATGGCTAAAACCAAATTTCAGGATAGATAAGAGCAGCTCCTTAGAGGAGGCAGTTAGGCATCTCTGACCTGGATCAGGAGCAAACATATCCAAACCCCTCATGGTGCATAAAATATGGTGTTTACTAAACGGCTCTGTTCCTGGCCAGCCCGGACCAAACCTACAGCCTACAGGGGGAATAAAACTCATCAATGAAACCACTTTTCAGATCCAAGAACCCTTCCGTCTGGCTCCACCATCCAACGAGTTTGGCTGCCAGCAAATTACCTCCTCTGGACCTTTGTTCTCAGGTCCAGAGAACAAAGGGTGTGATCAGGAACGCAGGTCCCCAAGGACAAGGACTTGGGCTCCTGTAGGGGCCTGGCACTGGGCCTGGGAAGCTCTTCGTTTGAGTGTCCAAGCCCAGAGTGTGCGGGTCCCCACCCAGTAAACACACCACTCACACTTGTAAACAAGGCATAAAACAGACATTTGTGTAAATGCATGAACAAAAACGCAAGGAGATTCAAACTCTGTCACTATGAATAAATAGGACTTGTTTACAAAGCAATGGGTTCCATGAACAGACCCTGCTCTGTCCACAGCTGTGAAGGTCAAAGTTCTCTGGGGCACCATGATCTTGGGATCCAGTCCCTAAGGCTAGACTGTCCCAGGATAGAGAATATTACAATACTAGCTTCTAGATATCAACCACCGCCTCTGTGCCAGTGCGTTAGGTACATGAATCCTTCTAATTACTCTGCAAGGTGGGTTTTGTAAGTCCGTTTAGCAGGTGAGAAAACTGGCACTCAGAGAGGTTGAGCAATTTCTCCATGATCACACAGCTGGTAGAACCGAGATGCCTCATCACCTCTTTTTGAATCAGATTGGGGGCAAAACAACCCCAAATCATTTAACTTATTTACACTTAGAGTAGAAGCTGAAAAAAGGGGAAGAGAAGGGGTCATGGGTGGGTATCTGGTATCAATGATGGCAATTATGTTCTTCTGGACACACAGGAACCAAACCCACACCCGGATAAAGGGAAGAGAGTTTTGCAGATGCTCATTGCAAATCATCAAAGCCACCATCACTGGATGCTTCCTGTGTGCAGGTGCTGGCTGGGCCAGGGTCCCTCTTTTTGTGAACAGCCGGTTGATGTGAACCCCTTGATGGGGACCTCTGTCTAATGAGAGAGATGGAAGAGCTCATCTTCTCATTGAAAGGAGCATTAAGTTCAATTTAATGAATGTTTACCACATACTTATTGTAGGCCAGGCTTGACACCAGGCACTGGGTGCCTGCAAAAGCAAGGCAGAGACCCTGCCTCCAGCTAGTGAGGAGGGGACCGAAGTCCAGGAAGAAGAATTAGCACTCAAAGCCCTGGACAATGGGCTTCCCTGACACCACCCCACCGGCCTCCTTGGGCCAGATGAGACCTGTGATGCAGTTGGACACAGGCCCCGAAGGCTTCACAGTCTGGTCCCCATCCAGCCCTGCGCCCTCCACCCTCTGCCCCATCCTCCACCCTCTGCCCCATCTGCATGTAACGGAAACAGATGGGCGAGCTGGCCTCTGAGTCTCGTGCCCCTGCATGCAGACCCGGGCTCTGGAGGAAGTGTGCCTGCCTGGCTTCAAAGCCATGGCCCACCCTTTCCTCCAGGGTCAGCCTGGCTGTGGCGCTGCCTGGGCTGGTGGATGCCAAGTCTGTGCCTGGACATCAAAACAATGTGGCCTTCCTCTTCCCGCCTTTGTGGCGGAGAGCACACGGTCCACTCTGTGCTGGAGAGAGCAAAGCTTCACCTCTGGCGTGCGTGCCCTTCCTTCAAGTGTCTCCCCCTCGTGCCGGGTTCCCAGGCAGCTCTCCCTGCAGACCACGGCTTTTCCACCAGGCCCGTGCCTGAGATTCCACACCTGGGCTCGTTGTCAGATTCACCTGGTGGGCTTCTCAGAAGCATCTGCTTCTTGTTTGGTCCCTCAAGAATGTTTCCAAAGCTTTTGGGGGAGCCTAGAGATCTGGTTTTTTGAGAGTGTCCTGGAGGATCCTGGCAACAAAACAGCTGTAAGATGTATGTCCCAAGCCAGACTCCCCAAATACACATTTTGCTGGGCTGCCATTCTCTTGTGAATGTTTCCCAGAAACTTTACCGGCAAAATCCTCCTTTTCTGGATATTTGTGATCACAGGGACACAGCGAGGAACTGATGAACCTTTGTAATAGGTTGCTGTTGTCTAAAGGTAAAAACGCTCTTTTGAGAGAAGATAGTTTTTTTCCTAGCGTCACAACGTTTTTGTCTAGGACTAGAGAGGAAAGTCTTACTCCAGATGTTATCTTACTTATTCTCTCTTTTCCATAGACACATACCTACCTTGTGCCCATTCTTTCCACAAGTGTCATGGAATCATAAGGGAAAAATGACTGGAGAAATGAATCCTGTTCCATTAATTAACTCATTAGTGAGTTCTCACCTCCCAGGAAAAATAGTTCTGTGATCCAGTTTAAATATTTACATTTCCATTATGCTTTTTAATCAAGGATCTTAACATTAGAAATATTAGACCTTATGACAGATGGAGAAGGGATCTGGGGGGACTGTGAGCTTTTGAGAGCAAAATTTATTAATTCATTCAACCAGCCAACAACCAATCAACCAACCAAGCACCCACTCATTCACTCACCCACCCACCAGCCAACCAACCAATCACCAACTGTCTATAAACCAGTAACCATCCAAGCAATCAACCACCAACCAGCCAACCAACCACTCACTTACCTACCAACAAACCAACCAACCACTCACCCACCTACCAACAAACCAACCAACCACTCACCCACCTACCAACAAACCAACCAACAACTCACCCACCTACCAACAAACCAACCAACCACTCACCCACCTACCATCCAACCAACTAATCAACCACCAACCAACCAACCAATTAGCCAATCACCGACCAACCAATCAAGCACCAACCACCCACCAACCAACCAACCAAAAACCACTCACCCACTAACCAGCCAACACACCACCCGCTAACCAATCAACCACTTACCCACCAACGAATCAACACTTTATATTAAATAAGATGCCTTTAAACAGAAACACACATAAAACAAAGTTATATATGGATTGGTTGACAAAAATACTATGATCAAGGCTGGTAGGAACATACCTCATATTTCTCCTGGGAGTAATGGTTCAGCATAGTTGTCTCTTGGTATCTTTGGGGGATTTGTTCCAGGACCTTCTGCGGATACGAGAATCCAAAGATATGCAAGGCCCTGATATAAAATGGCATAGCGTTTGCATATAATCTATGCACACCCTCCTGTATATTTCCAGATTACTTACAACACCTAAATAAATGTAAATGCCATGTAAATAGTTGTTATACTGTACTGTTTAGGGAATAATGATAAGAAATAAAATAGACATGTTTAGTACACATGTAACCATCGTAGGCCTAACTACATTATCAATACAGGTTTGGTTGAATCTGAGGTTTTGGAATCCATGGATTTGGTGATTGACTGTATTTGCTAATTCACTGTTCTTGGTGACTTTAGAGAACAGAAGTACTGAGAATGACAAGCATTGACTGTACTTTGTCTAATACTGAGAACGAAGGAGAATAAATGAGAATTCAGGAAGCATAAAACAAATTAGTTTACGAAGTCTGAGATAAGCTGGCATTTATTGATGATTTGCCTAGATACAGATCTCCTGGCCCTTAAACGTTAACCACAGTTCACAGCCGTGTTGCTTGAGCCCCTAGTTATTCTCCCTTCTAGCCTTTCTCCACAATTTGGGAAGAATTTGACACTTTTGTGGTCAAAAGCAAGAGAAACTGAGACTCTCTCTGAGATTCACTGATAATTTTATTCTGTTTTTAAAAATAAGGCCAAGACATAATAAAGTGCACAAATACATACAGTTTGATGGACTTTTGTGCATGTATACAACCATGAAAGCATCCCTTGAACCAAAGTTTAGAACACCCCTCCTTAGATGGTTGTAGGTCTGAGAGACACACCTCCTTATACCTGGTATATTCATCAGAAATGATCTCACCTGACCTTAGGAGAGATATCACCTCCTATACCCACAGCAGGGATGTGGTTTTTCTCTTCAGGCTCATTAACAAGTCCATATATTGATAAAATATATGTGAAAACATTCACATTGTAAAACAAAACAAACCATGCAGATGGATAGGAAAAGAAGAGATATTCCCTTAAACTGCGGTGAAAGACAACACTGTTATTTACTAGTTAATGAGCTGATACTTTGAAAACGATTAACTTCAAGAATACAGATGTTGAACAAGGTAGCATTCCTCATCACTGGGCAAATATTTATGGGTGGCTATTTGAATGCTAATAAAATGTATTGAAATCAATACCTTCGTCATACTTTTTGGCTCGTAAACATTTTGTTCATATCCTGGAGACTCATGTGTGCAGCACGTGTTTCTCACTGGATGTAGCAAAGCTTGTGGGGTGGCTTTCATTCGTAATTGTCTTCTGTGGATTTATGGCCAGCTTTTGTTTCAACAAAATCAACTACCAAAGAAGCTTGTGATCATGAGTTTGTGAGAAATCTTCAAAGTCATTTTTGTTATAGGTGGTATTTAGTAGGTATTTATTTGCTTGTTTGTTTGAGACGGGTCTGGCTGTGTCACCCAGGCTGCAGTACAGTGGCGTATTCTAGGCTCACTGCACCCTCTGCCTCCCAGGTTCAAGCAATTCTCCTGCCTCAGCCTCCTGAGTAGCTGGGATTACAGGCACCCACCACCACACCCAGCTAATTTTTGTATTTTTAGTAGAGACAGGGTGTCACCATGTTGGCCAGGCTGCTCTCGAACTCCTGACCTCAGGTGATCTGCCCATCTCAGCCTCTCAAAGTGCTGGGATTATGGGTATGAGCCACTGCACCTGGCCTTTTTTTTTTTTTTTTTTTTTTTTTTTTTTGAGAAAAAAAGATAGATATGTAATGATCTTGCATGATAGGTGTTTTGTTCTGTAGGGATCTTGGGCAGCCCCTGTTTTATCCGTTGGACCAACTGTCTGTAAAGGCAGGTCACTTACTTCTTTCTCCTGGGGAAGGACTTTTTGCCTTACCCAAAGCTCACTAGTCACAGAGTTGTCCTAGTGACAAAGACACAGATTGAAGCTGCACTCAGTACTCATTGCCGATCAAGGGAAGTGAGCTCATCTCATCTTGACTCACAGCGATGACAGGTCCAAGGTCCCGCCTGTGGGCCCGTTCCTCAGAGGAGGTTTGCAATGGGGGTGGGGGTTGCCGTGGTGATGCCCAGTCAACAGAATGGAAAAAAGAGAAATTTGGTTTGAAATGAAATTTGAGTCTTGAGAGAGGGCTGATATGGAGAAGGAGAATCAAACAAGCCACGTGGGAGCATCTGAAGGCCTGAAGATGAGGGCCTGTTGCATAACTGTGAAAATTTGGCCTTTAAAATAACTAGGTATGGGCCAGAAACCAGAGCTGGTGGCTGCAACCACCCAAGTGAGTGAAAGGGAGCTGGATGAGAAGGTGGGCGTGCCTGGTTTAGGGTCCTTGACAGTTCTGTCCAGATTGCGTTTGAGGGTGGGGTGTCCTCATGGGACTCTGGTGAGTTGGGGGTGGGGAAGGCAGCTGACTCCTTGGGGGCTGGTCACCTTCAACAGCTGTTCTCCAGTGGCACCTTAAGAAGCAATGTTAGCAATGGGAGCTCCCCTGCCAAGATGAGGGTGGTCGGTACCCAGTGGCTTTCAAAGCCAGTAACCAAGGGATCTCACAGAAGTCCATCAGCCTGAAGGCAAGCATCCGGGAGATGACTAAAACCAGGCAATATAGGCAAGAGGTACCTTCAGAACCCCCTCGAGTTGCCCCACTGTTCCTTTCTGTGCTGCCTGTGTGTGCAGCCTCTGAGTTCCTTGTGTTTTCTGGAGGTGGAGTATACATCCCTGTGGGCTCATCCGTCCTCGTCCTCATCATCCTCCCTGGCACCATGCAGACTCTGAGCTTCTGCCCGCCCCACCCAGGTGTCTCATCCCACCCGCCTCGGGGAGCCTGGCTGAAGAGCAGGCCCCACCCTGAGCCACCCCTGCCCAGTCAGAGCAGCTCTGGTCCGAGGCTTCACCCCAGCAGACAGGCTCCTTAAGCCTCTTTAATCTGCATGGAGGAAATTCAGAAATCCAGTCATCCTGAAACCGTCTTCTTCCAGGGCAAGACAGAACCCATGTGTGTGGGTAGATGAGTGTGGATGGTGGGAGTGGAAGGCATATTTGTCATCGTGCTCAGCCCAGAACTTCCCAGATGTTCAGGCCAATCAGGGTGAACTCTTGAACTTCCCTGGGCCTCTGATGCCTGGCTAGTGCCTCAAAAAGCCTCATCCATGGGTGCTTTAAAAAAAAAGACTTGAGGCTCCTTTACAGACACAGCTCATTCTAGAAATCTTCCAGCCCCAACATCACCAAAGGCAAAGAGAAGAAGGAAACTCACTGTTCTAGCAGCCCCTGGGCCAAGACCCTGTTAAGCCATTTTATGGGTCGTCCCCTAAAACACGACAGTTCTGCCAGGCAGGTGTGGCAGAAGCAGGGCTATGCATTTTCCAGAACACTGCAGCTTCGGCATGTCCCGCCTCACCTCCCCTGGTTTCCAGCCGGGAACCCTGGGAGTGATGCTTGAGGACGCCACCTCCAGGCTGTCCCAAAAACCTCCTGCCCAATAAATACTCTCACTCTCTCTCTTCACCTGTTGACCACTTTAGGGCAGGAGATCCAGAGGGGGACTACGGAGCTCAGTGGAGCTGCGGCTTGGGAGAAGCCCACCCAAGAGAACCATATAACTAGAAACCATCACATTCAGCTTTGTGTGAAGGAGAAGCAGGTGTTTCATTGCACGGGGTTACTGAGATCTGGGGTCGTCTGTTATTGCAGTGAGGAGCCACCCTAACACATGAGGTGTTATATGCATTTTACAGATTGCCAAGATGGTACAGAAAGAAGAAGTGGCAAAGCAACACTTAAACTCAAACCTGCCCAGCTTCAAAGTCCATGCCCTTCCCGGTGCTTCAGACTGCCATCTTCAATGTTACCTTTCATTGAGATGTTGTTTGCATTAAATGGGGGATCTTCTGGCACACGGTGGACATTGCCCAGCACCTACTCTTCCTAGGGTCAGCCTTACTCTGTCGGGTCAGCCTTTGACCCTCTGCGACGTGAAGGTGGCTGACGAGGCCCCTTCGACAGCCAAGTTGGGGCACAGTCTCCTCTGGACATCCTTATTCCTTCACAGTCTCATTGCAGGTGGGGAGGAAGTTGGAGGGCTGATTTAGAGGACAGAGATACAAACAGAGTGAGCAGAGGATGCTTGGCTGCAGTTGCTCCAGAGTTTCCAGGGAGAAAACACAGCATTGTTGAGCAGCCTTTAAGGACTGGCATGTTCAGCCGGGCACGTGTCCACAACAAGGCATCATGCGCAGTCTGAGCTGAGCTCTAGTCTCTGGGTTTCAGGACTTTGAGCACAGTCCTGGCCCTTCACGTTTAGTCTGGGTGATCAGGGACGTAAACCAGCCATGGCAAGTTGGTGAAGCACCACCACAGAAGGGCACCAGTCGGGCCCTGGGGTCACAGAAGTGCCGCAGGAAGTGCAGCCGTTAAGCCTGGTGAGAGGAGAGCGAGCCAGGAGGACGGCGAGAGACAGGCATGACGGGGCGGTGAGTGTGTCCGTTGCTGAGCATGTCTGAGACAGCATACAGTCACCAAAAGCTTGTAAGCAGAGGTGACACCCTGACTTGTGGTTTGGAGAGATCACGGTGGCTGCCGTGCAGGGATGGAATGGAGGCTGCTCCAGTGACCCTGGCCGTGGGCGGTGGTGGGTGGGTGAGGGGACAGGGGAAGGTGGATGGAGTTGCTGCCCCCACACCCCTGCTGAGAAAGTGCCCACGGGGCCTGGCGGGGTGTGAGTCGCACTTGGGCTGATGTGCCTGGCTCTGCATCTGTTTTGTGAGCTGGAAGGGACAGCCTGCGCCCTGCTCCTTGGATGGACACCGATTCAGTAGTGAGGGCCTGTCTCTGAAGCTCTCTGAGCAACCAAAGGAAAGGTGCCTCCGGGCTCAATACAGAGATATTGGGGCTGATGTGGCTGGAGGGGTGGGTGTGCAGGCCCAGTGGGGAAGGAGACTTCCAAACAGAGGGGCTGCCCCACGGGGAACCTGGCTGGGGCCAGCCATTCTCAGAGTCAAACCATCTTCATTCAACTCCGAGGCTGCCCCAGGCCAGTAGGGTCCTTCCTGAGAGCCCTTCCTGCCAGATTTATGAGCCAGGGCCCGGACCAGGATCACAGGAAGCTAGAGAATGCCTTGGCTGCCCAGGGGAGTCTGGAATTCCTTCAAAACTAAGCTTCCCGACGTCCCTCTGGACCTCTCTGTCTGAAGACCAGTACTTTAAAGGCCCAAGAGAGAACTCCCATGACACCGTTTTCCCACCTCCCATCTCACCTGCCCGGTGGCTCCCCATTTCCGGCACCTTGGCTTGGCAGGACCCCTCCAGGACCTCACTCCTCTGAGATGCACTGCAGACCTCGCGGGTGACAGCAGCGTTTTGCTGACTCAGAGGCAACTGCCACGATGACCCTCCAGCCTGTGTCCAGACCTGGGGCAGTGACTTGGACAGGGGGGCTGCAGAAGCCGGGTCTGTGAGGGGCCCTGATGGGGGGGCAGAAGCCGGGTCTGTGAGGGGCCCTGATGGGGGGCAGAAGCCGGGTCTGTGAGGGGCCCTGATGGGGGGCAGAAGCCGGGTCTGTGAGGGGCCCTGATGGGGGGCAGCAAAAGCCGGGTCTGTGAGGGGCCCTGGCTGGCTTACTGGAATTCGCTCAACTTCGAAGACTTCAATTCCAACTCTGTCTGGTTTTGTTGGACTAGAAACACACAACCAGCCAAATCTTGGTTACTAGAGGGTGCCGGAGATCAAGCAGAGAAATGAAATAAAGAGAGAAACCCCAAACAGCGGTGTTAACATGCATTGGGGCCTCTTGCCCCAGCAGCAGTCTTACTTTATTTTTTTTTTATTTCTCGTCCACATTTTGTTGGAAAATTTTGCACATTCATAATAGCAAACAGAATATGGCAATAAACTTCTATACACACCATTATCAACAGTTTTCAGTTCATAATTAACCTTATTTTATCAATATTCCCCATATTCCCCCATGCTGTTTCTTGGCAAATCTAGATGACCCTTTATTCCAGCCTTAAAAATGTCAGTATGTAACTGACCAAAGCTTTTTATTAGAATTGCTAGGTATGGAGGAAATTTCAGTTTCTATGACTATGCCTAGTAAAGTTTGAAAGCAAAACGACGGAGGAAATAGACATTGACCATTCGTATGGAATAATTGCACAGAGACAGTTCCTTCATTTGAGGCTAAACTGAGACGGAACCTCAGATACCCTCACTCACTCCTCTCTGGCTGAGAGGGAGGAACTTTCGTCTGGGTCGGGGAGCAATGAGGTGGGGGTTTTGTGCTTCGGTTCCTGGGGTGGAGATAGAAGGTAATAGGTAGCAAGTCCACTAACTGGCCCCATAAATGGTTTTGTGAGGCCGCAGCAGCTGTTTTGTAGGGGATTTGTGAGGCTCTGAGGGAGGAGGAGGGAGGCCTCATGCACAAACAAGGTGGCCCCCAGAGTTTGGGTTTGGGGAACCCTGGGAGACAGCGGCCATGGTCTCTGGTTCCCCTCACGGGAGCTCCAGGAGCAGCGGCCATGGTCAGACGACAACAAAAGTGGTCAGGATCCTGAGGACAAAGAGATGCAGCCGTGACTGCTGGGGGTAGCTGGCAGTCTGATGACAGAACACTACCAGACATCCCTCAGGTACCGTGTGTCCTTTAGAGACACTTCTCTCCACAGGGATGTGGCCCTCAGGTGTCTGTCCAACCCGAGAGCTAGCTGGGAAATGGACTCAGTGTGGAGGCACAGTCAAGGGGAGGGCTGGGGCCATGGTTGGGAGTGGAGGGGTTGCCTGCAGTGCCTGTGGACCTTGGGGGAGGGGCACCAGGAGAGGGAGACCTGGGGGGGACACCAGGAGAGGGGGACCTGGGGGGATATCAGGAGAGGGGGACCTGGGGGGACACCAGGAGAGGGGGACCTGGGGGGGACATCAGGAGAGGAGGACCTAGAGGGGACACCAGGAGAGGGGGACCTGGGGGGGATATCAGGAGAGGGGGATCTGGGGGGGACACCAGGAGAGGGGGACCTGGGGGGATACCAGGAATGGGGGATCTGGGGGGGATACCAGCAGAGGGGGACCTGGGGGGATACCAGGAATGGGGGACCTGGGGGGGATACCAGCAGAGGGAGACCTGGGGGGGATACCAGCAGAGGGATCCTGGGGGGACACCAGGAGAGGGGGACCTGGGGGGGATACCAGCAGAGGGGGACCTGGGGGGACACCAGGAGAGGAGGACCTAGACGGGACACCAGGAGAGGGGGACCTGGGGGGGACATCAGGAGAGGGGGATCTGGGGGGGACACCAGGAGAGGGGGACCTGGGGGGGACACCAGCAGAGGGGGACGTGTGGGGGACACCAGGAGAGGGGGACCTGGGGGGACACCAGGAGAGGGGGACCTGGGGGGACATCAGGAGAGGGGGATCTGGGGGGATACCAGCAGAGGGGGACCTGGGGGGGACACCAGGAGAGGAGGACCTAGAAGGGACACCAGGAGAGGGGGACCTGGGGGGGACATCAGGAGAGGGGGATCGGGGGAGACACCAGGAGAGGGGGACCTGGGGGGGACACCAGGAGAGGGGGACCTGGGGGGATACCAGGAATGGGGGACCTGGGGGGGATACCAGCAGAGGGATCCTGGGGGGGACACCAGGAGAGGGGGACCTGGGGGGGATACCAGCAGAGGGGGACCTGAGGGGGACACCAGGAGAGGGGGACCTGGGGGGACACCAGGAGAGGGGGACCTGGGGGGACATCAGGAGAGGGGGATCTGGGGGACTACCAGCAGAGGGGGACCTGGGGGGGACACCAGGAGAGGGGGACCTGGGGGGGACATCAGAAGAGGGGGACCTGGGGGGGATACCAGGAGAGGGGTACCTGGGGGGATACCATGAGAGTGCGCCTGGGTGGGACACCAGGAGGTAGAGACCTGGGGGGGGGAACGCCAGGTGAAGAGGACCTGGTGGGTAACACCAGGAGAGGAGGACGGGGGTGGGGGGACGCCAGGAGAGGGGTGGGGCTTGGAGTCACTCTGCCATCTTGGGCTCCTCAACTTTGGGACACCAGCTCAGCATTTCTGAGACTTGGTTTCCTCATCTGTAAAATAGAGGGATCTCCCCACAGAGTGTTTGTAAGGATTAAATGATTAATTCCAGAAAAAGGCTTAAAGCAATGCCTGTCCGTTGCTGGGCCCACAATGAAGCCGGGCGTCGTTACTCCTGCTGCAGTCACTGGCAGTGTGATGACCACAGCACGGGCAGGAGGGACACAGCCCACGGGGGGGTCCAGCCTCCTCAACACCTGCTCCAGGGCCTTTCTCGTCACCTCCTGGCTTCTTCGTGAACGTCCTGCTCCAGCACTATGTGGCCGCCTGTCCCCATTGCTCCTGCACCCCACATTCCTTTCTCCTCACCTGGGATCCTCTTCCTCCCCTCTCTGTGGTGGAGGCTCCCAGCCTTCTCCAAGGGTTTCCTGGGAAGTCACTTTCCCTCCGAAACATCTCACGCACCCTCCGGATACCCTCACCCCTCCGGAGGGCCTGTGGCTCCCCAATTAGTGGATGACACCGTCCTATCACTGGACATCAAGGCTTTGAGGGCCCGTGTTACCCCCAGGCAGGGACGTTAGTCCTGTAAGCTTGGACTCTGTCTTATTCATCCAGCCCCTGCATGCCGGGCACGGGTCAGGGCCTGGGCTGGGGGCTCAGGACATGTAGTCAGATCCCAACGTCAGATTGGAGAATTCTGTAAACACATAGGATGCAGGGTGAGCGACTGTACGGGACATGAGCGAAGTCCTCTGGGAACCTGAGGCTCAAACTCTCGAGTTCATTTTCACACCCTCCATGGCGCACCCTGCATATACCAGCAGGTGCCCCCAGACGCACAGCTGAATGACAGAGAGAGATGACCCCGTGCAGGCTTCATCTGACCCCCTCCACACGACGGAGTCCACCGCCCTGGGCAAGCCCCTCCCAGAGGGTCTCCCTGCATTCTCTGCCAGGTCTGGACCCAGGATAGTCCTCTACGGGGATGGGTGTGTCGACTTCCGGATGTAGAATGTGGCCTGTATCTGCCCCTCTCTGGGTCCCACCCTTCTGGGACTGTCTCAGCTTTGAGGAAAGGAAGATGGATGTGGTCTGGTCCGGTCTGTGCCTCACCATAAGGTATCATGCTCTTGGCCACTGAAGATTTTCCCTGGTCTCTGGAGCTCCAGCCAAGCTCTCTGAGCGTCAATATCATGTTTCCGTTTTCCCGCTATTCTCAACAAGCAGCTGTGGTTTGATTGCTTGATCGCAAAGCTGTTTTAAACAAAATAGAATATATTTCTTTCAAGGAGTCCAAAGCCCTCGGAAGAGCATTTCCAAATTGTTTCCAATGATCTCTAATCTCTAATCTCTGAACAATGCCAACCCATCACTCCTCCATCTTGCAGTCACTCCCCATCCCCCCACCCCCACGCTGACCCTTTCCTGTCTCACACACGCTGTCTGGAGATAAAGCTGGGGGGGCCGGAGGTGCGGGGAGGGAGAGAGAGACACATAGACACACAGAGAGAGTCAGAAAGAGAGATCAGAGAGACAGAGAGACAGAGACAGAGTTAGCAAGATCAGAGACAGAGATTCTGAGAGATCAGAGCGTCAGAGAGAGAGAGAGAGACAAGAGAGAGGGACTCAAATCTGTTTCAGACAAGAACCTGAAGCAATTGAATCAAAGTTCTGCCAAAAAAGAAAAAACCCATGAAATTTAATTTTAGATGGAAAAAAAAATGACGAACTCCTTTGAGCCCTGCCTGTTAGTTTTGGTTGTGTGTCATTGTTTAAATATTCTTTGCATTTCCCCTCGCCAAAGACTGCTGTTAAATTAGAGCCGGCTTAAAGCACGCGTTATTTATGGCCGTGCCTCCCCCCAAGCCTCGAGGTTGTTTTGAGCCAGCAGGGAAGGTGTACTTAATATAGAGCAGGAGGGTATGTGTGCAATGTTCTTTGAATGATGATTACAAGGTGCACAGAGAAGATTTGACTTTATTTAGACATTCGCTTCCTTCACAGTCTCCCCTCTGGGAGGGCTCTTGGCTTCCTCTCCAGACAGCATGTGTGTGGTAAGGAAAAAGCCTGCACGTGGAGGTCTGCGGGAGGAGGCACAGGATCGGGGTAATAGATTTTCATTATGAGGGAGGTTGCGTCACCCACACTTGGAATTCCCAGGAGCTGCAGTTTGATTAAATATTTGTATGGTCCAGGTTACCCTCAGCTACCCTAATAGTGAGTGCTCCCTGAGGCAGGGTGTATTTTGGGGAACAGTAAAAAAAACCCATGCCACTTAATCAGAGATAAAACATTCAGAGATGGCAATGATTGGTGCATATCTGCGTGGAGGGTCTACACGCTAAAATATTTGCTAGCATATTATTCTCAATTTATGAAGCAATACACCAAGACATTCTCCATTGAGGGGGAGACCCATCAAAAAGCTTGTGCACTTAATAAAATGTGTACTGGCCGGTGGCTCACACCTGTAATCCTAGCACTTTGGGAGGCCGAGGCAGGAGGATCTCTTGAGCCCAGAAGTTCGAGGCCAGCCTGGGCAATGTGGTGAAACCCCATCTCTACAAAAAACGCACAAATTCGATAGGTGTGGTGGTGCATGCCTGTGTTCCCAGCTACTCAGGAAGCTGAGGCAGGAGGATCACTTGAGTTGGGGGGGTCAAGGCTGCAGTGAGCTGAGACTGCACCATTGCACTCCAGCCGGGGCGACAGATCGAGACACTGCCTCAAAAACAAACAAACAAACAAACAAAAAACCACATACTTTCATAAAGCTGAGTTGTGTTTGCAAGGACACATCTCCCCTCTAAGGAAGACTTGGGAGAGAATTGTAGATTTAATCATCTGTGATTTATCTGGGCCCAAACACTCAGAAACAAGTAATAATTGTGAGTTAGAACAACAGCCACAGCCTCCGAGGTCCCTCCCACTTCCAAGACAGGGATTTCAGACAGGATGCCTTATCATGTATAAACTGCAAAATAGACAGAGAGCTAGTTGATTCTGTGATGCTGAGAACAGCAGAGCTATCCTCAGGCAGTGCCCTCCTTGTTTTAAACCCAATTCAGTAAATATTTTGAAGGATTTTTGATGTGTCAGATACGCTCGCTCTTTGTCCAGGGCAACTGGGAGCTGGATGGAGGGCGGGAACCGCGGCTCCTGAGCCCGCTCAGTTGCTCAGGAACGGCCCAGTGCTGCACGGGTTCCAGAGAACATGTTTCCTCTGAGGGGATGTCAGGGGCTCTCCAGAGGAAGGCAGCCTTAGAGGTGCCTCTGCCAGATAGGTGAGCGCTCTTCCTGTGCCCTGGCATGGCCTGAGGGTATGAAGGCAGCCGAGTCTCCTTCCTGGGGACAGTGGCTTCACCTCTCCCTTCTGGGCAGCAGCTGGCCTCCAGGAAGGTGGCCGAGGGCACTGACTCCTTCCCCAGTGGAGGAGGATTGGGGCCCCAGTCAGGGATTGGGGGCAAATGGTTAAGGAGGCAGCGTGGGGTGGTATCCAGCCCTGTACAGCACCCTTGCCCCTACCGGCTGCCCTCCTAGCTTCTGGGCTAACCCCTGCTGCCTCCCCCCAGGCTCCTCTGGGGGTCAGGACAAAGAGGACATGGTGAGGGGACATGGTGCTGCTGGTTCTGGGTGCCGCCTTCACCCCGGGAAGCTGGCGCCAGCTTTCTTGGGTGGGGGGCTGCATTTGCACATTGGTGAGTTCTCTGGAGAAACACCCCCAGCAGCATACGGGATCCTCAGCACTATAGCATTCCCTGATTGGCAGATGGCCCCTCCGGCCTGTCTGTGCCTCCTGCATCTCCCCGCTGTGGTCACCCCGGCCACCTCCTTCCCGATGAGCCCAGCCCCTCTACAGCACCCACTCAGCTCCGGGGACCCTTGAACTCCCCCTGACATGCCACATGGCATGCTGTTGAGTGGCGCTGGCCGGTTCTCCTGGTTCTGCCCAGAGACCCCCAGGAATGCTACTCTCAGCCCTCTTCCCTGGAACACTGAGCTTGCCAGCCATGTGTCACACAGCCTCCTGACAGCCTCAGGGACAGTCACCCCTCATCCAGGCAGCCCAGTGCGGGGGGTCTCGGGACGCCCTCCCTTGGCTTGTGGTTGGAATACAGGGGCAAAGAGAACTCCTTTCCTACCCTTCCTTTGGGGAAAGGGGAAGACATGCCCTGTCCACTCCCAGACCCTCCCAAGGGAAAAGAGGATGCAAAACACCATTTGGTGAGGGTCCTGGTGGAGCCAGGAGACACAGGTGCTCAGGGAGAGACAGGCCCCTCCACACTGGGGCCTCCTTCTGGAACCTTAGTTAGAATTCATCCCTAAATTATAACGAGACAGCCTCTACTTTGAAAAGAAACCGGCTTTGCTGCATTGTTTGGCGGCAGCTCCCCAACACTGAGATCTGACGTGCCCCCAGATTCCCTGGGCTCAGAAAACAGGACATGCCGTGGAGACAGAAGCCTGGGTGAGCAGACCCCAAGGGAAGTCCTGGTGTTAGAGAGGAACCTCCCACCGGAAAGACACCGGGTTCCTCAGAGGGCTGTTTTCATGTGAGATGGGGATGTTTTATTGGGTGCAGTGGCAGGACCGAGGGCTGGGAGCAGGGAACCCCTGGGTTTGCTCTGGAAGATCCCGTATGGGGGCAGCCAGGCAGAAGCCTGCGGGGTGAGTGCTGCATGCCGCAGGGGAGGAGGAGTGGGCTCCCTGGAGGAAGATCTCCTGACCCTCAGGCCTCCTCCAGCACCAGGTGCAGAGCTTCCCACCACCAAGGATGTTCCAGCAGAGACCACTCAGCCGCGTGGCCTGGACTCGAAGCCATTGGAGTTTGAACCTCTAAGTCCTTATCTTGCCAGCCCGACTATTAATAAGTCAAAAGCTCCTTGGAGCATTGGTTTTTGTTTTCTTCTCCCCTAGAGCAGTGTTGAAGGAATGAGTATCTGCCGCCCACGGCCAAGAGACCCCTGACCCCTGGTGATAAGGACCTTGCTTATCATCCAGCCCCAGATGGTCTGGCATTCACCAGCCCAGTCATCGCTTTCTAATCCGGAGATGTCTTATCCTTTTATGGTTTTGCTCCCACCCTTGTGAGGTCAGCTGAGGGTTGACCCTTTATCTCAGGAAGGTGGCAGGAGCCAGAGAGGAGCAGCCCGAGGTGCTTGGAATTGTACCTGCTCAGGGAGCCGGGCATAGAGTCCACGTAGCTTCACTCCTGTGCCCCTGGGGAGGGTTCCTGGTGGCATCTGCGCAGGCAGAGCCACGGGAGGAGGCAGCGTCCACTCCCAGGACTTGGTGGTACTCAGTCTTCTCCTTGCACACAAATGCCACCGTGCCTGTCATTCAAATATTGCTTTACCTCAAAGGCTTGGATTTGGAGGGGGAGGCAGGGGCCACTTTCATCTCCTAAACAAGATCTTTCTGTAGTATAGTCATGGCTTATCAAAATCATACCTTACTTTTGAAATTTAAAAACACGCAAAAAATATATTTGAACAGTTCTCCCTTGGAGTAAGGTGATCTCCATTACAAATGCAAAATCCTTCTGGAGGGGTTGGACCAGCTCATTAACCCAGTCACTCCTTCCGAACCCTTAAGCATGGCTAGTTTGTTAGATTACATACCACAGAATGATCTGGAAAGAAGGATTGCAGAGTGTTGGTTTTGTGCATGGCGCAGGGGTTGTGGGTTGGCTGGGAGGGAGATGTTTAGGTCTAGGGTCCCCGAGAAATCCCAGTGTCACAACATGACTCAGCCACAGGGCATTTAGGAGGCTGTGGGCTTGAGGGCTAGAGTCTTCCAGTTGTGCTTCTCAGAGACCTGGGGGCTAGTGCGGGGTCTTCTCCCATCCCCTCTTCAACTGCTGCTTGGCTGCTTGGCTGTGCTTTATAGACTGGCCTAACTCATGAGATTCCATCAGAAGGGCTCTTGGCTAAAAAAAAAGTGTTGCCAGGTGCAATGACTCACACCTGTAATCCCAGCACTTCGGAAGGCCAAGGTGGGAGGATTGCTTGAGCCCAGGAGTTTGAGACCAGCATAGGCATCATAGTGAGACCCTGTTGCTACAAAAAAATCTAAAAATTAGCCTGGCGTGGTGATGCAGGCCTGTAGTCCCAGCTACTCAGGAGGCTGAGAGGCAGGAGCATGACTTAAGCTCGGGAGTTCGAGGCTGTGGTGAGCTGTGGTTGTGCCACTGCACTCCAGCCTGTGCGGCGTGCAATGGCACAATTGTGGCTCACCACAGCCTGTGCCTGTGACAGAGACTCCAAATCTAAAAACATAAAAGAGTGTGAAGCTGCTGATGCAATTCCCTTGTCTCAGGTCATAGACAAGGTGTCTGGGGTTCAAGATTGCAGATGTGTGCACGGGCATAGGATGTTGGTGCAGACCTGGACCTGGGGCAGGGGGCTGTGTGCAGCAGGCCTGGTTAGCATCGCTGTGGCTACTACTCTTGTGCAACAAATGAGGACAGGGCAGCGCAGAGCATTTTCTGAGAAAGGCCAGGGGGTCTGCAGTGTAAAAGGACACCTCGGGACTGGGGCATGACGGGAGTTCTAGATGCTGAGTGCTTGCAGTTGAGCGGGCTTCGGGGCTGCTGAGAGAGGATAAGCCTTGGGCGCTTGACAGTTCTGCTGATAGTTTAGAGGCTTCAAACTCTTCCTGACTCCCCAGGACTTCTAAACTTGGAACTTGCAGTGCGCTCTTGGCGGGCTTCAGAAAGTTCACGAACATCCTGAACTTGTAGCAAAACGTGTGCATGGGCGTTTCTCTGGAACCGGGGTCCAGGGTGAGGGAAGTTTGTGGTAATTGCATTTTCGAAGGAGCAAAGGACTCCTGCTGGGGTATATCACGTGGGGACCTAGGGCCCATTCTGCCTGGCCCTTTTCCCTCTACTTCAGCAGGAAACACACACACACACACACACACACACACACACACACACACACACACACACGTGAGTCTCCAAACTTGGAATAGTAACTGCACTGCCAGAGTGCTTATTTGTGTGTGCAGGTGTGGATTTAGAGATGGATGCAGGGAGAAGGACTATGCATTCCGAGAGGGAGAGATTGAGAGAGAGAGGGAGAGAGGGAGAGAGAGAGAGAGAGAGAGAGAGAGAGAGAGAGAGAGAGAGAGAGAGAGAGAGAGAGAGAGTTTGTGTCAGCAGGAATCTGAAAGTACAGCTTGGTGACTGTAAGGGCTGGAGGTGCCAGTGTTTTCTTGCCTGTTCCTTCTCTCTGAACAGAGCTGCTCTGCTTTGAAGACCTGTCTTAGCTGTTCCTTCAAAAGTTCTGTGTGTTCTCTGATCTGAGCTGACTTTCGGGGCATGGTGCGCCAGCAACTCAGGCCAACGGCAACAGCGGAAACCGAGACAGCTCTGGAAAAATATTTGTTTAATTAATAGAAACGATCTGTGATCAGAATCCATGTTTAACGACCTGGCTTACAGCCAAGCTCAACACATTTTCCTTCAGGGCTGTTTTTGGTTTTGAACTGAACAAATTCAGCTCTGACCTTCATCCTGACGGGGAGGGGAGATGCCCCACCCTGCTCAGACCCTGGGCTTTTTATTGAAAGGCAGTACCAGGAACAATCTGATGGGTCTTGGGGGAGACCAAGGGTGCCCTGGTCAATGTCAGCCCTGACTCTGTGCCACGTGCTCTCAGCTCTGCCATGGAGGTGTGTGGCTCTGTGGATGTGGACCGTGAGCTGGGGAGGAAGGTGGTCTTGGAGGGAAATGACCCATGGGAAGCTGAGCCCTGTGTGTCACAGGATCACCCTGGATGGGGCTTAAAATCCACGTGGCTCTGGAAATCCCAGGGTGCACCGAGGATCTGTGGGGGAGCAGGGATAAGTCCAGGCGAACCTCGAGCTGTTCTCAGCCTTGAGGTTTGGGTCACTCTGAGGGCACTTGGGTCTCCACCGAATGGCACAGATCATTCCCAGGCCCTTACAACCATCCCGGTCTCTCTAGAATTCCTTTTAGGACTCCTGGGCTGGGCTGTGTCTATTCAGGACTCTGGGTAAGAGCCCTTGGGGTCACCTGGGAGGTAGAATCTCCATTTTCTAACAGCCATCTTGAACGGCAGATTCCCTGCAGTGCAAGCTGGGGCTGCCCAGGGGTTTTTGGGGGGTCCTGGGTGCCTTCCCAATTGCCCCTCCAGGTGCACCCCCCCACACCAGGACACTGACCAGCGGGAGCCATCATGGGGGACTTCATGCTGTCTGGCTCTGGCTGACTCAGCCAGCAGGAGCCTGTGGGGCTGGGAGGGAGGAGGGTGTGATGAGGCATCTCCTTCCCACTGGGCTCCTCCCCATGTCCTTCCTCCTTTTCCAAGTCCCCTGACCATCCCTCCCCTGTCTCTCCAGGTCTCTGAAATTACCACTGTGCCAGCTACACGGCCCAGGTGGGTGGTTCACCGCACTGCCTACCCCTTCATATGTCGCCCGGTTACACCCTCCTGGAATCATCCTCACTGGGGGCTGCACCGTTTCCTGCTGCCCACGATTGACAAAGCAGGAAACTGTCTTTTCCAGACTTCCCCGTGAAGTGAGGTTTTGACAACCTCATTCTCCAAGAGCAAACTCAGCCCCTGGAGCTCGTTCCTTCCCTGGCCTGTGGACGCCCCTGCGGCAGTGGCTCCTTTCGGCGACTGCTCTTCAGAGACGCACTAGAGAGCAGTCATTGATGACAGTGTTTTCTTTTAAAAGTCCCAGAAAACAAAAAATAAATCCTGGGACTCAACGCTTCCTGGGCCTGTGCCATTGAGGCCCATGCTTAGCAGGCTCTGCGACGTGTGGAGATCAGGGCCACCGACCACACAGCAGTGGCTGAGGCTGGCTCACTCCTCGGCCACTCTCTGAAATGGCAGAGGCCACTCTCATGGCTGACTGGTCTCTGCCATTCTGCAGAGGCGTGGGTAAGAACAGGAGTTCCAGGCCGGGCGCGGTGACTCAAGCCTGTAATCCCAGCACTTTGGGAGGCCGAGACGGGCGGATCATGAGGTCAGGAGATCGAGACCATCCTAGCTAACACAGTGAAACCCTGTCTCTACTAAAAAAATACAAAAAACTAGCCGGGCTTGGTGACGGGCGCCTGTAGTCCCAGCTACTCAGGAGGCTGAGGCAGGAGAATGGCGTGAACCCAGGAGGCGGAGCTTGCAGTGAGCTGAGATCCGGCCACTGCACTCCAGCCCGGGCGACAGAGTGAGAGTGTCTCAAAAAAAAAAAAAAAAAAAAAAAAAAAGAACAGAACAGGAGTTCCTGCTTGTCTCCTAGGTTCCCTACTGCATGTTGGCAATCAGTGGAAATCCTGTCTCAGGCCCTCTCAGGGGCCCCAGGCTGGTCATTACATTTAAATCCTCCCGGTGTCCTACAGACACCCACGACCCAGACCAAAGAGGGATCTTGCTGGTGGCCAGGAAACACGCTGAAGAAAAGAGAGAGAGAGAGAGAGAGAGAGAGAGCGAGAGAGAGAGAGAGAGAGAGACAGAGACAGAGTTGGGGGTCCTCGGGTCATCTTAAAAGGCTCTGAGACTTTTTGCCTGGGCAGGGCCTGGTGGGTGGTGGAGATGCAGGATGAAGGACTTAGGGAGCAATCTTTTTCTTTCAGTGTGAAAGTGAATTGTGTTTTTATGAGGGGACTAGAGAAATACTCAGAATCTGAGAGCAGGCGGTTGGAGTGGGATCTCAGCAAACTTCTGTATCTGCACAGTCTTGCAACCACTGTCCTGGACACAGGTGTCAGCTGGGTAGAGATGGACGGTTGCCAGGGCAAAGCCTGTCCTTAGGGGGTCCTAGGAATGCGGATTGGGGTGCAGAGGAGTTCAGGAAAGAGGGGTGAGGCATGGAGAACCTGCTGGCTTAGAGGATGCAAAGGGGCAGCTTTTACGGATGCTTTATGCAGGTGCCTTTCATGAAAATACTTGCCCATCCTGAGCAGAAACCCATAGCCTGGAGTTTGGCACCCCCACCCCGCAGCAGTGGCTCCTTTTAGTGGCAGAGGCTGACTCTTTTTGAGCTTCTCCAGTGCCTGCAAATGCAAATTCTTTGCACCCACTTCAGACACTTCACAGCTGGCACCCCTTCCTTCAAGGTTAGGGGCCCAGGCCCACAGCCCCTGCCTCCAAGTCTCCACGTTTGAAGAATCCCAACCTCTTCCCTTTGCTTCCTCAGCCTCAGGGGTGACACCCTCAGAGCTCTTGTTTACCTCTTTAGCCACCAAGTTAGTAATTTTACACCCATACAAGTGTGTACAGGAATCTTCTGGATCCAAGTGGCGGGTGTGGGCGTTGTCTTCTGTCTGAACCCTGGCCCTTGCCGGTGCAGATTCCTCCTCTCCTGTCCGGGAGAGAAGAGATAGTTTCGATGTCATGTGGAGACAGGAGACTGTGGTCAACGAGGAGAGGCTGTGGTGGGGGGTGGCGTTCTGGGTCACTTGGCTGGCTTAGGAATGTGAGCTGGGCCAGGTGTATCTTAGAGAGCCTGGGTGGTGCTGGGGACCTTCAGGCTCTGGAGTCCTGGGTAACCCTGACAGGTGCATGTACCCACATCTCCTTGGCCCCTGTCTCTGTTGCTAATGTCCCTGCACAGACCCACCTGGCGGGCATTTACAGATTCCCAGCAATGACGCACAGGGGTTCAGGTCTAAATCACTGAGCACCTTGCACAGCGGCCTTCCGGTCCCTTCTGCTGTGAGGCAGGACCGCCTGTCAGCCCCTGTCTTCTGGGGGCTCCACTAGGCCTAAGAGATGAGGCCGGGGGGACGGGGGTCTGGCCTGGAAGAGAAGTGTGGTGAGTCACCCCAGGCATGACAGATTCACTCAGCCCTGGTCCTTCTGCCCCTAGGCTGAGCCCTCTCTCAGGGACCCTCCTGCCCTCCTGCAGGTAAGCTCTCACCTGGCCTGCCCCAACCGGTTCTCCAGGCAAGCCCCAACCAGTTCCACCTGGCTGCAACTGCGTGGGCTCAGGTGGGCCCCTCAGGATATCTAGAAGCTTCCAGAAAAGCAAGGGCCTCTGGAGAACAAGCCAAGTGTGGAGGCTCCCTGTGATGGGCTCCCCGTGTGTCTCCCTAATGCCTGTGTTGAAGCCCTGACCCCCAGGATCTCAGAATGTGACTGTATTTGGAGAGAGGGTCTTTGCCGAGGTAATTAAGTTAAAATGAGGTCATGTGAGTGGGCCCTGAGCCAGTCTGATGGGTATCCTTACAGGAAGACATTAGGATTCCCAGAGAGTGACTCCAGGGGCAGGTGGCTTGGAGGACTGGCCGTGCAAGGAGGCAGCAGGAGGGCGGCCCTCTGCAAGCTGAGGGCAGAGGCCTTGGAGGAAGCAGCCCTGCCTGCCCTGGTAACTGTGAGCGCATCCATCTCTGTCGGTCAAGCTGGCAGCCTGGGGCATTTTGCTAAGGCCGCCCCAGCCACCTAGTACAATCGCCAATATGTCCCAAGGTTCTGGTGTGCTCTCTGGACTAGTTACCTGGGATGGCTGCAACAAATCGCCACAAACACAGTGGTTTAAACCACATAAATGTCGCTCCCACAGCCTGCAGGTTGGAAGTCCAAACCAAGGTGCCAGTAGGGCTGGTTCCTTCCGGACCCTTCAGGGGAGAATCTTTCTGCCTCTTTGGCTTCTTGAGGCCCCTCCTGGCATTGCTTCTTTCTCCACTGACTCCTACCATCAGCGCTGAGTCCTGCCTGCCTCTTGTAAGGCGCTTCTGGGATGACTCCAGGTTCACCCAATAACCCAGGGTCATCTCTCCAAATCCAGGTTCATAACCCAATCACCCCCACAAAGGGAGGTCACATGTTCCCAGGCTCCAGGGATCAGGAGGAGGACATCTTTGGGGGTGATATTATGCAGTTGCCCACACCCTCTCTCCACCTGGGCTCCCACACCCACCCTATTCTGCAGATCTTCAGAGGCCACCTGGAATGTCAGTAGCGTCCAGGAGCCAGGAGGTACCTGCATCTCCTGTCCCCTCCGTGAATTACCTTGCTGGACTCCACAGTGTGGTACAGACAAGAAGCTGCAGGGGACACTGGTCAAGCAGGATAGGGCCGAGAGTCACCTGAGCACAGGTGGTTCAAATGGCAGAGAAGCTCCACACTGGAGCGGGGAAGAGCTTGGGCTTTCGGGCCAGAAAGCACAGATTTTTGCCGTGGCTCTTGTGCCACTTGCTAGCTGTGGGAGCTTGGAGGCGTTACCCAAGCTCTGAGCCTTACTTTCCTCATCTGAAAAATGGGAATAATGGTAGGGCTAAATTAAACTAAATTTGGTCTGAGGATGCCTCTGCACTTTGAGTCCAACTGTAACCTTAGTAGCAAATGAACTGCAGGCCTGGCTCAGGAGTGTACTTTTGTAAGAAACAGCTGAGTCTTAGCCAATCACAGCAGCTGAGCCTCCATAAATCGCAGGCGGCTGCTGATCAGTCCATGTTCAAACAAGGCAAACCAAGCTGTGACCAACAAGCTGTCTCTGCAGCTCACTTCCATTTTCTGCCTATAAATACTCCCTGCCCACACTGTGGAGCGGAGCTTGGCCCTTGGAACCTCCTCTGGTCTGAGGGCTGCCCACTTCATGAATCCTTTGCTTAATTAAACTCAAGTCATTTCAAATGAAACTCAATTGATTGCTCAATTAATTTAAACTTAACTCATCTAAAGTTTTCTTTTAACAGTTCCTACCTTGTTGAGTTGTCGTGGGAATGAAGTGGAAATTTCTTTTTCATGTGGAAAGGGGTTCGCGTTGCCTGGCACGTGCTGAGTATTCAGTGCACACTGGTTATGATGGTCACAGTTTGTGTCTCCATCTTTGGTCTCTTCAGCGCTACAGTGTTTAGGGGCCAGCTAGGCGGTGCTGCAGCTGCAGCTGTGTGTGTGTATGTGTGTGTGTGTGTGTATGTGTACAGAGGGGGCTGTGAGATTGCTGGACCCAGGAGAGGGTCCCTGCTGCCAAAGCTGCTTTTCTGCAAGGGAAAGCCACAAGTCACTGGCTCCAATGTGGACTTTTAAAAGGCCTTCCTTCCTTTCTCTCTTATTTCTGGGGAAGCACGGATAGGAAATGGCACTAAACTGACTTCATCCCTATACCCTGATGCCCCCATCACCCTCAGAGTTTACGCCCTTGATGAGTCACTTAAAGAGTGAACTGGGAGCTGTGTATGAGGTGACGTCACCCTGAGATAGAGCTCCGTGATCACTGGGAGGTGGCTGTGTGTGTTATCTCCCTGTGGCATGCCAGGAGGCATGTGTGTGCACGAGTGTGTGTGTGCATGTGCATATGTATGTGCATGCATGTGCGTGTCTTCGTGTGTGTGTAAGTGTGTGTATGTGTGTGGATAAGGGAGAGGGAGGGCAGCTGGGCTGTCTCCCCTTCCCCACAAGTGGATCCTGCAGCTCAGAGCCAGAGGTGTGAGCTGAGTTTGGCGTTTTTATGTTGCTTGAGTTGGAATTTGAACTCACTTCTTTTCCTCCATGCTGGGGAAAGGATGCCTGTCCCCAGGACTGACTCACAACATCAGGCCTGGCTATTGAACTTCCTGCTCTGCAGATCCCAGGTTCTGGGAGGATGAGGAAGGGATGAGCAAAGGGTGGGGGCTCTCTGGGGGAGTGGGCTTAGTGGTTGGAAAGAGTAAAGGCGTTGGGCATGGACTCCCTGTTTGTGTAACTGCTGGCAAAGTCCTTGATCTCAGTCAGTCTGCATTTCCTGATCCAGGCAGTGGGGGCACGGTCCTTTCCCTCGGAGGGGTGGTGAAGATTCAGTGAGGTCCTTTAAGTAGAGCTCCCTCAGGAGCATCAGCCATAACACCTGTCCTGGAAGGTGCTGGGTGCCCTCTCCCTTTGCTCTGTGTCCCCCTCTCTCTGCCCCCTCTTCAGCCTGGGTCCAGACGAGGCCTGGGGAAAGTCTCCCAGAAAGTGCCCTGGCCAGGGCGGTGCCAGTTGGGTTCCTGTTTGCCTAAACCCAAGCAGCAAGCCCTTCAAAGGAACCTAACAAACCGGACAGAGAGCTTTGTTTTTTCCCTCATAGCAAAGGAGACAGAAAAGTTTGCTGAGTAAGTCAGACACCATCAAACTCACAAAAAGGCTCTTTGTTCCGGCCTGAGAGGGGGTGAAAAAAATAACAGAAGTGGTCGAAGGGCGCGTGTTTGCTTCCGTGTTCTTGGAGTGTTTGGGCAGGGCTCACCCAGCACACTCTTCCTGCTCTCCCCCATCTCTGATTCCTCTGCCCCTGGTGATCCCACCTTTTATATCAAAAAATCGCACAACGGCCCAGCCAGAAGGAACTGGTAAGGGCTTTTAGTCCAGCCAGAGTTTCACTTTTAAAATGATGCTATGTAGTACTTCAGTTAGATGCTCCCGCAGGGCTTTCCTGTGCTTTTTCTTGTTGGGAGTGATGTGACTGAGGCTCTTGCCAAAGGTCAGTTAGCTGCTCTCTGAGCTGGGCTTGGGAGCAAGCCCCTTGTACCCAGACTGTTGTCATTTACTGTCATCCCTGACAAGTCTGCTTGATTCTAACCCTTTTGTCCCTAGTACAGAGAAATCTATGCTAAGATTTGTTTGTCCTTATTAAATTATAAATTCTTCCAGGCAGGTCACCATGTGGCTGGTGTCCCCTGCAGTTGTGCAGTGTGCAACCTGTCAGACTGAACATGGCAGCCCTGCTTCTGGGATTAATACAGTATTATTGATTCATTCTTCCAGCAGATGGAACAATGCCTGTGGGGCGGGGGTGGGGGCAATTGTGCCTTTGCTTCTAAGGCTGGTGCTTGTAATGCCCATAATCCAGTGTAACTGAGCCCAGCTGTGCTGCGAGAAACCAGCACGTGGGCCACAAAGAAAGGGTCTCCTCCTCCCAGACACACTGGCTGCTGGAGGAGGCCTGTGTGTTCTTAGGTGGCTGGGCTAGGTGCCTGCAGGCTCATGGGCAGGGGAACCAGTCCTTAGGAGGGCATTTCTGGGAGCTCTCATGGGGTGGAACTAACCAGTCAGGCCCAGTTCTCTCCTTTGGCAGCCAGAGAGGGGAGAATGTCAGATGTTTGTGCTTTGACTCAGCAAGTGACGTTGTGAACATTTATGGGCTTTTCTTCCTCTGGGCTCATTTCTTTATCTGTTAAAAGCAGGCAGGGCAGTGCCCGGCCCATACCTGCCGAGAAGGACAGATAGAACATAAAAGGGTGGGTGACTGTGAAATATCACTGGGCATTGTTCCTGTCAGAACTCCTGGTGCAGTGTGATGCTGAGGACTTTGTGTGGGCAGGGCTGGTGCTGAAGTGCAGGAGAAGACTCAGCTGTGGCTGACCAGGCGCCGACCCACACTGCTGCTCTGTCACTCACACCGGTAACAGTGGAAAGTGTTGCCTTGTTGTCTGTTTTGTGTATCCATGTTTTGATTCCCATTTTCAGTCCACATCTCTAGAGGGCAGAAAATCCGTCTGATGCTTCTTTCTGCCTTTAACCCCATCCTTGGGAGGGTGGTAGATAGAAGACAGACATTCTTTATACAGGTGAGGCCTGCAGGAAGAACCAGGGCCAGTCCTCATGGTCATCACACACCTGGAGAGGGAGGCTTCTGTGACTTCGGTATGGTGACAACACTGTGATGCTTAGTTTTCCTAATGGTTGGACAGGCTTTGGCATGTGCTCCGGGACGCCCAGAGCTGCAGGTGGGCCTCGACTCCTCTAGCCTTGCCAAGTCCCTTGGGTAGATCAGCCCACCAGTACCTTCAGCCAGCCAGTGCCCTCCTGCCCAGGTGGGGCCATGCCTCTGTTGGCTGCACTGTCTTTCAGGAGAGGGTCCTTGGCTCTGGCATGCTGGGCTCCCAGAACAGAACTGCAATGGTTTTCCTCAGCCTGTGTTCCTGACTTCTGTCCAGCTCGTGGTCTGCCTTGTGGCTCCCTTCCCTGGGGACGGTCCCCTCTGTCCCCCACCAGGAGGGTCATGCCTGCCACACACTGCTCCTAACAACCCGCCCCGTGACGGCTCTGGCTGGTGACCCACAGCTGCTGGTCAGGCTGGGCTGACCCCGGACGGCTGTGAATCAGCAGAGCACGGGCCCCACCGCATTGGGCCTGCTCTCAGATACGCTGTTGGTGGAGTGACTCATAAGTAGCGCTTCCTCTCAACAAAAACAAACACCCACAGAGAGGCTCAAGGGTCGTCCTTGGCTAAACAATCCTTGAGATTGAGTTGGAAGGAAAAACCCATTACACAAAGGGCTTTGCAGGGGAAGAGGGGAGAAGGCGAGAAGCCAGAATAAACACAAGAAGACCCAAGCCACCCAGGGACTGGGAGACGGACTCCGGCTCAGGTGGGTGGGGCCATGTCCACCTTTTTGGGACTGAGACTCTGAGCACATTTACTCACTGCTTTCCCTCCTACAGCTGTTAAAGCTGGTGCTTTGAACCCAGCCCTGGGCAGGGTCCTTGCTGGCTCCAGGAACCTCCGTTCGTGCTGGGCTGACCCTTTGCACAGCGGGCTCGGGCAGCGCTTGGGTGTGGGGCTCCAGCCCACAGACAACGTGATCATGAAATGAGGAAAGTGTGGGCTTTGGGGTCTGTGAGATCTGACTGTGAAGGCTGCTTTGCTGCCCCCAGCTTTATGGGTTCAGGCAAGTGACTTAAACTTGCAGAGTCTCAGTTTCTTTATCTGCAAAATGGGTGGTGATGCCTACCTGGGAGATTGCTGTGAGGATTAAAGATGACCTACGTACAGTGCTGAAACACAGGAGGCACTTACTACCTAGCAGCTAATCTTACTTAATTAAATCTCTTCTCCTCTCAAATAAACCTCTGGGTCTAGTAAAGAAAGTTGAGTAAGATTCAGACCTTCTCCATTGAACACACACAGCTCCTTGGGGAGCACCTGGTGGCATTTCATCCCCAGGCCCTAGGCCAGATGCTCATCAGCACCCAGTGAGGCCACAACCCCTGATTCCAGGTCACTGGCTCATTTCTGGTCATAGTGGCCTCTTCTGTCTTCTCATTCCAAAGTTAGCCAGGACCTCCCATGAAGCAACGGAAAAATGTCCAGTGGTCCAGATGCCAGCTGACCAGGGAGCAGGCATAGGTGGCCTTGGGCTCGGTGTGGGGGCCATCAGCTGGCCAGGGGGACCTCACTGTCCTCCTGGTTGCAGAGGAAGGCACTGGGCTTTTGGGAAGAGTCTTAGAGAAAAACTTTGCAATGGGGCATGGCCACAGGACTGAAGGTCAAGCAAAGACTACCGATGAGAATTTCTGTGGGGGGCACGTTTCATTTCAATGGAAGGAGGAACTTTTATCAGTAATAATGAAAAGTTCACTGTTTAAGAATAGATTCAAGGGCACCTTCACCTTCTTTGTCCCTCCTTGACTTGGCCACTGTGGTGGTGGTGTGTGTGTGTGTGTGTGTGTGTGTGTGTGTGTGTCTTGTTCAGCTTAATAAATAGCACATCAAAATCATGCAGTGCAATCAAATTCATATGACAAAAAAATGTTTGTTCTCAAGTTCTGTGAAAGTAGATATACCTGAACCAACCAACCACTGACCTCCAACTACCAAGTTCTGCCAAAAGTTGTGACACTCAGAAGACAAACCAGTTAAGCAGTGTTTGTCAAAAAATATTCCCTGGACAAGACTTATTCCTGTCTGGGTGTGTCCACTTTACAAAAGCATGTCTACACTACATTGCTACATCGATCCTCAGAACGTCTGAGTGAAGTAGGCAGGAGGGTATTGCCTTCCTTTTGCAGAGGAGGAAACAATTTGCTCAAGGTTACGTGGCCAGCAAGCAGCAGGCTTGTGAGAACCAGGTCTTCTGGCTCCTTCACAAAACCTGATCTAGAAAAGGAGATGTCTGCCTCGTGAGTCCCATGGGCCTAAACTGAGACCAGATGACTGAGGATCAGATCACAGAGACCTTCTGGAGTTCATAATTGTACCATGAAAGCATCGTCCTGCATGACAGTGAGAGCAGAAGTTGGCACAATTTTTAGATGTGTAATTTGGCAATATGAATCAGAAACCATAAAGGTGACTATGTACTTTGAGCAATTATTTTCATTTCTAGGAGAGTGTCTTCAAGAAATAATTAGAAATGGGCACCAGGTTAAAAAGTTACACATAGGGTTACTGTATGACCCAGCAATTCTGCTCTTAGTGTATGCCCAAGAAAATGAAAACATGTGACAACACAGAAAAATTGTATGTGTTTATAGCAGTACTATTTACACTAACTGAAAAGTGAAAAGAGTCAAATATTCACCAACTATTGAAAAAATCAATAAAATGCGATCTATCCATGCAGTAGAATATTATTCTGCTGTAAAAAGGTATGCAGTAGTGATATTTGCTGCAACATGGATGACCCTTAAAAGTACTATGCTAAGTGAAAGAAGCCAGGCACAAATGACCACATCCTATGACTTTGTTTATATAAATCAAGAACAGGCAAATTTATGGAGCTAAAAATAGAGTAGGGTTGCTTAGGTTTGGAGTAGGAAAGTTGGGAAGATGCAGATTCACTGCTAATGGGTATGATGTTTATTTTAGCAGAACAAAAATATTCTAAAATTAGATTGTGGTGAGGGTTGTACAACACTGAATTATTTTTAAAATGTTGAACTGTATACTTTAAATGCATGAATTATATGGTATGTGATTTATATCTCAACAATTTTTTATTTCTAAAAGAAAAGGGCTCCAGGATGTTCTTCTCATCAGTTCATAATAATAAAAAAAATTGGAAACAATCCAAACCCATAAGGAAAAGAAATAATCAAATAATTATAGTACACCCACAGTTAATGTATAAAGATGTCAAAAAATATAATTACATAAAAATATTTTACACAATGAGAAAATGCTCATATTATTAAAAATTATAAAATACAAATGCATGTTTAGTGTGAGTCCCATTTTATTTTAATTTTTTAAAATTAAATATTTTATCTTTTAAGAAATAATTTTAAGAAAGAATGCACAGATCCTGTGTATGTTTCACCAATTTCCCCAGAGGGGAGCAGTTTGCAAAACTGCAGTACAAGATAGCAACCAGGACATTGACCTTAATACGGTCAAGCAACAGAACATTTTCACCACCGCAAGGATCACTTGTGTTGCCCTTTTGTAGCCATGCCCACTTTCTTCCTGTGCCATACTCACCTTAACCCCAGGAAACAACTAATCTGTTCTCCATCTCTATGATTTTGTTATTTCAAGATTGTTGTAGATCGTTATAAATGGAATAATATGGGTGAAACCTTCTGGGACTGGCTTTTTTCACTGTACATAATTCACTAAGACCCATCCAGGTTGTTGCACTTATCCTTAGTTTGTATTTGTTTAAAAACCTGTACACAACATGTGTAGTAGCTTTATTTGCAATAGCCCAAACCTGGAAGCAATCCAGAATTCTCCAGGGAAACCATCTGGGCCTGGAGATTTCCTTTTTTCGGAGGTTAAAAGTTACAAATTAAATTTCTTTAATAGTTAAAGGGCTATTCAAATTATCTACTTTATATTTGGTGAGTTGTTATAGTTTATGTTTTTCAAGGAATTGGTCTGTTTCATCTAAGTTGTCAAAATTTATGTGGATAGAGTTTTTTTGTGGCATTCCATGAATATCCTTTTGATGTCTGTAGGGTGTATGGTAATATCCTTGTTTTATTTCTGATATTTGTAATTTCCTCTTTTTTCCTTTGTCAGTCTTGCTAGAAGTTTACCAATTTTGTTGATCTTATCAAAAAACTAGTTCTTGATTGATATTCTCTATTGTTTTTCTGTTTTCAATTTCATTGAGTTTGGTTTTTATTTCCTTATTTCTGCTTTCTTTGGATTTACTATTTTTTTTATGTTCTTGAGGTGGAAGCTTGATTTGAATTTTTCCTTTTTCTAATATATTCATTTAGTGCTATGAATTTTCCCCTCAGCACTGCTTTAGCTGAGTGCCACAAATTTTGATATGTTGAATTTTCATTTTCATTCAGTTCAATGTATTAAAAAATTATCTGGAGACTTCCTCTTTGACCTCTTGGTTATTTAGAAATGTGCTATTTAGTTTTCCAGTGTTATGAGATTTTCCTATCACCTTTCTGTTATTGATTTCTAGTTTGATTCCATGTGATTGGAGAACACACCCTATAAGATGTCAATTCTTTGGAATATGTTGAGGTTTGTTTTGTGGCCCTGAATATAGTCTATCTTAGTGTATATATCTTGAAGTGTGGGAAAATGTTCATGATATATTACATAAAAATATAAATTATAAAATGTATGTATATAGTGTGATTCCAATTTTATGTTAACTGCCCTTTATTTTCCTCCTTATCCTCTTCTGAATTATCTAAAGTTAAGAATTCTACCTTTTATGAGCAGAAAGTTTTTTTTTTTTTAAATAAAAAGAACAATGGGTAGTGTGTTATAAGATATGGGTTTAAAAACTGGGCTCCCGGAGAAAACATGAAGATGGCCGAATAGGAACAGCTCCAGTCTCCAACTCCCAGCGCGAGCGACACAGAAGACCGGTGATTTCTGCATTTTCAACTGAGGTACTGGGGTCATCTCACTAGGGAGTGCCGGACAATCGGTGCTGGTCAGCTGCTGCAGCCTGACCAGCGAGAGCTGAAGCAGGGCGAGACATCGCCTCACCTGGGAAGTGCAAGGGGGAAGGGAATCCGTTTTCCTAGCCAGGGGAACTGAGACACACAACACCTGGAAAATCAGGTAATTCCCACCCCAATACTGCGCTTTAAGCAAACGGGCACACCATGAGATTATACCCACACCAGGCCGGCAGGGTCCCACGGCCACAGAGCCTCCCTCATTGCTAGCACAGCAGTCTGCGATCTAACCGCAAGGCAGCAGCGAGGCTGGGGGAGGGGCGCCCGCCATTGCTGAGGCTTAAGTAGGTAAACAAAGCCACTGGGAAGCTCGAACTGGGTGGAGCTCACAGCAGCTCAAGGAAACCTGCCTGTCTCTATAGACTCCACCTCTGGGGGCAGGGCACAGCTAAAAAAACAACAGGGGAAGCAGCAGAGGCCTGAGCAGACGCGAACGACTCTGTCTGACAGCTTTGAAGAGAGCAGTGGATCTCCCAACACGGAGGTTGAGATCTGAGAACAGACAGACTGCCTGCTCAAGTGGGTCACTGACCCCTGAGTAGCCTAACTGGGAGACATCCCCCACTAGGGGCAGTCTGACACCCCACACCTCACAGCGTGGACTACACCCCTGAGAGGAAGCTTCCAAAGTAAGAATCAGACAGGTACACTCGCTGTTCAGCAATATTCTATCTTCTGCAACCTCTGCTGCTGATACCCAGGCAAACAGGGTCTGGAGTGGACCTCAAGCAATCTCCAACAGACCTACAGCTGAGGGTCCTGACTGTCAGAAGGAAAACTATGAAACAGGAAGGACACCTATACCAAAACCCCATCAGTATGTCACCATCATCAAAGACCAGAGACAGATAAAACCACAAAGATGGGGAAGAAGCAGGGCAGAAAAGCTGGAAATTCAAAAAATAAAAGCGCATCTCCCCCTGCAAAGGAGCGCAGCCCATCACCAGCAACGGATCAAAGCTGGTCAGAGAATGACTTTGGCGACATGAGAGAAGAAGGCTTCAGTCCATCAAACTTCTCAGAGCTAAAGGAGGAATTACGTACCCAGCGCAAAGAAACTAAATATCTTGAAAAAAGAGTGGAAGAATTGACAGCTAGACTAATTAATGCAGAGAAGGTCATAAACGAAATGACAGAGATGAAAACCATGACACGAGAAATACGTGACAAATGCACAAGCTTCAGTAACCGACTTGATCAACTGGAAGAAAGAGTATCAGCGATTGAGGATCAAATGAATGAAATGAAGCAAGAAGAGAAACCAAAAGAAAAAAGAAGAAAAAGAAATGAACAAAGCCTGCAAGAAGTATGGGATTATGTAAAAAGACCAAATCTACGTCTGATTGGGGTGCCTGAAAGTGAGGGGGAAAATGGAACCAAGTTGGAAAACACTCTTCAGGATATCATCCAGGAGAACTTCCCCAACCTAGTAGGGCAGGCCAACATTCAAATTCAGGAAATACAGAGAACGCCACAAAGATACTCCTCGAGAAGAGCAACTCCAAGACACATAATTGCCAGATTCACCAAAGTTGAAATGAAGGAAAAAATCTTAAGGGCAGCCAGAGAGAAAGGTGGGGTTACCCACAAAGGGAAGCCCATCAGACTAACAGCAGATCTCTCGGCAGAAACTCTACAAGCCAGAAGAGAGTGGGGGCCAATATTCAACGTTCTTAAAGAAAATAATTTTCAACCCAGAATTTCATATCCAGCCAAACTAAGTTTCATAAGTGAAGGAGAAATAAAATCCTTTACAGATAAGCAAATGCTTAGAGATTTTGTCACCACCAGGCCTGCCTTACAAGAGACCCTGAAGGAAGCCCTAAACATGGAAAGGAACAACCGGTACCAGCCATTGCAAAAACATGCCAAAATGTAAAGACCATCGAGGCTAGGAAGAAACTGCATCAACTAATGAGCAAAATAACCAGTTAATATCATAATGGCAGGATCAAGTTCACACATAACAATATTAACCTTATATGTAAATGGGCTAAGTGCTCCAATTAAAAGACACAGACTGGCAAACTGGATAAAGAGTCAAGACCCATCAGTCTGCTATATTCAGGAGACCCATCTCACATGCAGAGACATACATAGGCTCAAAATAAAGGGATGGAGGAAGATCTACCAAGCAAATGGAGAACAAAAAAAAGCAGGGGTTGCAATCCTAGTCTCTGATAAAACAGACTTTAAACCATCAAAGATCAAAAGAGACAAAGAAGGTCATTACATAATGGTAAAGGGATCAATTCAACAGGAAGAGCTAACTCTCCTAAATATATATGCACCCAATACAGGAGCACCCAGATTCATAAAGCAAGTCCTTAGAGACTTACAAAGAGACTTAGACTCCCATACAATAATAATGGGAGACTTCAACACTCCACTGTCAACATTAGACAGATCAACGAGACAGAAAGTTAACAAGGATATCCAGGAATTGAAGTCATCTCTGCACCAAGCAGACCTAATAGACATCTATAGAACTCTCCACCCCAAATCAACAGAATATACATTCTTCTCAGCACCACATCGCACTTATTCCAAAATTGACCACATAATTGGAAGTAAAGCACTCCTCAGCAAATGTAAAAGAACAGAAATTATAACAAACTGTCTCTCAGACCACAGTGCAATCAAACTAGAACTCAGGACTAAGAAACTCAATCAAAACCACTCAACTACATGGAAACTGAACAACCTGCTCCTGAATGACTACTGGGTACATAACGAAATGAAAGCAGAAATAAAGATGTTCTTTGAAACCAATGAAAACAAAGATACAACATACCAGAATCTCTGGGACACATTTAAAGCAGTGTGTAGAGGGAAATTTATAGCACTAAATGCCCACAAGAGAAAGCAGGAAAGATCTAAAATTGACACTCTAACATCACAATTAAAAGAACTAGAGAGGCAAGAGCAAACATTCAAAAGCTAGCAGAAGGCAAGAAATAACTAAGATCAGAGCAGAACTGAAGGAGATAGAGACACAAAAAACCCTCCAAAAAATCAATGAATCCAGGAGTTGGTTTTTTGAAAAGATCAACAAAATTGACAGACCGCTAGCAAGACTAATAAAGAAGAAATGAGAGAGAAATCAAATAGATGCAATAAAAAATGATAAAGGGGATATCACCACTGACTCCACAGAAATACAAACTACCATCAGAGAATACTATAAACACCTCTACGCAAATCAACTAGAAAATCTAGAAGACATGGATAATTTCCTGGACACTTACACTCTCCCAAGACTAAACCAGGAAGAAGTTGAATCCCTGAATAGACCAATAGCAGGCTATGAAACTGAGGCAACAATTAATAGCCTACCCACCAAAAAAAGTCCAGGACCAGATGGATTCACAGCTGAATTCTACCAAAGGTACAAGGAGGAACTGGTACCATTCCTTCTGAAACTATTCCAATCCATAGAAAAAGAGGGAATCCTCCCTAACTCATTTTATGAGGCCAACATCATCCTGATACCAAAGCCTGACAGAGACACAACAAAAAAAGAGAATTTTAGACCAATATCCCTGATGAACATCGATGCAAAAATCCTCAATAAAATACTGGCAAACCGGATTCAGCAGCATATCAAAAAGCTTATCCACCATGATCAAGTGGGCTTCAACCCTGGGATGCAAGGCTGGTTCAACATTCGCAAATCAATAAATGTAATCCAGCATATAAACAGAACCAAAGACAAGAACCACATGATTATCTCAATAGATGCAGAAAAGGCATTTGACAAAATTCAACAGCCCTTCATGCTAAAAACGCTCAATAAATTCGGTATTGATGGAACGTACCTCAAAATAATAAGAGCTATTTATGACAAACCCACAGCTAATATCATACTGAATGGGCAAAAACTGGAAAAATTCCCTTTGAAAACTGGCACAAGACAGGGATGCCCTCTCTCACCACTCCTATTCAACATAGTGTTGGAAGTTCTGGCTAGGGCAATCAGGCAAGAGAAAGAAATCAAGGGTATTCAGTTAGGAAAAGAAGAAGTCAAACTGTCCCTGTTTGCAGATGACATGATTGTATATTTAGAAAACCCCATTGTCTCAGCCCAAAATCTCCTTAAGCTGATAAGCAACTTCAGCAAAGTCTCAGGATACAAAATTAATGTGCAAAAATCACAAGCATTCTTATACACCAGTAACAGACAAACAGAGAGCCAAATCAGGAATGAACTTTCATTCACAATTGCTTCAAAGAGAATAAAATACCTAGGAATCCAACTTACAAGGGATGTAAAGGACCTCTTCAAGGAGAACTACAAACCACTGCTCAGTGAAATCAAAGAGGACACAAACAAATGGAAGAACATACCATGCTCATGGATAGGAAGAATCAATATCATGAAAATGGCCATACTGCCCAAGGTTATTTATAGATTCAATGCCATCCCCATCAAGCTACCAATGAGTTTCTTCACAGAATTGGAAAAAACTGCTTTAAAGTTCATATGGAACCAAAAAAGAGCCCGCATTGCCAAGACAATCCTAAGTCAAAAGGACAAAGCTGGAGGCATCACGCTACCTGACTTCAAACTATACTACAAGGCTACAGTAACCAAAACAGCATGGTACTGGTACCAAAACAGAGATATAGACCAATGGAACAGAACAGAGTCCTCAGAAATAATACCACACATCTACAGCCATCTGATCTTTGACAAACCTGAGAGAAACAAGAAATGGGGAAAGGATTCCCTATTTAATAAATGGTGCTGGGAAAATTGGCTAGCCATAAGTAGAAAGCTGAAACTGGATCCTTTCCTTACTCCTTATACGAAGATTAATTCAAGATGGATTAGAGACTTAAATGTTAGACCTAATACCATAAAAACCCTAGTAGAAAATCTAGGTAGTACCATTCAGGACATAGGCATGGGCAAGGACTTCATGTCTAAAACACCAAAAGCAACGGCAGCAAAAGCCAAAATTGACAAATGGGATCTAATTAAACTAAACAGCTTCTGCACAGCAAAAGAAACTACCATCAGGGTGAACAGGCAACCTACAGAATGGGAGAAAATTTTTGCAATCTATTCATCTGACAAAGGGCTAATATCCAGAATCTGCAAAGAACTCAAACAAATATACAAGAAAAAAACAAACAACCCCATCAAAAAGTGGGCAAAGGATATGAACAGACATTTCTCAAAAGAAGACATTCATACAGCCAACAGACACATGAAAAAATGCTCATCATCACTCGCCATCAGAGAAATGCAAATCAAAACCACAATGAGATACCATCTCACACCAGTTAGAATGGCAATCATTCAAAAGTCAGGAAACAACAGGTGTTGGAGAGGATGTGGAGAAATAGGAACACTTTTACACTGTTGGTGGGATTGTAAACTAGTTCAACCATTATGGAAAACAGTATGGCAATTCCTCAAGGATCTAGAACTAGATGTACCATATGACCCAGCCATCCCACTACTGGGTATATACCCAAAGGATTGTAAATTATTCTACTACAAAGACACATGTACACGTATGTTTATTGCGGCACTATTCACAATAGCAAAGACTTGGAATCAACCCAAATGTCCATCTGTGACAGACTGGATTAAGAAAATGTGGCACATATACACCATGGAATACTATGCAGCCATAAAAAAGGATGAGTTTGCGTCCTTTGTAGGGACATGGATGCAGCTGGAAACCATCATTCTTAGCAAACTATCACAAGAAGAGAAAACCAAACACCACATGTTCTCACTCATAGGTGGGAACTGAACAATGAGATCACTTGGACTCGGGAAGGGGAACATCACACACTGGGGTCTATCATGGGGAGGGGGGAGGGGGGAGAGATTGCACTGGGGAGTTATACATGATATAAATGATGAATTGATGGGTGCTGACGAGTTGATGGGTGCAGCACACCAACATGGCACAAATATACATATGTAACAAACCTGCACGTTATGCACATGTACCCTAGAACTTAAAGTATAATAAAAATAAATAAATAAATAAATAAATAAATAAATAAATAAATAAGTAAATAAAAAACTGGGCTCCCATTTTCTAACAATGTGACCCAGGCACTGCATCTCATTTTATGTCATTGAGCCTCATTTCTAAAATCTACAAAATGGAAATAATAAAATGCTCACTTTATAGAGTTATTGTATTAAACAATCCAAAGCCAACATGTATTAAATGCCCAAGCAGTGTGCACATGGTATGGTGGTGTTTCTATTATAATGAGGAAGCTAGACTCTTTTAACTCTTGGGTCCCTTGTGACTATTTGCTTTTAAGCCTCTGTGATTCTGTCACTGAGGAGCAGACAGAAGTCTGAAACATACTGTGTCTGTGGACAGAACTCTCCATAAATTGCTGTTCTCCAGATATTTCTGGAAGCCTGGGAGTATAACTGGGATGTAACAAATTTGGACTTTTTAGCAATGTTCCAATTTCAAATCTTCTGTCCTCTTGCTCCCCTAATATAAGAGTAATTTTTGCACCATGCAATTTCATTTCTGGTTAGAAAAATGTGGATATTGGGTTAAAATATTCACCTGAAAGGGGAAGAAAAATTCTTGGTTATCTGCCATACACTTGACTAGAAACCTTTCCCCTCAGGCCTCTGATTGTTCTCCAAAGCAGGTGATTGTAATCAAACTCCCAAGAACCAGGTTATCACTAAGTTTTACAGCCATTATTTCTCAATGGCAGGAAAAGAGTGGGGCCTGTAAGATGAGTCAGGGAGGGACAGGGTTTCCTTGATATTACTTAATTTTAAAGTCCTTTTCCCTGCCCATGCATGACTCCCAATCCACCGCTGGACTGGCCTCCAGAAGAACCGCTGTAGGAGCTCTCACCCTGCCAGGGTCACCTCCGGTCTCCTTTCTGGCTCTTCTACCCTTCTTTGGCCAGCAGACAGTCTTCTGGTTTTAGAAATGCCCTTTCTTCCTACTTGTTTGGTATTCCCTTCCAAATCCACCCTCTCCATGTGGATGGAGGCTTCTTGACCAAGAGAGACAGGATCCAAGCTCTTCTAAGGGTAATCCAGAGGATACTAGGGTCTATTCAGCCAATGAACTCTTAGCCCTGCTCCCAGACTCAGTGTACTACCATCCCTCTCAAAGCTCCCTGTTCATCCAATGTGTAGTATCTACTGATACTTCATTATCCTGTGCCAACCAGTCATGCCCGACTCTGCGATCTTAGGGTGGTGGATGCCTATTTACACATTGCACTTATTTTATTTTACACCCTTTACCACCTGGGTCTGTGAGTTTCTTGGGTTCAAGGACTTTTCTCATTTGTTTTTGTTTATTTTGATCATGGTAAATATATAGCATAAAATTTACCATTTTAGGTATATAATTTGGTGGCATTAAGTATACCATAGTCTCAATGCCTTAGTCTCAATACTAAGTCACATGGAATCAAACTAGAACTGTCACCACCATCCATTTCCAGAATTTCATCATCCCAAGGAGTAACTCTCCACCTATCAGACAACAACCCCAGCTGGGCACAGTGGCTCACGCCTGAGGTCCTAGCATTTCAGGAGGCTGAGGTGGGCAGATCACTTGAGTCCAGGAGCTCCAGACCAGCCTGAGCAACATGGCGAAACCCTGGCTCTACAAAAAATACAAAAATTAGCCAGGAGTGGTGGTACACATCTGTAGTCCTAGCTACTGGTGACGGGGGAGGCCTGGGAGCTGAGGCAGGAGAATCGCTTGAGTCTGGGGAGGCGGAGTCTACAGTGAGCCGAGATTGCACCACTGCACTCCAGCCTGGGTGACAGAGTGAGATACTTTCCGAAAAACACAAAACAAAACAAAATACCCCAACAAACCCATTTATTTTTGCATCTTCTGTCTTCTATGTGAGGATCTTTGCCTAGCACACATCCAGGCAGACATATTGTGACATATTGTCCACAGACATGGGACATATTGTGAAGGTGCCCTTGAGTTGTGCAAGGCAGTAGTCAAGCTCCCATCCCACTTCTTAACACATGGCAGGAACTTAAATGTTCTTAAAATTGAACCAACTGGAAAGCAGGATATTATGGGCATACTTTTTTTTTTTTTTTTTTTTTTGAGACAGAGTCTGGCTCTGTCGCCCAGGCTGGAGTGCGGTGGCCGGATCTCAGCTCACTGCAAGCTCCGCCTCCCGGGTTTACGCCATTCTCCTGCCTCAGCCTCCCAAGTAGCTGGGACTACAGGCGCCCGCCTCGTCGCCCGGCTAGTTTTTTGTATTCTTTAGTAGAGACGGGGTTTCACCGTATTAGCCAGGGTAGTCTCGATCTCCTGACCTTGTGATCCGCCCGTCTCAGCCTCCCAAAGTGCTGGGATTACAGGCTTGAGCCACCGCGCCCGGCCTATGGGCATACTTTTAAATCCTTGGCTCTTGGGGTAAACTATCTTCAAGAAAGACCTTGACTTTCAACCTGGGGAGAAGGTTTCTCTTTCATGGCCTTCCAAATTCTGCCACCTGTGGTATTAATTCTGTTCAAATTGATTTCATGTATCTAATATTTTCAGGGTGCCTAATGAGACAGTGGGCTGTGCTACGTGACTGAACCAGCAGCTAAAGCAACAGGGCCTTCCCCTTGGGGTGTCCGTACCCTACGGTCGGGCAGTAGGAATTTCCTTCCATGCATCTATGCAGCTCTTGTCTTTGAAGTCATGACTTTAATGGTGGTGATAAGACCATAGAAACTTTTGCTACTTGAATCCTCTCAAGGGCAGGTTAGAAAAAGTCAGTTTTGCTAGAGCAATGGGGAGACACAGAACTCCTCCATATGAAATACATCATCCCTGTTTTAGGCCAAGAGAGAAGGTCTGTGGATATGAAGTGAACGGTGTCCTCCTCCCTTCAGGCGCAGTCCAGTCCTCCTCTCCTGCAAGGAGTCTGCGATTCCTCTGCGATTCCTGGGCTTGCCCTGGGCTCTCCCTTCTCGGACCAGGCAACTCTGTGGTCAGCATTGTGCTTCTGGTTGCTTACACGCCCCTGCTTGTTTACAGTGATTGTTTTGTGTCTGCAGACCCTGGAGAATGAGCTATTTGAGGATCAAGACTTAACTTTGCTCTGCATAGCTCATCAAGGACCTTCCAGCAGAACTTATTCCCTGAGTGATAAAGCATACAGGGCATAGGTTTCTGTAGAAAGTCAGACAAAAACAGATGGAATTTAAACACAGTTAGAGGGATCCCCAAATAACTGACTCGTGCCTGTCTCCTTGGCTTCTGCATTATGTCTGAGATACAGAATGTACCTGAAACGTTCCTCTGGAGGGCAGGACCTGTGAAAACAGGAGCCGGAGGAGCTGGGATCAGCTCTGCTTGCTGCAGGTTCTACAGCCTGAAGGAAAAAGGCTCTTGAAGCTTTCTCACCGCAGGAAGGAAAAACCACTTGCATGAAGGCTGTGTCCCAAGATCAAAGCCATTCTTAAACAATGGATGAGCAACAGGGAAAAATATGTTAGCACAGAGTGGAGGTTGGGTTGTATTTGGAAAGAAATGGGCGCTACCGAGGAAAGATGGGGAGAGAGGATCAGGAGTAGAAGAAACAGGCCGGTCACAGTGGCTCAAGCCTGTAATCTCAACACTTTGGGAGGCCAAGTGGGTGGATCACCTGAGGTCAGGAGTTTGAGACTAGCCTGGCCAACATGGTGAAACCCTGTTTCTACTAAAATACAAAAATTAGCTGGGCGTGGTGGCTCATGCCTATAATTCCAGCTACGCAGGAGGCTGAGGCAGGAGAATTACTCAAACCTGGGAAGCGGAGGTTGCAGTGAGCTGAGATTGCACCATAGCACTCCAGCCTGGGCAACAAGAGTGAAACTCCGTCTCAAACAAACAAAAAAAGGAGTAGAAGAAACAGAAGACACGAAGGCAGTAGTTACGGGAGAGAGCCAAGACAGAGAGCAGCGAAAAAGAGAGAGGGCGGAGATCTAGAGGTAGAGAGACCATGAAAGGAAGACAGAGAGGGAGGGTGAGTGAGAAGGAGGAGTACAAAGAAAAAGAAAATGGGAGAGGAGAGGAGTGGCAGAGCAATATAGGCTTTAAAGAGTGAAGAAAAGACCAGGCTTGGTGGCTCAAGCCTGTAATCCCAGCACTTTGGGAGGCTGACGGGAGAGGATCGCTTAAGCCCAGGAGTTTGAGACCAGCCTGGGCAACATAGTTAGACCCCATCTGTGCAAAAAAAAAAAACCAAAAAAACAAACTGTAAAACTAGTTGGGCGTGGCGGCGGCGGCACACACCTGTGGTCCTAGCTACTTGTGGGGCTGAGGCAGGAGGATCACTAGAGCCTGAGAGATTGAGGCTGCAGTGAGCCAAGACTGTGCCACTGCACTCCAGCTCGGATGACAGAGCAAGATCTTATGTCAAAAAAATTAAATTACATTAAGTCAAAAATTAAAAAAAGTGAAGACTGGAAAAACAACAATGAGAAGATTTACAAGAGAATTAAAGACAATGAGAGTTGGAGATACAAAACGGACAGCATGAAAAGTCTGGCAGAGAAAATTCCCATGTAGGGAAATTGGGTTGGGCCACAGAGAGGAAGGCAGGAGGTCGGATGGAAACACAGAAGAAAGGATTTAGCGTCACAACATCTTTTATTGGCCATGGTAAGGAAGCCTGACTTCAGTCTGTGTTTATAGCTCTTGAACACAGACCTAAGGCAACCTCTAGGCTGCAGCATCTGGGCAGCTGAGACGACCTTTGTCCTGCACGGGGGAAATGTGGTCAGGAATATTAATTCTCTTGTAAATCTTCTCATTGTTGTCTTTCTAGTCTTCACTTTAAAAAATGTTTAATTTAATATAATTTAATTGTTTTGACAAAGGGCCGGGTGCAGTGGCTCACACCAGTAATCCCAGCCTTTTGGGAGGCTGAGGCGGGCAGATCACGAGGTGAGGAGTTCAAGACGAGCCTGGCCAACACGGTGAAACCCTGTCTCTACTAAAAATACAAAAAATAGCTGGGTATGGTGACAGGCACCTGTAATCCCAGCTACTTGGGAGGCTGAGGTAGGAGAATCGCTTGAACCCGGGAGGTGGAGGTTGCAGTGAGCCGAGACCATGCCACTGCACTCCAGCCTGGGCGACAGAGCAAGACTGTGTCTTGAAGGAAAAAATAAAAGAATATTCAAAGGGCTGAAAACAGGGTAGACATTCACCTTTCCTCCACCTGGCTATGCAGCCATCATGATGAAACTCGGCTTCTGTTTCAGACCTTCTTTTGTGGGACCCCTCCCGAGGCTCTGGGAGGAGCCCCACAGTGTATTCACATAGTCATGTTTTTGTAATATTTTCAAAACTAATGTTTCAACTGCTGTCAGTGGGACTGTGGTCCTGAGGCAGTCTGTAGTCTCTCCTTGTACATTTATGTGATCTCCAGAAGCTCCAGTGTAGACATAGCCTCAGGAATGCTCCTGCTACCCACGGGCACAGCGGCACGAGGGCCCTCTGGACCCGTGACCTTATTGCCATCCATGGGATGCATCCCACGGTGCTGGGCCCTAGAAGGATGGTGGAAGTGGAAGAGAACTGAGATTCGAAATGTAGGCAGCCAGAGGCTGGACAGTGGAATTCTCACAACCATCAGACGTAAGACTGCAAGTGGAGGATGTGGTTCCTACCAAGGCCTGATAATCACAGCTAAAGTTCTCACCTGTCAGAAAGAGCCACAATAATGGCGCTGATACAATTACGAATGCACCGTGCGCTTTTTTTGTCCTCTTTTGGATCCCACAGTCAGCATTGGAGTGATTTTAGTTCCAAGATGTGTGCCACACCTGTTTACATGTAATATTAAACAACCTTACCTGAAGGCAGGAGGCTGTCTGTGCCTGGTAAACAGCACAGGGCCTGGTCCACAGCAGATGCTCAACAAATAATTGTAAGACTGGTGAAGGGATGAATGAATGAAATATGCGTTGAAATAAATCTCTGATTTTTCATTCTCTAAATGCCATCAATATATCTTTGTGTTCACTACAGCAAAAGGGGCCATAGCAATAAAGATAGAATCACTACTTTTGAGGGGGGCTGTTCTCTTTTCACACCTACTACCTTCCCTTCCAGAGAGCCAATTCAGGTTTAGAAATGAGAATGTGAGGCCAGCCGCGGTGGCTCACTTCTGTAATTACAGCACTTTGGGAGGCTGTGGTGGGTGGATCACCTGAGGTCGGGAGTTCGAGACCAGCCTGGCCAACATGGCGAAACCCCATCTCTACTAAAAATATAAAAATTAGCTGGGCATGGTGGCTGGCACCGGTAATCCCAGCTACTCTGAGGCTGAGGCAAGAGAATCACTTGAACCTGGGAGGCAGAGGCTGCAGTGAGCTGAGATTATGTCACTGCACTCCAGCTTTGGTGACAGAACAAGACTCTGTCTCAAAAAAAAAAAAAAAAAAAACAAACAAACAAAAAAGAAAGAAAGAAAGAAAGAGAATGTGAAAGGGAATAGTTTCCAGTATCACACTCTATTTGCCTTGCTGAAGCCTCTGTGTTCTAGTTTAAATAAATCTCTTTTTAGCCTTCTTTGGAGTTTGCTGAGGTCCCTGCAGGTTTTTTTTTTAACAGAAGGCTTGGTTATTGCAAAACCTCTTTGCATGCTTTTGTTCCCTTTCAGCAGGGACTTTATTTGGCAATAAAACGAAAGTTTCCTCACAGGTTTTGGGTTACAGATAGGGTCTTACTCCATCCCCGAGTCTCCTTTGGGAGCACAGTTTTTTGAGTTGTGATGGCGCAGAACCAGGGGCTTGCCTAAGGCCACCAAGACTCTGGATTCAGGAACGGAAAATTTCCTTTTAAAATTAGGTAGGGGAGTTTGGACCAGGATTTTTATTTGGATAGCCTAATTCTTGGAAACGCAGCTAGTATCCCTTGGGATAGTCCATAAAAACGTACATGCATAGCTTCAGGCATTTGCTTATTCCTCGTAAGCCTTGATGGGGAGAGGTCTCCACACAAAGCGCTGTGATCAGGACTTCAGGAAACACAAAGAGGCTTTTTTATTCTGCACAGGCCAGGTTCCCACGCAGGTTAACCGTTCTGCAGTTTGGTTTCCCCTGTAGACCTCTCCAAATCTGTGCTACGGTGAAATTCTTCCTCACATCGAATCAAAATCCTCTCTGTTGATGTTTAAGACCACTTTTTTGTTTAAGGCCATTTAATTTCTACTGGAAAAGAGGAACAACTCTTTACCTTCTGCCTAACCTCCCTTTCTGAATTGAAAGACTGTAATCCAATCACTGTGAAGTATTTTCTTTCCCGAGCGAAAGAATCACAATTCTCTGAGCTTCTGTGCTTTGGCGCGGTGATAACTGCGGCCGGGAAGAATGTTGGGGAGCCTTTAGAGCCTCTGGCAGGCTGACCACACACTCAGGTTGTTAGAAGTTCTTTCCCAATGACATCTGTCCTCTAGGCCCGGAGAGTTCAGGGAAAAGTTCTGGGGCTTCAAGCCTGTTGTGCAGAGAGAGAAACTGAGGACCAGGTACGAGCCGAGCCCAGTCTGGCCGACGGGTCCTGCAGGTGGCGCAAAGTGAGGCGTCGCTGGGTATCTGGATTCTCTGAGTCCACAGGCAACTCCCATCACTCATTAGTCACCCTCCATTCAGTGTGTAACCTGATAAAATCAGCGGTGCTTTCTGGACAAAGAAGCTAATAGAAGAAAGCCAAAGTTGTGTCATCAGGCGGGGCGGAAACGAACACCAGCCCATCAGCAAAGAGCCTGCTTTGATCTTCAGCGTGGAGGATGGAGGGTCTGATGAAGCAGAGACAGTCTGCGTCTGGGTGTGGCGGGCCCTGCTCTGGGAGCTCGGGGATATGGTGAGCGGAGCAGGCACATAGTTTGGGGGGCTTAGTGCAAAATGAAAATGCGGGGCCCCTTGTTCAAAACTCATTAAGAGTTCAAGACAGCAACAGCAGAGCCTTAAGCCACGTGAGGGGCTTTCCTGAGACAGGGCCTGTGCACCTGTGTGGGAGCGAGGTGGGGGCATGCGGTGACCCTCCCATCTGTGCACCATCTCCCTCCATACTCCGCACCTTCTCTGGGGAACCTCATCCATTCTTTTATTTGGAAATCCTATTACCTGAAAATCAACGAAAACCTAGAATTTATCATCTGATCCCCCCTCTCACGTCCTCCAACCATCAAAATATAATTGCAACCCATTTTCCTTTTTCTGACATCATTTGCTCCCGGTTGCTACAACCTTGCTTCAAGCCCAGGTCTCTCACTTGCGCTGTTCCCAGGCGTCCTAATGAGTTTCCCTGTCTCACCCCGACCCTAATCTTCAACCCCTAACAGCTGCCAGCATGCTCCCCATCTGCCTCCTGCACACATGTGACCCACGACTGCCCACTGCCCCTGGAGTGGAGCCCAGGCTCCGCAGGATGGCAGTGGGTGGGCGTCATCGCCCGGCACACCTGCCTCCCCACCGTCCTCGCCAGCATCTCCTCCCAGAGCACACCAGACTGCTCCATGCATCCAATCCACAGGCGCGCTCAAACGGCCACTAAGCCAGGTTCTGCTTTAGATCTTCACTGAGAAGACGCTAACAAGAGGAGCTGATGCTTCAGTGGGGAGCAAGGTGGAAAAGAAACCCTCGTGGGACTGGATCGAGGTGAGTGCCTGGATTCCAGATGTGCAGGTGCAGGGTCTCCAGTCCAGCCTGAGGCCGGAGGTCAGGGCTTGGAAAGTCAGGAGGGGCTTCCTAGAGGATTTGACATCAGGACCAAGGGCATCAGGATGGGTAGGAAGTGATCACTGAAGAGGAGAAGAAGGCCTGCTTCGGGCCCTGTGCCTTTTCCCACACTGCTTCAGCCTCGGACGCCTTGGCCTGGCTGCCCTGCAGACCGGGTGGGCAAGTCCCTTCTCTGTGGAGTCTTTCCCGGTACTCACTCTGCCCCCTCCACGTGCTGAGCCATGGCGGACACCTCCTCTTGGGAAGCGTCCCCCAGGGAGTCACTATGAAGTCGAAATTGGACTCGGACAAAGGACAGCTCTGGACCAAGTCCCCAGTAGCCCTTGTGGACCTTGGAGCAGGGAGAGAGGCCATGAATACACCTGAATATCCCTTACAGTGGATGCTTGGGGGCTGCCATAACAAAGCACCACAGACCAGATGCTTCAACCACAGAAAGGTCTTGTCCGCAGTCCTGGAGGCTGGAAGTCCAAGGTCGAGGTGCTGGCAGGGTTGGTTCCTTCCAGAGGACTGTGGGGAGGGGATGTTCTAGGCCTCTCTCCTGGGACTGTGGACGCTGTCTTCTCCCTGTGTCTTCCCACTGTCTTCCCACTGGGCACGTGTGTCCACGTGTCCACTCTGACAAGGTTATATTGGCTGAAGTCCCACTCCATGACCTCGTTTTAGCTTGATTATCCCTGTAAAGACTCTATCTCCAAATTAGGTCATGTTCTGAGGTCCTGGTGGGGAGGACTTCAACATATTGAGTTTTTGGAAGTGGGGGGACACAATTCAACCATAATAGGGTCATGTGGCTTTTTCTGACTGCCCATCATCTGCACCCCAAGATGTGAGCTTGGATGAGAAGCTAAGAAGCTCAACATCTCACAGCTGCTCTGCAATAATGAATGGCGAAGGTTTGTGCAGCACTTTGGCTGCAGACAGATGCACCTGTGCAGGGCAGGGAGCAGACTGGGATCTCAAAGATGTGCCCACTGCAGGATTCCCTCTTATTTGCTGGGACTGCAGAGGCCCCAGCACCTGCATGGGGTCCAGTGGTGGGCCAGAGGGGCAGTGAGACATCATGTTTCACATGGCAAGTGGGCAGTCCACCAGCACTCCCTCTACAGATGCCCACACCCAGACACGATGGGTCCTGTGGCTCCTGGATATTCCTGGCATCGATCAATGCCTTTTCTTTTCTCTAGGTCCTCTCTGCCCAGACAAATCTTGCCTGACAGCTGTTTCCCACTTCCAAGCCTTTCCTACCGAGGTCTCTCCAGCACCCACTGCCTCTGTGAGCTCAGCGCCTCTCGGTCTCAGGCTCCTTGCTCTGAGAACTCCTCTCTGGCACAGTGGGAAGGGTGCAAGCTTTGGGGCTGGTCAGACCCAGGGTCAAACTGTGATACACTAGATACACTGCCTTGGAGAAGTTATTCAAGGTCTCAAAGTCTTAATCTTTTCTTCTCTGAAACAGGCTAAAACAAGCTACTGCACTGACTTATTCAGAGGATTAAAGGAGCAATGTAATGCAAGACAGGTGCCTCCCAACAGTGTGCCCCAGTGAGGGCTGAGCTTCTATCGTGGGGGGCCTTCAGACCAGAGTCTTCAGGTATGCAGTGAGCTATATATGAGACTGGTTTGTTTAGTGATGACAGGAGATGAACTTCACCATGGGCCAGCAGGGTCACATGTGGTCAGTCTTCAGGAAGTCACTCCCTGGATGTTCAGCTCCCCAAGGTGTGCAGGGCCACTCAGTTGGCTCTCCAAGGCCTAGGCCCACCTGATGTTCACCCTTCAGATGTTCATCTCCTTATGTGCTAAAAGCCTGGCTCCTCTCCCCTCCCAGGTAGTTCTGCACACACTGCAAAGACATGAAAGACCTAAAGAAGGTGTTTAGGGGACTGCATGTGGTTCCTTCTGTTATTATTCCAATAGGTACTTTCTCCTCTGATTATGGAAACCCTGCCATTGTTTCCAGGCCTGTTTCAAGCTTCTCACTTCCCTGCACTTTGAGGAAGGTGCTTGTCCCACCTAGTACTCAGCACCCAACCTTGTTCCTGTTAGAAAGGGCTCAGAGGAGGCCTTTCCCGGGCACTTCCCTTTCTTGCCCAGTCCAAACTCCGATCTGAGAACCTGTTGCTATGGAAACGACTACCGGAAAAGCAAGATGGTGAGGAGGTTGACACATGGTTTGGGGCCAGACCTTTCTCAGAGGTGGTTTTGGTTTTTATCTTACTTTATGTACCTTTGTTTTTTGGTGGAGAAACACAACTCATATTCCCCATTGCTACCATTCTCCATGGAGCAGTCTCACCCCATACACGAATTTTGATACTACATTTCTCAAGCGGAAGCCATGGGTCATTTTTAGCTGGCTGGTTCTGGGAGCCTTTGAACAGGCCCTTGGAATCTTTGAGGATAAACAGGAGCCGGCAGGGCTGGGCTGCATTTGATTTAAAATTGGAAACACGGGAGTCAGAGGCGAGCTTTATATAGTCTGGGAGTGCAGAAGCCCCAAGTTCTGATTTATGAGGGAGCTCAGTGAAAGCACATGGAAGCCAAGGTAATATTTATAAATTCCTTTCCCCTAGGATGGCTGGAATGTTGTTTTGAGCTGCAGTCAGATTGCACCTTTTTGGGGGATGAAGGCAGGTTGTTTAAATCCGGTTATTCAATGACTGAAAGGAAAGGGAGATGCCAGTTGGGCAACTGCCTCTAAGTCTCTGCTGCAGAAGAACACAGGGCGGAAGAAATCTCCACCCGCAGGGCTGGGTTCCTCTGGGGAGCCCTGTATGCCCTTTTGGGTGGCTCCTTCCTCCTGCTCCAGCCGCCAGGCCTCCCTTTGCCCATGTCCAACAGGCAAGCACCCACCCCTGGCAGCATTTTACCAACACAAAAGTTCACCTTGACATCTGGGTTTGGGGCAGGCTCTTTGGAAGTGCTGACCAGGGTGGGAGAAAAGAAGAGAAAATAATATAAAGGGAGATGGGGAGGAAGCTAAAGACAGGCCCAGGTGTGCCCCAGGTAGGCCTGGATCCTGAGGCTGTTGTGTGAGAGGGCGCAGCCACTGCCATGGGTAAACTGAGTAGAGTAGCTGATGCCATGCCGTGGAGGTCAGCAATGCTAGCGCGGTGAGAGACGCATCCACACTGTGGGTTTGGGGTCCACTGGTGAGGGCAGGGAATTCCCTGGGCATCACACCCCTTGAGGCAGACGGGGCAGTGTCAGAGAGCATTGTCAGGGCTGCGTCTCCCTCTGGCCTGGCCTTCCTTACCCCAACACAGAAGGTTGGGAGGAGGTGGAGCCATGTGGCAGCAGGCCGCACTCACTGTGGTGAGGGCAGTGACCCAGTTTCAAGGAGAAGGGATGACAGAAGATGTTACTGAACAATCATATTCAAGCCCGGGCACAGTGGCTCATGCCTGTAATCCCAGCACTTTGGGAAGCCGAGGCAGGAGAATCACTTCAGGCCAGGAGTTTGGGCAAGACTGGGCAACACAGAGACCTCCCCCCTGCAATTTTTTTTTTAATTAGTGGGTCATGGTGGCACGCGTCAGTCCCAGCTACTCTAGGGGTTGAGGTAGGATGATCAGTTGAGCTCGGGAGGTCGAGATGGGACCATCATTTGAGCTTGGGAGGTTGAGGCTGCAGTGAGCTGTGATTGCACCACTGCACTCCAGCCTGGGTGACAGAGTAAGATCCTACCTCAAAAAGAAAAAAAAAAAAGTGTTTGAACACCAAGGGGGAGGGGTTTTGCCACAGGACCCACTTTGACCTTGCTGCCTTGGGCTCCTGTCTGTATACAAAGAAGACACCTCCATTTCCTACTCTGCTTCTGAGGACTCCCCCTCAGAGAGGACCTGGGGCTGCCAGCTCTAAGCTGAGAGTAGGTAGGACCTTTCTACCACCCAAGCCAGCGCCTGCCTGAGCACAAAGAGCTCTTGATGACAGGCTCCCAGCACCTGCAAAATCCAGGCCCAGGTGGCTCCAGAATGACTGGTGTGTGGGGTTGCAAAAAGACCTGCCCTGGCGGAATCGCTGGGAGGCTGGGAGGAAAACAAATAAAGACACTGGCGTGCCCTCCTAGCCCAGGCATTGGCAGTGCCTAGGTCCCAACCCATGTAAGAGCTTCCTCAAGCCTGCACCTGGAAGAGGGGGCTTCGATGTCAAACCTCAGCCATGTGTATGACAGTGACTACGAAGATGCCCTGTGCGGGGAGACCTCGGCTTCTTCTCTCCTTCCTGCAGAATGTACGAGACATTCTACAAAAGGTGCTCAGGCCCGATGTCCTGTTCCTTTTGGCCGGTGGTCAGTAGCCATGTGGGGGCTTCTTCCTGCCCCTCCTGCTCACAGCCCCACCCCCTGGGGAGCTGCTGCCCAATGACCACTAGACACCCTGTCCAAGGGTTTATGAGGCTTGTTCCCAAATCTTCCTCAGGATGTGTCCAATCAACCCCAACTCCTGAGAGTGGCAGAGAGGGGTGGGGATTTGCTCAGCAAGCTGAGGCTTAGCTTGCCCTCTGCTTCTATTCCCCCAACAGGAGTACCTGCAGTTACACTTGCCCTGGGCCAGTGCTCACCTGAGACCCCACCATCCAGCATCCTCTCAGGAATCCAGCCCCAGGGCACCTGCTTCTGTCCCTTTCTGCTCTTGTTTTGTTCTCCAGCTATGGAGAGGGGTGGCTACCCCGGAAAGCCTTGCAGTATTAGAGCAGGAAGGGAACTTTAAGGTGATAGTAATAGTAGCTGTCATTTATGAAGCACCTACTACATGCCAGGTGTGTTAAGAATGTTGCTCTGGCTCCTCACAAGTGCTGGAGGGAGGCACTAGTGTAATCACCATGGTGGGGGCACAGGTTGGTGGTGGGCCTGTAGCTGAGTGGTTGGGGCACAGGCCTGACTAAAATCCCAGCTCTGACTCTTACCCACTGGCGGGACCCAGGGCTGCTTTCTGAATCCCTCTGTGTCTCCACTTCCTTGTTTGTAAGATAAGGAAGGTAATAATAGTGGCTGCCCCACAGGGGCAAGTGCCAAGTGTCTATGCAGGCCAAGTGCTTGATGGTGCCCTGAGCCCAAGCAGGTGGCAGGAGGGTATTGTCGTCCTGGAGGTCCCAGTGGCACAGTGATGATGGCAAGGCCGGGGCTGGGGCCCAGTTCTTTGTTTTACAAAGGAGGAAACACCGGGTGGTGGTGGGTCGGGTTGGGGTGTCAGGGAGAGAGGATGCATCCACCATGGCCTTTTCTGATGAGCTCCGTCTAGGGCCCACCCTGCAAAACACACCTCCCTTTAGAACTGCAGGGATCTCTGGCAGGGCCCCTTCAACCTTCTCTGGGTGTTGCCGGCCGCTTGCAGGGCTAGGGCAGGACTAATACCTCTGAATGGCTCTTACACTGTGTGTGCCCATTGTGCCCCCCAGCCCCTCACCATCTTCCAGTGCCTGGCACTTCACAACCAGGGAGCACTTGCCAAGGGGAATAAAAGCAATCAGCAGGTCCCTTCTCAACATAATGGACTCAGGTCTTTCAAGTCCTGATGGACTTTTAACCACTCTTTGCTGCCAGCGTATCCATTTGATTGAGAATATTCAAGATTTCCCTCATCCAGACTTCTCTCTCTCTAAGGCACCGCACCCCCCCCCCCCATAGGAATTCATTGCATTTTCAAAAAGCACAAAAATGGAGATTCCCGCCTCGTTTCAACCCTGAATTTAACAAGGATCATTTCCATGGGAACCAGAAAAAAGAAAATGAAATAAGAACGAATATCTCATTTATTTCCCTGCGGCTCCCCTCCCCTGCTCTTCCAAGCCTCCCTCCTTCCAGATGAATAGGAACAGGTTACAGCTGACCCGGTTTCACTCCCAGCTTCAGAGGATGAATCACGGCGGGTTGGCCGACAAGGAAAGGGGCAAGCTGGGGCAGCGTGGAAGGCAGTGCTGTTTTCAGGAGGCCTAACCTCTGTGGCCACAGTCCCCATCAGCACCCCTTACTGCAGGCCAAGAGGCCTCCCACCCTCCAGAATCCGACTGCGGAGGGAGCCTCCAGTCCAGGAGCCTGCGGATATCCTGGCGTGGGCTGAGGGCTGCAGCCGCCCTGGCCTGGGCATTGGGTGCCTGTTAGGGCTCTTGCCTGGGTGCTCTAAGGGGTCACCCTGTGTCCATCCTGACTGGCCGCAGAGTCAGCGCAACCTGCCCTGGTGCTTGGTCCTAAGGTCAGCTCTGCTTCTCCCGAGTGGGGAGGGTTTCACGGTTTGCTTGGAGCGGGAGAGTTCCATGTCATTCAGAGGAGCAGGTGGGAAGGTCGGCAGGAGAGCAGAGAAGAGATGCGGGAAGTGGGATGCAGAGAGGTGGGCGGAATCAACCACGCCCAGGAAGACGCCACCGTGCCCCGGGGAGGCAGCGGGGATGGAGGAGGAGGCTAGAGGCCCGGGGTTCCTGCCCTGCGGGCCGAGTGGGCGCCCAGGAGCATGGTGGGCGCCGGCCTCACTTGGACACCAGCACACGGACAAACTCCTCGTAGTTCACCTGTCCGTCTCCATCCGTGTCTGCGGCCCGGATCATCTCGTCCACCTCCTCGTCACTCAGCTTCTCCCCCAGCCGGGTCATGACGTGGCGCAGCTCGGCGGCGCTGACGAAGCCGTTGCCGTCCTTGTCGAACACGCGGAAGGCCTCGCGGATCTCCTCCTCGTTGTCCGTGTCCTTCATCTTCTTGGCCATCATGCCCAGGAACTCGGGGAAGTCCACGGTGCCGTTGCCGTCCCGGTCGATCTCACTCAACATGTCCCGCAGCTCGGCCTCCGTGGGGTTCTGGCCCAGGGAGCGCATGACCGTGCCCAGCTCGCCGGTGGTGATGCAGCCGTCCCCGTCCTTGTCAAACAGGGAGAAGGCCTCCTTGAATTCTGTGATCTGCTCCTCTGTCAGCTGGTCGGCCATGCCAGGGCTGGGGGCGTGGGTGGCAGAAGAGGCCACGGCGGGGTCTCCCTCCCAGTGCCGGAGCCCGGCTGCTGTCCCAGCTCTGGGGTGGCAGGTGGAGATCCGGCGGCCGGCGGGCTGTCTCGCCCTGGCTTGAGTCGCTGGAGCTTAAGAAGCAGCAGAGTCCTCCCCCATCATTGGCAGACGCCCCTGCCCTGCGGTTGCCCGGGCCTGTCCTGTTTAGACAGGAGTCCAGGGCCTGCGAATTGAGCTGACGCCAGCACCTCTGTGCCTGCCTGCACCCGGACCCAGCAGAGCCACAGGGGCCCCGGAGTCACACCTGCAGTCAGGGCGTGGTGGGCAAGCTTTGGAGCAATCCACGCTGGACTCCTTCCTCCTGAATTCCCCTTTCTCTCCTCCCTCCAGATCTCCCACCTGCCCCCTGTCTCCCACTCAATTAACTCCAGTGCCCTTTCTTCCCTTGAGTGGAGGGCTTTTTGCAGGATGAAAGGCAGATGGAAGAAACTTCCTTGCCTTTGGTTTCTAAAGCCTTATATAGCATCTGAGGGTTTTTGGAGGAGGAAGGTTTTTCCTTCAGGTAGAAGCAGGGAGTTTTCTTATCTTCAGAATGGACATGAATAAGGAGGGGTTTCCTCCAACCCATTTACTCATCCACCCTTTCACAGATATTTATTGAGTGCCTACTATGTGCAGTGTCACTCTGGAAGCTGGGAACACAGTGGGAGGGGCAAGCTACCCCCAGTTCTCGTGAGGTTAACTAGCAAGACAGCTAGTTTGCAGGTAAACTAATCGAGGAATGCAAACAAGGCAATTAGGGATTATTGATACATGCTGACGGACATACAAGGTGGTGATGGACAGGACCCCGAGGTCACCTTTCGGCCTGGTCAAGGACAGACCCTCTTCTGAGAAGCAGCCGTCTAGGCTGGAGTGGGCATGGCGGGGCCAAGGGCTGGCAGATGATCAGTGGGGCTGCAGGCCCGTGAGGGAGGGGACAAGGAGGAGAGACAAAGGAGCCCTTGAAGGGCTCAGTCAGGAAGTCCCACTTCATCGTCTAGTCCGCAGTGCCCCAGGAGCTCCAGGGATCATGGAGCTGGGGCTGAGGAGAGGGCCTCTCCAGGAGGAGACCGGCTCAGGGGGCTGGTGGGGTGTTCACAGCACACACTCGGGTCCCACTCCCAGGGGGCCTGGGGACATGACCCCCAAAGAGGCAGGAGCAGGCGCTTCACCTGTGGGAATCCAGGAAATCCACACTGGGGGAGAAACGTGGGGCCCACTCTATGTTTTGCTGGGTGTGTGGGGGTGGGGCCGAGACCTGAATGGGAAAGAAAGTGTCCTTTCAAGGACCTGGACTTGCCGGGGAGAGACTATGGCAGGAGAAGGGCTTGGATATTCATTTATTTTCTCTCTGGATTTCCTTCCCTTATCTACTCAGGTAGAGGCAAGTCTGTCCTTCTGGTGTGGAGGGGTCTGTGGTAGGGGGAAAATTGAAGCCACCTGCAAGACACCTTCCTTCCTGCCTGAAGGACCCACAAAGCCTGGGTCCTGAGGGTTTGGGCAGGAGGAAGCAAGAAGGTTGAAGAATCCCTCCATCCCCATGGAATCTTTTCCTTTAGAAGAGAAGTTTGTGGACCCCCAGAGCAGCAGGGCTCGGGGATGTGGCGGCCACAGGCAGTCCTGGCAAAGAGCCCTGGGGCCCAGGGGTGGGTGGAGGGAGCGAGTGATGGGCATCTTGGAAGCCACGTGTGTGGGCAACACTTTGGTAACCAGAACCCACCCTCCCCTTCTTTCCCTGCCCCAGAATGTTTGGCCTTGCCTGAGACCTCACACCCCAACAGCTCTAGGGGAGTGGGGAGATGGGCTGGCCGGGACTTTCTGGGGTAGGAGAGGGGCTCGTAATAAAGTTTAAATTTAGAGAGAATAATGAGGCAGCATCTCCATTTGCAGGCTGGGAGCGTACCCTGGGCCCAGGTTACAGCTCTTGTCCAACCGGGGGCTGTGCAAGAAAGAGCGAGTGCTTTGTTCCTGGGAGTCCTAGCCCTCCTCGAATATTCTGGAGAGCTCTTTTGTGGTGGGGAGACCCAGCAAAGGCTAGGCTGCACACACAGGTTGCTCAAGGTCACTCTGTGAAAAATTCAGTGGGAGATCAAGGTCCGTTTTTCATTTTGGGTTTTTTTGGAGCTAATTCTGGGACATGGGGACCTTCTGTCGCCTTCTGAGAGAGGCTTTTGATTGTACACTGGTGCCTGATGCCTGAGTATTAGAATTCACTTCCCAAAAGCACTTTAAAAATATTTAAGTATCTCCACTCTAGATCACCCGAATATCCAATAATAGCAGGTTAGTAACAAATACCTGAACTTTCCTCCACACCGTGAAATAACACACAGCCTTTAAAAGACTTTCCTCCCCACCGTGAAATAACACACAGCCTTTAAAAGACTTTCCTCCCCACCGTGAAATAATACACAGCCTTTAAAAGACTTTCCTCTGCACTGTGAAATAATACACAGCCTTTAAAATGAGGATGAGGATATAGTGATGGAAAGGTCTCCGTGGAAAACTTTTTACAAGCAGATAGAAAACTGTATGTGTGATACGATTTCATGTATTAAACATTTGTATATGTTTATTTATATACATTAACAGAAGAAAAGCCCAGATAATCACGTACCAAACTCTTAATAGTGGATACTTTGGATAATAGGATTATAAGTGCTTTTACTTTTCTTATAAATATAGTATCTTTGCCCATTTAAAAATCTTTTACATTTGCCATATATCATTTCCATTATTAGGGGAAATGACTGAAGATTCAAAAACCATCCCTAATAAAAAGTATTCCATACCTTACTGAACTCCCAATATTCTTTCTCTTTCTCTGAGGTTAGGTAATGCGGAGGGCCTGGTAATATGGTCAGCTTTATATCTCTCAGAGATATGAGACTGTGGTGATAGCTATTATTATGTATAGAAAAGTAGAATAATTAATAACCAATAAGCACTCCCCCTATTTGACTGCCAGAGTGACAGTCTAGTGGAAAGAGGCTTCTAGAAGGTATTTTTCTTCTACTTTACCTGCCTAGGGACTGGAGGGACATCTTCATGAAGGAATACAGCGGCAGTCACAGGAGGCAGGAGCACCGAGGGACCCTGGCATGTGGCCGACACAGTCTCCTGGAGAGCCCGAGACGGTGCCCTGAGACAGTGCCCTGATGGACAAGGACAGGAATATGTTCATACCTCCTGCCCACTTGACCAAGGACCAGGATGAGAGGCCAACGGGTACCTGCTGGTTTCTGGGTCATGGCTCTGTGGCTCAAACATTAGCTTTTACCTAAATGTCTTTCTCAAATAGGCACATTGAAAGAGGACTTAGTGCCAGGCGCAGTGGCTCACACCCGTAATCCCACCATTTTGGGAGGCCGAGGCGGGCGGATCACTTGAGGTCGGGAGTTCGAGACCAGCCTGGCCAATGTGGTGAAACCTCTACTAAAAGTACAATTAGCCGAGCATGGTGGCTGGTGCCTGTAATCCCAGCTACTCAGGAGGCTGAGGCAGGAGAATTGCTTGAACCAGGGAGGTGGAGGTTGCAGTGAGCCAAGATCGTGCAACTTGCACTCCAGCCTGGGAGACAGAGCAAGACCCCATCTCAGAAAACAAACAAACAAACAAACAAACAAAAAAACAGGAAAAAAAAGAGGACTCAGGATTTTAGACAGCATTGCTTAGTGCACAGTGACTCACAGGACTGCCTCATGATGGGCCAGACTGTTGCAACTCGTTCGTTGGGAAACTGACAGAGGGAATGTTTTATGTTTTCTGTTTAACTCTCTCCCTGCAGCCTCTCACCCCAATATAGCAACTCCTTTCCCTACAGAATAGATATTATTTTGGTCTCAGGATCCGTTAAAACATTTAAAAATTATTGGGGACTCCAAAGAACTCGTGTTGATGTGGGGTATATATATATATATATATATATATATATATATCAATATTTACCGTGTTCGCAACTAAAACCGATAAATATTTAAATATTTAAGTATGTTTTTATATATTTATAACTTAATAGAAATAAACCCATTACTTGTTCACATAAAAACATATTTTTCAGCAATTCTATTACTGGGAACGTACCCAAAGGAATATAAATTGCTTTGTTATAAAGACACATGCACACGTATGTTCATTGCAGCACTATTCATAATAACAGAATTAACCTAAATGCCCATCAATGATAGACTGGATAAAGAAAGTGTGGTACAAATACACCATGGAATACTATGCAGCCATAAGAAAGAACGAGATCATGTCCTTTGCAGGGACGTGGATGGAGCTGGGGGCCATTATTCTTTCAGACTAATGCAGGAACAGAAAACCAGATACTGCCTGTTCTCACTTACAAGTGGGAGTTAAATGATGAAAACACAGGGACACACAGAGGGGAACAACACACTCTGGGTCTTACTGGAGGGTGGAGGGTGGGAGGAGCGAGAGGATCAGGAAAAATGGCTGATGGTACTAGCCAGTAATACTTGGGTGATGAAATAATCCGTACAACAAACCCCCATGATGCAAGTGTACCTATGCAGCAAACCTGCACTTGTGCCCCTCAACTGAAAATACAAGTTCAAGAAAAACAACATTTTAAAATGAAAAATAACTGTTTTCCAAGACAAGGAATAGGGAGAAGAGTGGCACTTTACAAAATAGTTTTGCAAATATCTTTCATGCTTGGCTTTCCAGAAGCAAATCTGCATCTACGCTCAATCTGTGGCAAAATGTTTCGGAGCGTATGATTATCCAGCCTCACACAGGTATGCAGCTGGGGAAGGAGGGAGCATTTGAATAGTCTTTTCAAAAAATTGTGGATATTCTTCTTTGATATTACATCAAAATTTGACAAGTGGTAGTTTCTGAAAGGTGAGTTGCAGTGTGGAATCTGAGGCCATATCAGAGACTTTTTCATACCGTTAAATGAAAATCCACTGGTCTCTTTTGCCCTTTGAACACATCTGTTACCCATGCATGGTTTTGTAACGCCATGCATTGGTCACTTGGAAAATACTGGTTCACTGGTTGAACAATTACATATGTAATGTTTAAAAATCACATTCATTAGGCCAGGTGTGTTGGCTCACACCTGTGATCTCAGCACTTTAGGAGGCCGAGGTGGGAGGATTGCTTGAATCCAGGAGTTCAAGACCAGCCTGGGCGACATAGTGAGACCTCGTCTCTACAAAAAATTGAAAAATTAGCTGGGTGTGGTGGTGTGTGCCTGTAGTCCCAGCTACTTGGGAGGCTGAGGTAGGAGGAGGATTGCTTGATTGTGGGAGAGAGATCGAGCCTGTAGTGAGCTGTGATCATGTCACTGAACTCCAGCCTGGGTGACAGAGTGAGACCCTGTCTCGAAAAAAAAAAAAAATCACATTCATTAATGTCACCACCAATCTCATTAGAAAAGCTGCTAGGTACTGGAGAGGCTCAAGTTCACAGTGACAAATATAAACTTTCAAAAATTCCAATTTTCATTCAGAAGCTCAAAATGTTTTAATGGCCAACAAATACTGTCAGTTGTTTTCCTTGAAGTGACAGGCTCACTTCATCCATTCTCAAAAAAATGTCTGCCAAATACTAGGTCTCAGTGATCATGGATCGCCCATCAGCTGTTCTTTCCAACATGAAAAAAAGAACAGCTGTTCTTTCTTTCCATGAAAAAAGCTTACCTTGCTACTCATTTAATCAATCACACAATGCTTTCCTCATGACAATCATCACATTTCAATATCAGCAGACTTTTAAAAATGTACAAGCGGCCGGGCGCGGTGGCTCAAGCCTGTAATCCCAGCACTTTGGGAGGCCGAGACGGGCGCATCATGAGGTCAGGAGATCGAGACCATCCTGGCTAATACGGTGAAACCCTGTCTCTACTAAAAAAATACAAAAAACTAGCCGGGCGTGGTGGCGGGTGCCTGTAGTCCCAGCTACTCGGGCGGCTGAGGCAGGAGAATGGCGTGAACCCGGGAGGCGGAGCTTGCAGTGAGCTGAGATCCGGCCACTGCACTCCAGCCTGGGCGGCAGAGCAAGACTCCGTCTCAAAAAAAATAAAATAAAATAAAATAAAAATGTACAAGTAAGCTTTGAAATTTAATAAAAATAATTCTGCTGCTCCAAGGATATTTTTAAGTGCAACCAGCTCTTTTGTTTGTTTGTTTGTTTAGTGAGACAAGGTGGCAGGGGAGAGTGTCATGATACCTGGCACAGGGTTCCTAATTCATGCTAAGGCACTGGTTTTACCCCTGTTGCTTTTGACCTCACCGCAAATATCAACACGATGAAAAGGGCAAAAAACGTTGGTATTACTGTGAAAATAGTTTTGACCTTCCAGGCCCTCAGGAAGGGTCTTGGAACACCCTGTTCCCGAGTAGATCCATGGACAGGCTTTGAGAGCCGGGTGCCTGGAGTGCTGGGACTCAGGAGTGTGAACTGGATGTAGAATTCCCCGGGGCTGCAGGCGTCAGGTAAGGACGCTGGAATTCTGGTGGGACGGTGCTGGCCCTGCAGAGAATAGTATTAACAAAGAACTCAACAGATACAGATCAAAGGGACCTGCCCCCCACCCCCACCTGCCACACACACACCAACTGCAGCTGCTTTCTTTGAAAACTAGAAACCCTAAAGCCAGAAGGCCCAAGGTGATTTGCTTTTCCCCCTGAAGTGGTATTGTAACAGCCTTTGTTAAGAAGAATTTGTTAAGTAGCCTTTTAAATGTGCCTCTCCTGCTGGGTGCTATAAAGATATGAAGATTCGCCAATCTGTAGCCATTCCAGTGACCCTGCTGGAATGGGTGTGGCTGAGTGGTCTCTTTTCCTTGATAAGGCCATCCACCAGCCCTAACATTTGCTCATCAACTTCCTTCCTCCCCAGTGTAATTATTAGCACTTTTATGTAACTGAACCCAGCTTCCACTGCTCACCACTTGAAAGCTGGACTCAAGAGACAAGGGTTGGCGGGAGGAAAAGCAGGTTTATCTGGAGAGCCAGCAAATAAAGGAGATGGTAGTGAGCTAGTGTTCTAAACCTTTATACCATCTCAAAAATTTCAGGCTGGTCAGGGTTTTTTTTTTTTTTTTTTTTTTTTCATGGGAGGGGGATATGGTGAAGAAGGGAGGATTAGCATCAAGAGGTGATCGAGGACTGCAGACATCTGGGTCCCCGTGAGGGTCCGAGAAGTCTGGAAACTTCTTTGTCCTTGGTGAGGTCACAAGGCACCTGTAAATCTTTAACAAAACATAGTTAATTGTTTATATGCTTTACCTTTAATCTCAGAGTGCGTTTCAAAAACTACATGATTTCTGTGTTTATGTATTATCTCAGAGCTCTAAAATTATCCTAGCATCCACACAGGAATGGGTAAAGGCCCCTTAAACAAAAATGGAGTTAGTTACGTTAGTTCTTTTACTGTTTCACGGTTCCATTTTTAATGTCAGACATGGATTTGCTTACTATCCATTGAGCAATTACTATCCTTTGTGTTATGTCTCCATGTCACAGATGATGAATACGAATTAAAGTTGGACAACTAGCAAGTTTAGAACTTGGACTGGGACCTAGATCTTCCAATTCCTACAGCTAGCCTCCCTTTCCATTTTCTCTGTGGTCATCACTGATGCAGTTTTTGACCGTCTTGTCCAGAAGCTGGCAAACAGACAGCAGAAGCCAGGACTGGCCCAGCCTTAGATGGCTTTCAGTGCAGGAAAGTATCAAGACAGGCTTCTTCCTAGCGTACAAATCTCTCCACCTTTTCTGCTAAGCAACTCATGCATGCAGCTGCCAATCTAACACCTCTATTTGCATGTTTAATCACCATCTCAGGCTAATGTGACCAAGCAGACTTCTTGGCCTTCATCCCTGCCTCCTCTAGTCTTCTCATCTCTCTCTCTCTTTGTGAGACAGAGTTTGGCTCTGTCACCCAGGCTGGAGTGCAGGGGTGCCATTTTGGCTCACAGCAACCTCTGCCTCCTGGGCTCAAGCCATCCTCCCAACTCAGTCTCCCGAGTAGCTGGGTCTTCCCATCTCTTTAAAAAACAATTCGTTCAATTGTTCAGAACAAAACCCTAGAGTCATATTTAATTCCTCCCTTCCTCTTGGCACTTCTAAGCCAATCATTCAGCTCTACTTTGAAATGTTTCTTTACTCAACCACTGCACCAAGCCACCATCACCTTGAGGCAGGAATATTCAATGACCTCATAAGTGGTCTCCCTATTTATGTTATATTCAATGAATGTCTTTTCTTACTCAAAATCCTAGAAAGGCCTCTCTTCACCATCCATGACTGTTTCCCGCCTTCCTCGCTGTGATCCCATCGTTGACCACTCAAGACTATGTTCCAGGCTACTTTCTGCTCCTTGAGCAACACCCTTAGTGTGATTCCCACTTTTGTGACTTCGCATGAGTCCCCTGTCTGCCTGGACACTCTGCCCCCAACCTTGAAGTGCTGACCCTTCCCTGCCACTCAGTTGAAAGTCAAATTCCATTTCCTTGTGAGGGCTTCCCTGAATACCCACTTTTAATTAACTATCTCTGCCTCCTCCCATCACTTCTGTTTTACCCCAACTTTTAGTCCCTTCCCATCTTAGTTTCACAAGAGCCAGGGCTGTTTCTGACTTCTTTCCCTGTCAGGCCTCCTCAGATAGGACAGGTCCTCTGCCTCACTGACTTCAATCAGTATTTGCTAAATAAACAGAGCACAAGAGGATCATGTTGTCACCAAAGAGCAGCTCCGCCTCCAATGGCACAAGGATTGTTGGAACCTCATCCTTCCTTCAAGTTCTGGTTCAAAAAATTCCATGCTATCCCTCAAATGGCCTTGCCCAAGTGCCTGTTTTATTTGCTGTGTTGTCTGTTATTTCTTCCCCACTGTCCTCAATTGCCATGTGACTTGGTGGTGACTGGAGACCTCCATGCTGGCCCCTGGGAGCAGCTGCTAAGACTTGGCGCCTCAGGACACCTTGGTACCTGTGGACATCGACCGCCAGGCTTCTCCTCTGTTCGTGTCTCTGCAAGAATGAGAAACTGCCCCATACCATTTGTGTTGTGTAGGCCTCAGGAGGCATGGACTCACACACCCAGCTTCCTGCAAGCCCTCTGGTGCATCGCAGTGTTCACCCCCACCTGTCTATTATGGCCACCACCCAGGGCCTCTGGTGTAGGCTCCTTAGAGAGAGGCCAGGAAGCTGCTGAAGTGATACATACCAGCAAGTCTCAGGGGAAGACTTCTCTCCTTAGTAAAGAACCTGTGGAGGTCAGGAAGACACTCCAGACTCAAAGCTGAATTTGAAAGTTAAGCTGACAGCCCAACTAGGGCAGATTGGAGGAGCCAGGTGGAAAGAGGATGTGGAGGATTCAGGAAAGAGGTGGAAGGAGAAGCCTGGAAGGGCGGCCCTGCTCCTGGAGCATGGCCAGCGGCACTTCATCAGGACCTCGACCTTCACCCACTGGCAGGAGGGTGTTCCTCACATGACTTGTAGGATTACCGGGGAAACACACAAATGGAAGAATTAAAAAGTATCTGCTAGGAGCCCCCGCGCTCCCCACAACTCATCACAGAGCGAACTCCTTAGCTACTTCTTTTCTTGGGCTGTCTTTTCATTTGGCCTGTTTGCCTGACTGGACTGTGGGGTCTTTGTTCCCAGCATCAAAATTTCCTACCAGCGGCTTCCCATCATGAGCTCCCTTCCAGTCTTCTGGAAATTGTCAGATGTGCCCGGATTTGTAGGACCTGCACTAGATATACTGTCAATCTGGGATTTCTGCAGTTCACACTCCAGTGTGCCACAGCAACCACATGGAGATGGAGGACGTGAAGATGAGCTACCGGAGACGCTGATGAAACGTGTATGAGGACGGCAATGCTATCTGTGTCCTGCCCGTGGAATTGACCAGATACTGCGGCTTCCTTTTGCTTCCCAGGGCCCGGATTGACCTGAAAATTGATATGCTTTGCTCTATACTCCATCTCCCATTGACCATGGGGTGACAGCACCCTTTTTCAGTCAGCCTCGCTGCTTCCCCGCAGATGGTGGGATTTCCTGCAGGACCATGGGCCCGGGTCTTCCTTTCCTACCGTCTCTTGAAAGCTTCCTCCAGATGTGCTGCCTGGCTCAGCTCTTTGGGTGACTTTTGTTCTGTCTCAGGTGACTCATTAAGATTCACACAGGGCTGTGTCCCGGGCTGGGCTGGAGTTGACATTCAGGGAGGAGACCACTGTTCTGGAACAGAGCAGTGATTGGTTTAATTGAAATCTGATAGACCATCATGTAAAAAGCTGGTATGTAAGCATGTTCCCTGAAGCCTGCAGGGCCCTGCGCGGCCTCTTGCCTGGTCATCACATACAGGCGGTCCTCTTGCATGGTTGGGGGCCTCACCTGCATCACGGGTCCCCAAGCCAAACAATGGGATTGTACGGAGACCGTCCTGGGCAGGTCCCCACGTCAGGTCTTGCAGTTTGCAGCAGGTAGCCCTGGGCTATCCTGCCATGCAAGAGCTGCCTTCTCAGCACAATGGAGTTCTACGGCTGCCTCGGCTGCAGAGGTCAGCTCCGGAGCCTTGCTGAGCACCTCCATGGATGCATTTCGCAAAGGGCTGAGTAAGAGGCATTAACGTGGCCTGACAGCAAGTGGGATTAAACCAGGATTAAATGATCAGCCCTAAACCAATGCAGACCAGTAAGAGGTCTCATGATAAAAGCAGCCAAATACTAAAAAAAAAAAAAAATCTATTCTTGGACTTATTACTTTCCTGGGAAGAGGGTTATTTCTTGTGAAATATGCAGGGATTGGAACTTTCCCGAACAGCCCACAGTGAGCTCACTCACTGCCCTGCCTGTGCTGGGGGGTGGTGGGTAGTGAGAGGTGCAAGTGAAGGGCCTGGTCAGAGGCAGAGGGAGGAGAGGGGACGGGGGGATGGGGAGGGAGAATGGGGGATTCACTCTGGGAGAGTTTCATTTGTATGATCCACTGACCTTTCACCCTGATGCTTGATGTTTTGAAAAAAATGACAGAAAATATGGGCCGGGCGCTGTGACTCACGCCTGTAATCACAGCACTTTGGGAGGCTAAGGCAGGCGGATCACGAGGTCAGGAGTTCAAGACCAGCTGGCCAACATAGTGAAAGCCCGTTTCTACTAAAAATACAAAAATTAGCCAGGTGTGGTGGCCCATCCCTCTAATCCCAGCTACTTGGGAGGCTGAGGCAGGAGAATTGCTTGAATCTAGGAGGCAGAGATTGCAGGGAGCCGAGATGGTGCCTCTACACTCCAGGCGCTGGGTGACAGAGCGGGGCTCTGTCTCAAAAAAAAAAAAAAAAAGAAGTAGGAGGATGTCATTGAGGGGCTTAGCCACATGCTACTGATCTTTTTATACCAAGATGCATTTGATGATTAGCTAAGTAGGACAATTTGTTACTTTAAGCCTCTACAACCAAAGGGGCAAGATAATTATCTCCCAGAGAACAAGCTGATCTTCCTTGAAGGATAAGGAGTTTCCCAAGCAGCAGGAAGAGCTTCTGTTCCCAATTCCAGCCTTTGAAGTTTATGCTTCAGAAGCAAACCTTAGCATTTAATACAGGAAGGCGTGCACGTGCGTGTGCATGAGTTTGTACCCACACATGTGACTCAAGCATCCCTGTGACAATGGGTTGCCTGCGGGTTAGTGTGGGATGTGTGGAGAAGGTAGGAGGGTTTAGGGCGTGGGCTCAGTACCCTGATGAGAGATTTAAAGCAGGCAAAGGAAATGGGCAAAATGCAGCTCCCATTTCACCATTTCTTCAGACCCTGCGTTAGTTATTTACTGCTGTGGTTTTAAACTCTGCTCTTCGAAACCGCTGAGTTCTGCAGAGGTCCTTTGAGAGGTGCGTGGGGGCGAGGGAAGGTGAGGGGCAGGAGCCCAGGCCACCTGGCCGCCTTCCTTTCCCCTCCTCTGCTTTCAGCTGTTTCATATGCATTATGCAAATCACAGCTTTCATGGCTCAGGTCCTCAAGTGTACAATGGGCATCAGGGCAGCGTCCAGGTCAGAGGGTGACCAGAGTGACATGAATTAAGACATGAGAGGACTCCAAAGAGTGGTCAGGCCTCTGACGTCCCAAGAGCTCCATAAATAGTCACTATTTATTTTGTGTTACTGGGGGATACACTTTTCATTTGTAAGATGACTTCCATGGGGCCCCACCCCTCATGACCCCGTCTCACCCACTGCAAATACCATCCCATGGAGGGGCAGGACTTGAGCCTATGAATTTGAGGGGGATGCGGTTCAGTCCAAACCTCTTTGTGTTTCTGTGTATCCATTTCTGCATGTATAAAACGAAGAGAACAGACAGCTTCTGACCTCATCTCTAAAGGCGCACGAAGGAGGCAGAAAGGCCCTGGCCTGAGACTGAGCGAGTCTGCCAGCGCCAGGCTGGATTTGCTGCTTCCGCGCGGGGAGGCCCTCGGAAGGGTGGCAGGTGCCCACGGTGAGGAAGGGGTGGGAGTGAGGGGTGGGTGTCCCAAGAGAACTCAGTGAAGAAGGCCATTAGAGAGGAAATGAGGGAAATAGGGTGTGCGAAGCTCTGAGCTTTTTCTCCCAAGTTTGGCTGAGGACATACCATGGGTGAGTATCTGCCGCGAGGGAATCTTGGTGGGTGAGGAAGGAAGAAGACATGATAGAGAACTGGAGGCAAGAAGGGAGGAAACCAAAAGGAACAGGGAGGAGAAAGGGCTTCTCTGGAGCTGCTTGCTTTTCCCAGATTCTCCTGCCATTCCTGGCTCCAGGGAGTCCTGAAGGAATGACGGTTAGGGCGGAGAATCCTGCAGAGGAAAGAAGAGAACGGACGGATGAGAGCCCACACACGGCTTCTTGGAGGGGAGCGGGGAGCAGGGGCTCTGAGGTTGCAGGTCGCAGGCTCCAGGGAAGGAAGCTCTCCATGGGAACCTTCTTATGAATTCCACCGAGGTGCGTCCGGCACAGACCTGAAGGCGGCCACATTTGTGGAAATGAGGTTTGACGTGCATTTCGGATCCACAGAGAAGGTGGACTCTGTTTTGGAGAATGGACCGGGAGGGGGGAAAAAAAAGGACTTTAAATGCTGGCAGAACTTTGTATTCCACTCATTCATGCATTCATTCATTCATTCAGCCATCCATCCTTTCCTTATTTATCAGATTGGCACGCACTAAGAGTCCACTTTGTGTCAGCGCCCCGCCTGGCCCGAGGACCTCAGGGTGGTTTCAGCAAAGTTCCACCGCCAAGGAGCTCACTGGGCTGTGTTTCCTGCCAGGCCGCAGACATTCTTGTTGCAGCCCGAGGAGGTTCTGTGTGAGATCTCACCCTGAGGGAAGAAACAGGCGGAGGCCCGGGATTTGTCCAATGACACCCCTGATGGTGAGAGACGGGGAGGGTGCGGGGGGTGCCTGACGCCCACTCCCAGCTGGATGCCTCCCTCCCACCCGCGTGTCCTTTCCCAGACCCCAAAGCTTCCTGCCTGGTCTCAGTTCTTAGGCGAAGAGGGATTAGAAGCTGTAACAGGTGTTTCTGCTAATGGGACGTGGCAGAGCAGCCTTTGCGGGTTCTCTGTCACCCCGTGAGATGTCCCAGCAGGAAGCCTGGCGTGTCTCCACTGAGAGCTCCATGGAGCGGCTCTGGCTCCCTGAGAAGTGGAGGCCTGAGCAGTAGCGGCCTTCCCTTTGCAGAGAGAAGGCGCGGGGTGGGGGAGAAGACCCTGGTGCCAGCTTCATAGGAGGTGGAAAGGAAGCCGTATGACAGGAGAAGGAACCAGGTTTGGGGTTCAAGGTGCCAGCCACTGGGAAAAAGAGCTGCCCCGAGTTGCAAAACTCTGGATCCTATATGGATAAACTATGCCCTGAGGAAGGAATCTCAGATGTATCTTAGGAGAAAATGTCCTAGCTTGGGAAACAAACACAACAGGATCGTGAATCCAAATATTTCAAGTGGGTTTAGAGGACTGGAGTTCTAAGCGCTGCTTTGACTGTAAGTGATCACACCCCACAATGTGCTGAAGAAAGGAAAACGGGCCAGTATCCACGGGGACCATGGGCAAGGAAAACGCGAGTGTGCGATGTGTCAAAGCGAGACATATGTGTATAGTAATAGAATCAAGTAATAGATAGTAATAGAATCCAGCTGATGTATTTGGCAGGGGCTGCGGGAGGATGAGGCAACTCCCATCAGAATAGAAATATATTAACACAGTAACAAAAGGGGGGCGCGAGGAAGCGCGGTTTTGTTTTTAAGATGCCAGAAGGTAGTCAGACATGCTAAGAACAAAACAAACACAAACAAAAACCGGCAAAGAAAGCTCTTCGAGAAGAGTAAGGCTAGTGATCTTCGGGAATCAAATCGTTATTTCCACACGCGTCATGGAGAACACAGACATTAAAGCACAAAGGAGAAACTTAAAAGAAAGTAGGAGGGAGAAGTCAAAGCTCAAGTAAAGAGATTTTTAACCTAGAGAAGCCGAGTTACCAAGGAAGAGAGAAGACCAAGCCAGCTTGTCGCAGAATGTTCTGGAAGATAAGATAATGATAGACTTACATAGAGACTGACCAAGATGATAGTGAGTTCTTGGTGAAATTGCTTCCAAGGATTTTATACGAGTGTATTTCACAGAAATGTAAAGTAACCAGATGACCGCATTAAAATTTTAAAACTGCCGGGCGTGGTGGCTCACGCATGTAATTCCAACACTTTGGGAGGCTGAGGCGGGCAGATCACTTGAGGCCAGGAGTTCGAGACCAGCCTGACCAACATGATAAAACCCTGTCTCTATTAAAAATACAAAAATTAGCAGGATGTGGTGGCACGTGCCTGTAATCCCAGCTACTCGGGAGGCTGAGGCAGGAGCATCACTTGAACCTGAGAGGTTGCAGTGAACTGAGATCGTGCCACTGCACTCCAGTCTGACTCCATCTCAGATAAAATAAAATAAAATAAAAATTTAAAACTGACTCATACAGTTAAGTGTGTTTCCAAAGGACATAATTGGTGGGAGGCAGAGCCAGGCCTGAATTGCCACCTCTTTCTGGCACAGCCAGTGCTCTTTCTCCCCCTCCCTGCCACCAGCGCAGGCCCCTGCCCATGCTGGGCCCGGTGAAACTGTGAATGTTCTTCTCCACTTGGGGGTGGGGGACAACGCTGGGGCCTTGGGCTGGGCTTCTGTGCTAGAAAGCCTTGCCGTCGAGCCTGAGCTGCTGGAGCTGAGTTTTGTCTTCAATGGCTTATGAAGGAAAGATGAAGCTATCAGATAATGAGCAGACGCTATGGTGCCCTGGATAAGAGCCTGGGTTCTGGCGTCAGGCAAACCTAGATTTGCATGTCTACCTCTTTGATGAACTGGTTTTGTGACCTCACTAAGCCTCAATTGCTTCATCTGCTTACTCTTATTTTAATAAGAATAAAAGGAGAGGAAGAATGAGGTCATGCATCAAAGCCCTTAGCACAGCGCCTGGCACATAGAAAGGGCAGGTGCACATTGCCTGTCCTCCTCAGGTAACCGGGGCAGCGGTGGCTTCGATGTGGTTCTGCCCAGTTTGGGCACCGAGGTGTGGCCAGGCTGCAATGGATGTTTAAGTAAAGGACAAAGCTGGTGGCAGCTGACTTTACTAAGCCCTGGCGCAAGGGATTCTCCGAAACTCCACCGCAGAGGGTGGCATGAACCCCAGGGCTGGGGTTCACACAGCACAGAGTTGTTCTGTGTCTGGGGAACTTGAGGACATCACACCAACGTCCCGCCCTCATGTACTCGTTATGAACTAGTGACTTCTCATGAACCGGCGAAAGCCAATGTGAAGCTCCAGAACAGGGAAGAAGCAACTTCCTGAGAGAAGGAAGCAGGAAGGAGGAACAGCCCTGGTGCTAGCAAAGCCGTGGTTGACTGAACCAGATTGTGGGAAGGAGAGGGAAGGCAAGCTACAGCGGTACAGAAAGGGCTGTGGGCATCTTATCCCAAGGCGGGAGGAGGAAGGAGGAGACACAGCCAGCCAGGTCCAGGACGTCCCAGCCTCCGGGCCAGCAGAAACGCCAACGCTTCTTAAATGTCACCCAGTTGAGGAGAAGAGGGTGTGGGAGTACAGCCTGTCCTAGAAAAGAACAGAGAGAGTGAAACTGCTGTTGGGGATGAGTGGCGGAGGACATCTGGGTTGATAGGAAAGTGGGATGTAGCAGCTGGGGAAGATTTCGTGCTGGAAAAGAACAGCAAATGTGTGTGTATCTTTTACAATGAAACCTCCACCCAAGAGCCGGGGGATCCAAGAAGAGACCTGAAAACATATTTGTGGAAACGGCGTAGAGTCCTCGGAAGTGGGGTTTTAAAGATGTCCAAGTCCAGTGGGATGGACCCTGGGTAATGGTCAGGGGTCGGGGGGAAGAGGGGCCCAAGGAGCCGTCAACCCGTGGTTGGGATCAGGAGCCAGATGAGCCTGAGGAAGCACCTGGACCCAGGGCAGCCGGTGTGGGACGAACACCACATGAGTCTCGGGCATATATTTTGATTCCAGCCTCCCTTACGAGGGGCAGCTCCTTCTTTTCATTCCTTGGCTTCCCTGTCTCTGAAATGGGGGTTAACCATGAGGCTGCCCTGGGCCTGGCTGCAGGCACAGGAGGAAAGGCTTGTTTGTGAATGGCTGGTGGGCGTGTCCACGCCAGCTGAGAGCATGTTTACCTGGAAGCATATTTCTTCTCCTCAAGCCACTCACTGCACACTCAGAAAATCCCAGGACCAAAGAAAGGATCAAAGGTTTCCACAGGCCACTGGCACTGAGCTCTGGGCAAATGCAGAAACTGAGCCGAGAGGAGGAGCAGGACTGGGTCTCCTGCCTGGAAGCCCTGGTTTGCCCCGCTGCCCTTTCCCTGATTCTGAGCCCAGAGCCAGCATCTGCCAACCAGTCCACGTACATTGGACCCCGCAAGGCTGGGCCTCGGGTGAAGGGCGGCTCCACCAGGGGCCCTGTGAAGTTACTCAGTCAGCGTGCCTCACTCCTCAAAGTGTTGTCTGTGACCAGCCCCGACCAGTTCAAGGATGGCAGGGAGAGCACCCCTGCACTGCGGCTGGACCTCAGCCCAGTAGGTGGGGGAGGCAACAGGTATACAGGCATCCCCCCGGGAGGTCGGGGCAAAGTGCCGTGGGGGCAGGAGGGCAGTCGTGGCCTGCGGGAGGGCAGAGCTGCTTTACGGGGCTGCTTGCATCTGGATGGCTTGAGAAGGGTGTGGTAAGGGGGTCCTGGGAGGACAGGGTGCAGTGTGGGGAGGCCTGGAGAGGGAGGCTGGGTGGGAGGGCAGAAGGGTGGTTTGGGGAGGGGATCTTCCTGCCCTCAGTCCCCCTGGCCATTGCAGGCTTCACCTCCACCAGTGGCATCCTATGGGACCCAAATTCATTTCCACTATAGACACGGGGTCAGACTTGCTGGTAGCCCAGGTTCCTGTCTCTGGGCTCCCCTCCACGAAGCCTGTATGGGCAGGGCACTCCTGTCTCTTTCTCCCTCTTCCTTCTCTGGGGCAGCCCTGCTCTCCTCCCAGGACGCAGCCCCACCCAGGGCACCCTGCAGCTGAGCTTGGTGCCGGGACCGGCTCCGGCCTGGAGGGGATGCACATCAATCCCTGCAGACGGGCTGGCTCCCACAGGACAGGTTTCCCTTGGAAAGAGCTCCTAAGAGCGGGGAGCGGCCAACCGTACCCTGGAACTACACCGAGGGCCCTCCTGTCGAGGGGACTGAGCCTGTGAGGTCAGTAGGAGTGGAGTGTAGGCACTGGGCTGCTGTCAGGCCAGAGGGAGGAGGCGGCTCTCCCAGGCTCACTGCTCTGCTGAGTCAAAGCCAGTGCCCTTCCTGTCTCTGCCAGGCCCATGTGTCCAACGGCAAGCGCAGAGGAGAGCAAGTGCCAGGGGGAGAGGACACCGTCTGGCCAGCCCTGTCCTCCACAGACAGCCCTATGGTTCTGCATGGCGCCCGCCTCCTTTCCTCTCTGACCACAAACTCACATCTCTCTTGCTTTCCTGGCCCCTGTTGGACCTCAGGGCCATTGTCTCCTTGCTTGGCACCATCCGGGTATGAAGAGCCATGGCATGGAGGTGTTGCTTCCCAAAAGCCTCTGAGCGGCCACCCACTTACTGGATGGGCCACTGGCCAGGCACCCGCAGCTGCTGGTGGGAGGTGGGGTCTCAAGAGGGTAGAACTCACAACGGGAGGGAAGACTGGTCCCTTGCCTTTGTAGGATGCCTTGCAGGCTACAGGCACCTTCCCATTCGCTTCTTGCAGCAGCCCCATAGCAGGAAGAGGCAGGGATTCCTAACCTCCTCTACAGTGGGTGCAACCAGAGCTCCTAAGTCGAGGGCCTCCTTGTCTCCAGCTTTCCCTGGGATGGGCCCTACTCGGGACCCTGAGGTGGGAGGACTGCTTGAGCCCAGGAGGCACAGGTTGCAGTGAGCCAAGATTGTGCCACTACACTCCAGCTGGGGCGACAGAGCAAGACACTGTATCAAAAAAAAAAAAAAAAAGGAAAAAAAAAAAAAGGAAATACTTAACGAAACAAAGATCCTTTAAAAATGTTTTATCCAGTTTCTTGTACACACATACACACACACACACACACACACACACAACGGCCATATCATTCAGCCTTTTTCATCTTTTCACCCCCTTTCTGCATATTGGTGTCTCTGCAACCCATATTAATATCCTAGATTTTTGTTTATACATGTATAATCCTGTTACTAGTTGTAATACATGACACATTGCCAGATTGCTTAGAATAAAGCTGTCACATCTGACCTTTACACCAGCAATGTGGAATGATAACAATTTCTTCGCATCTTCTCTAGAAGTAGGTATTTTAATTAATTCAATTTTTGCCAGCTAGATTGGGCATGAAATGATGCCTCATTATTATTTTAATTTGCACTTCCTCCTCTACTGCCGAATTTTAGCACCTTTTACTGTTTCTTGGCCATTTGAATTTGCTGTCCTGTGAACTGGCTATTTATATCCTTGGCTTATTTTTCTATTGAATTGTTATTGTTGTAGTTTTAACAATTTTAGAGCTCTTTATATACAAAATCATTTGTATATTTGTATATTTATCATTTCCCCCAAGATCTATCATTTTGCTTTATCTAGATATAGTCTTTTTTTGCTGCTCATACAAAAGTTTTACCTTTTTTATAGGTAGTCAAATATATCTACCTTTTCTTTGAGAACTTCTGGGTTTCCAGGATTATTCAAATATACTTCTCTCTCGCCTCTCACTTTGCACATCCATCTACTTGCATTTAGTTGTTTAGGTCTAAACTTCCCCAATGGGTTTTTGTATATATGTGTGTTATAGCAATGAACAGGATCATGATAATCCCTGATCTTGTCCAGCGTTCAGGCTCATGGCAATCTTCACGCTTCAGAATATGGTCCTGAATCCTGAAATACACTGGCAGTCCTGAGCACCACCCTCAGAACCATTGCTTTATTACTGATTTTAGACGAAAGCTGCTGATATCTTTTCCTGACAACTGAGTTATGCCTTAAGTTCTGCCAATACTAGCTGTGAAATGAAGAGGAGCTCAGGACACGCTGAGAAGACCCACGGGAGAGGGAGAGGGACCACTTACCCCACGACAGCAGGTGGGAAGGATCACCTGGGAAATGCCGCGAACCAGGAGCGTGTCACGCATGGCAGACGCCATGCAAACCTCTGTGCAGCGAATGGAGGGCCCCATGTATCATTTTAAACCAATGGGATTATACTTCATCTAATTTGTTTAAAATGATGGGGAATAAAACATGTAATCCACCTTATATTTCCATCCAATACAGTCTGAGTTGAAATGTTTCTGTTCTAGGATAAGTACCTCTCTCAAGACACTTATCCAGGAGGTGCTGGATAATCAGGACAATGGGATGAGGACAGATGAACAGGCTCCGGGTCTGGGACACAGAGCCAGGTGTGTCCTGCCAGGTTCTCAGGTGTGTCATTGATGGCTAAGAGTCTGGGGGAGGACTACCCTTGCCAACTAGCCCAGCAAGTCTAGACAGATTGCGGGCATTGGATAAATAGCAATCCACGCCAGCCCCAGAGCCTCTCCTCACCTGAGAACGCATAAGCATCCTCTCCAGGAGAGGGAGTGGGGGGGCCTCTGCCCTTTGCCCAGGGAACCCCCTGGCGTGACTTCAGGTTGTTGTAGCCCAAGAATCACACCGTTGATTGGACAGGAATCTAGATTGGAACAGAGCTCTCCACCTTCCGAGTCCTCACCCTGTGATGATTTCCTGTGGAATTATGAGCCTCTGTCAAGCGTGTTCCACACACATGGACCATGTGGGGGGCCCCAGGAGTGCAGTGGACAACAAGGTCGACACTGTCCATGGCATCAGTGAAATCAGGTGTTTCTCCACTCAGCCGAGGCCCTGAGAACTTAGAATTGCCACCCGGGCCTGCAGTGAGGATACCTCTGCTTTGGCCAGGAAGCAGCCTGGCATGGCACCCAACAGAGAGCTGGCACAGGCCAGGGGTGCAGGAGCTCTGAGGCGGCGTCTGCCTACTGAGTGCCTGCTCTCCAGAGGTGCTGGGAGGAGGCTTTCCTGCAGGGCTTTGACCCTCTCAAGGCTCCTATGTGCTAGTACCATCTTCTTCACCAGAGAGGCATGCAGTATTTGGGGGTGAAGCAGCTCACCCAGGCCACACAGGTAGCAAAGTGCAGAAGCCAGGAGCTAACCCCCAGTGATGTGACCACACGCTGTTGGGAAGATGTGCAGTGTGTAGGGGAGGTGCGTGGTATGCAGGGGAGGTGCATGGTGTGTAGGGGAGGTGTGTGGTGTGTAGGTGAGGCACATGGTGTGCAGGGGAGGTGCGCGATGTGTTGGGGAGGTGCGTGGTGTGCAGGGGAGGTGTGTGGTGTCTAGGAGTACCCAGGAAAGGGGGCTCGGAGCCGACTGCCTGTGAAGCCAGCACAATCGCTCACCATTTCTATTTCTCATTGCTGAGGATAATCACAAGGGAGATGAGCTTTGTGAAGCTGGGTCCCCGGTGTTCTCTTCCACAGATCACACCCTTCACACAGGCCCTTCTCATTTCCCTGGGGCTGCCCTGTCCCCAGAGAAGGTCAGGGCCGTGCCAACGTGCCAACACCGTGGAGACAGTACAGGTGCCAGGTGAGATCAGTTTCTGCAAACACAGGAGTGTGAGGAGTTTCTGTGCTGGCTGAAGTTCCAAGGCCTGTTTGACTGGTTTCTCCACTCTGAGGAGCCAAAGTGTAGTGGAAGTGCCAGAGTGTCTTTTTGTTCCTGGGGTCAGTCTGGTGTGAAAGTTAGAGTTGGCTTCGTCTGAACAGAAGGACAGCCACTCTACACCCTGCATATCTCCTCCCAACACACACACACACGCATGCACACTTGCACACACATGCAAACTTGCGCTCACATGTACACACAAACCCACACCTACACACACATGCACACACAAATACACATATACATACACACACAAAAACACATGTGCACACAGCGAAGGCACAAGGCAGTCCCATGACTGATGATAACTGTCTCCTTCCTGCCTCTGGGGACTTGTCCAGCCACCTTGGAGAGGTTTTCATCCTTCCTATTGCAAGTTGCAGATGTCTTCAGTCCTCAACGAAGGAGACTTCCTTTCTCCTCCAAGGTGGCAGGGAGAGTTGGCGTCTCCATGAGTGGCTCAGCTGAGAGGCGTGGGAGAGGGGAGGAGAGCCCACCTTCAGCACTCAGTCACAAAGGCACAGACCCCCTCACTTCCCTCTTCTGTGCCGATCACGACCTTCTCTTTCTCACCTGGTTCCTGGCTCCTTCTCTGCAAACCTCAGCCTGTTCCTCTGCTGCAGTTCTTCCCAGCCTTCTGCACCTCCCTTAGGCCCCTCACACACAGCTCCAGGGGCAGCCACTACATTAGGGCTGGCTGGGGCATCTTCCTTCCTCTCACTGCTCTGCTGGGATTGCTTCTCACATGGCCCCTGGGTCGGGGGAGCTCAGCTGTGGGACATGGAGCCAGTGGCTGGGCACCCCAGCTTCAGGCGCCTCATGGGGTGGAGGACGGATGATGCCCTTGGCCCCTGCATCACACAGGGATACACACGGAAGGCATCCCCTGGGAATGCACCTTAGCTAGAAAGAAGGCATTTCTCCCTCCTCAAAGCCAGGCTCTGCACCCAGTTGCTGTGCTAAACCATCCAAGGCAGAGGGGCTTGACCAAGCTTGCCTAGGTTTGACAACAAATGCCATCTCGTCCCTCTTTGGGAGCCCCCATTTGGGCTGTGCCAGGCCATCTGTGGTGCAGGTCACTCATGCATGGCTGTCCTTGGTGTCCCTGGTGCTGACCCCAGAGGAGGGGAGTGGAAACTCTACCCACGGAGTCTGAGCCAAGGCAGCTGATGGCTCGCATACTATGGCAGGAGGCTGAGGGGAGGATGAAAAAAAAAGATCTCAGTGCTTGTACATGCCCTGAAAAGAGAATGTGTTAGGGAGGAAGCGACCCCGGATGGGGAAACACCCAGTGGGAAGCCAGGGGACTTTCCCTATGGGACACTGCCTCTCCCCATCCAGAAAATGCACATCGCGAGAAGAGTGACCATCGCCCTGTCTCGTGATGAGACAGCGTGAGGCTTTTTCTAAACAGGTGCTTCTGCTCTGCATGGAACTGCCTCTGTTTGGAGCTGCCACTGGAAAGTCAGCTAATGCTCTGAGCCTTGGCATGTTGGACTTAACTAAACCTCGAGGCGGATGCATTTAATTTTTCAGTTCAATCAAAAGAGGTATAATCACAAAATCATGAGATTCCCCTTCAAGTAGATGTTTTTCCCCAGTGTTGGTTGACATCAAATATGAACCAGTTTGTTATTGACCATGAGGTTTATCATAGAATAATAACACCTGCCGCTGGCTCTGTACTTAATACTCTGATCCTATGTGCTCCAATCAGATACAGTGGGTGCATCATCCTAGTTTATAGATGCAGATATTGAGACACACGTTTCCACATCACTGACAAAACTGGAACCGGGAGCTCAAGGCTCCTAATATTGTTTGCAAAGTAGTATTTAATACCCGTGGAAAATGACACGAAATAATTATTAAGCATTTGGATTTTAATCACAGGTCCCAACAACAAGATGAGAAGGAAAGGAAATTTCAAATATAGATTTAAATCTTCAGGTATTCTTTAAGGAAATAAAACAAGGAGCTGGTCTGAATCCAGCTATTAAGGAGTCCCGCCCTCCCTGGGCCCCTCACGAGGCAGGATGCTTCTCTGTTCTCCTGGCTGGACCCACGTTCTCCATCCCAAACCGGTTATCAATTTCATTGAGAAATTTGTTGCTCAATATTTATTGAGGCCTCTGTATTATTCCACCACTGAAGTGAGCTAGAAAATCTTCAAGATAGCTTTATAAAATGAGTTAGACAACTGGGACACTCCTCTCTGCATCTCTTTCTCTATGCTGGGTGCCCCTGAACTCCGGTGGGGTGACCCCCTTGCTTGCTTCTCTCTGCTGACCATGACCTTCCCTTTTTCACCTGGTCCCCGGAGCTCCCTCTCTGCAAACCTCAGCCTCTCTCTCTGCTGCGGTTCTTCCGAGCCCTTCACACCTCCCTCTGGCCCCTTGCGCACAGCTCAGGGAGCAGCTGCCACACCAGGGCTGGCTGGGGCGTCTTCCCTCCTCCCACTGCTCTGCCTGGTTTGTCCCTTGCATGGCCCTGGGGGACCGAGCTGTGGGTCATGGAGTGAGTGGTTGGGCACCCCAGGCTCCGGCTTCCCTCGGGGAATGTGTGCAGCACCAAGGGGCTGGGAGGTGTTCCTCTGGCTGCACTTTAGGGAAGGAGCGGGTACTTGGTCTATTTGATGGGTTGAACAGGAGGGAAGTGGAATGTATGAACTTTCTCAGGGGAATAAAGGAGTTTGTGCCTTATGTACGGGCAGGGGTTGGGGAGAAGAATGGGAATCTGTGGAGATCAGAGGGGACTTGCTTGAGAAAGCCATCTTGGGGACTCCAAGGCAAATGTCCCCTCACAACTGTAGGTCACGTCAGTGGAAGGACTTTGGGATGGTCCCCCAAAGGCTTAGCTGTTGCTCTAAAAGTTTCTCAAGGCAAGTGGCCCTGGGGGTTTCCTTCCAGAGAACAGAGCAGACCGAGGGCCCCAGTGGGTTCCCAGATGGGTTTTTGTGCTTAGGGTTGATGCTTAGTAAAACCACAAGGAAGGCCAGGTTTGATGGCAGCCACCTGTTCTGCATCCTCCTGCCCCTCTGCCTGCACCTTTGGGGTATGCTGGGCACTGAGGCTCCCCGTGTCTCGCTGCAGCGAAACTCCACCTGTAGCTGTTTGACACCCTGTGGATGGAACGCCTGCCACTCAGCTCCCAGGGTGTCTGAACAGGGAACCGTGGACTTGGTGATGGAACTAAATTGTAGGAATCCCTGAGCTAGAAGGGAGGATTCTGGGGAGACAAAAAGTCTTTCCCTCTCCTCTGAAACCGCACATCACATGTTCACTTGACAAACAACATCTCAGCAACAGCTATGGCTCTGAAGGCAGCCCTGGCCCCTTGCTTCCTTGAAGTTAAAGGCAGTGAGCCCCATCCTCTGTCTCTAGACCCTGGACTGGGAATCTCATGATGCCCGCAGTTGTGCCCTGGCAGAATCAACGCTACCACCCACTTCCCTTCCACAAGCCCCAGCCTCAGGGTAAGAGCTAGGCAGTAGCCCTGGAGAGAGGGGTACGGAAACAGCAAACACTGGGGCCCGCTGTGCCCCTGAGGGAGCCTCTTCAAGCCACCTCCCTTTCCAGTCTCTGTCTTTGTGAAGTTGGAGAAGCTGTCTTGAACCCCTTGGCTTGGTCAGGATCTCGGAGAATCAGCTGCAGGGGAAACTATGCCCTGGGCAGAATGTTCCTGGAGGGAGGTGGTTGCTATCAAGGCCAGGAGGGGTTGGCAGGCTAGCCATCCCATACCCCATACCCCGACCCCATGGCAGTTCCCACCTGGAGCCCGACAGCCCTCCCACTCCCATTCCTGCATTTCCTGTCTGCAGCGGATCTGTCCCTCCCTGGGAGGAGGCTCTCACCCCAGGGCATTTGGAGGGTGGGGAGCCTTCCTCCTCCCTTTGTTCCGATTGCAGAAAAGGAGGGGGTTCCCATGCCGAGTCAGAGCTGCCTGGGACAGACGCTGCCCGGATCCCTGTGGCTGCCTGCACTCTGGACCAGGAGCTCTGAGAGCAGCAGGTTGAGGGCCGCTGGGCAGCAACTTGGAGGCTCCGCGAGGTGCAGGGGACGCAGGCATGGCCGGTGAGCTGACTCCTGAGCAGGAGGCCCAGTACAAACAGGCCTTCTCCACGGTTGACACGGATGGAAACGGCACCATCAATGCCCAGGAGCTGGGCGCGGCGCTGAAGGCCATGGGCAGGAATTTCTCGGAGGCCAAGCTGAAGAAACTCATCTCCCAGTTTGATAGCGACGGCGACGGCGAAATCAGCTTCGAGGAGTTCATGGCGGCGGTGAAGAAGGCCAGGGCCGGCCTGGAGGACCTGCAGGTCGCCTTCCGCGCCTTCGACCAGGACGGCGATGGCCACATCACCGTGGACGAGCTCAAGCAGGCCATGGCGGGGCTGGGGCAGCCGCTGCCGCAGGAGGAGCTGGATGCCATGATCCGCGAGGCCGACGTGGACCAGGACGGGCGGGTGAACTACGAGGAGTTCGCGAGGATGCTCGCCCAGGAGTGAGGCTCCCCGCCTGTGTCCCCCCAGCTGCGCTCTGAGCCTTCAGGGCCGCCGCCCGCTGCTGCTTTTGTGCTGGGACTCTCCGGGGAAACCTGGTCGGTGGATGGGAAACTGCCTCCCCCGGGAGGAAGGCTTTGCGCTCCAGGGCCTGGATGCGGCGCCCTCGGCCGCCTGCGAGCCCCTCTCTGCCTCCAGACGTTGGGCAGAAGGTGGCCTCCTTGGGCCTGGTCCCCCTTTGCCCTGCAGTGGAATGGGGTTCCCCAGCTCGGGCCTGCCCTGAGGCTCCCTCAGCCCCGCATTGATCTAAATAAAGGACTGCCGAGTCCCATGTGTGCCTGGTGTTTGTGGGCCGGCGGCCTCCAGGGGCCCCCACCTGCTTCCGGGGTTCCTTCCAGCCCACCCCTCTCCCAGCCCACCCCTCTCACCTGCAGTGTGAAAATTGTCTGGAGCAGGCCCCAGGGGCACCTCCTGCCTCCCCTGAGGCAAAGTAGAGGGCAGGTGGGCAGAGGATGTGTGAGGATGGTGCTGGGCGGTGTCTCTGGCTCCAGGCTCTGCCTGAGCTGCTGGTGAGGACCTGGGCACGTGTCCTGCACAAACAGGAGCCCGTGCCTCTCTTCAGCTGCAAATAAAATATGCGTATGTCTGTGTGTGCATCTGTGTGTGCGTGTTTGTGTGTCTGTATGTGTGTCTCTGTATGTGTGCATCTGTGTCTTTATATGTTTGTGTGTCTGTGTGTGCTTGTGTGCATCTGCATGTGTGTCTGTGTGTCTGAGTGTGTCTCTGTGACTGCGTGTGTCTGTGGGTGACTTTGTGTATCTGTGTGTATGTGTCTCTGTGTCTGTGTGTCTGCGTGTATCTGTGTGTGTCTGTGTGTGTGTGTGTCTGTGCATGTGTGTCTGTGTGTGTACCTGTGTGTCTGTGTATGTCTGTGTGTTCGTGTGTGCCTGTATATGTATCTGTGTGTATGTGTGTCTACGTGTCTGTATGTCTATGTCTGTGTGTGTGTTTATGTATGTCTTTGTGTGTCTGTGTATCCGTGTGTCTCTGTGTCTATGTGTGTGTGTCTGTCTGTATCTGCGTGTCTGTTTCTATCTGGGTCTGCATGTCTGTGTGTCCACCTGTGTCTATGTGTGTGTCTGTGAGTCTGTGTCTGTGTGTGCATCTGTGTGTCTGTGTGTGCATCTGCGTGTCTGTGTGTCCACGTGTGTCCTTGTGTGTGTCACTGTGTGTGTCTATATGTGTGTCTGTGAGTCTGTGTCTGTGTGTGGATCTGCGTGTCTATGTGTCCATGAGTCTGTGTCTGTGCATCTGTGTGTCTGTGTCTGTGTGTCTTTGTGTCTGTGTCCATGAGTCTGTGTGTCTGTGTGTGCATCTGTGTGTGTGTCTGTGCATCTGTGTGGGTTAGGGTTGGGAGAGGTGGGGAAAGGGCAGAGCGAGGGGGAGAAGGAGGGGGCTGAGCAGGCAGGGCCCTCCACCCCGACAGCTCACAGCCCTGTGTGGACTTGGGTTGTGTTGGTGCCATGAGGTTTAGAAATGAGACCCAGGCTTACTCATCACAGCGCTGCATTCCCAGGGCTCCCTTTGTCCTGGGTCTCAGACGATTGGACTCATGTACCTTGCTTTGCAGATGTGGAAACAGAAGCCCCAGGTGGGTACCGGAGCAGCCAAGGCCAACTTACGGTGGCATCGAGTGAAATCGGGTTTCGGGGAGGTGGAGGCCCTGGCCTTGGAGTCAGGATTCGTCACCTTCCCGCCTGCCATGCTCCTGGGCACACCTGTGGGGGGCACACACCTATGGAGGAGCGTGTGGGCCTGTCCATGTTATCCCGGCTTCAGTGCAAAGCCTGGGGAGCCAGGGGTGGCCCGGGGCACTGAGGCGGGGCCTGGGCGTTTTCAGGAGTCAACATGATCTCTTGTGGTCACTCATTGCGACCTGTTCCTTCTAGTCCAGTGCTCAGAGCCTGGCCAGCGCCCTCCAGGCCCTTCCACCCTCAGGGCTGAGGCCAGACCTTCCCTCCTCTGCCTGGGCTGTGGGCAGGGCGGACCTGGGGCTGGAGAGGGGAGAAGTGGACACCCCAGTCTCCTCCCTCAGGGCTCTGAACAGGAAGGGCTGCAGAGGAGGTCGAAGAGAGACGATGAGGAGGTGAGAGGGGAACAGAGCAGAGGCAGCCTCAGACCTGCCCGGTCACCTGACTGAGTAGGAGGCCCTCGGTAAAGTCCAGCCCATCCTGGCTCCGCACGGGGGTCCCCCAGGAAAGCCCCATCCTCTTTGGGACGCGGGTCACAGAGGTCTCATTTCTGAAGTGGTGATTCCTCAGTGCGGAGCTGGTCAGGAAGAGGTTTTCCAGGGTCTGTGTAGAAAAATAAAATAAAATAACAAAAGAAAAATATAGGCTTTGCATTCACTTTTTAAATTCTGAGGATGTGCTCTTTCTGCATTTTCACCACAGAGGTCCTTTCTCTTAGGAAGCTGCTGGAATCACAGGCGATTTTCTTTTCTTTCTTTCTTTTTTTTTTTTTTGGTGTTTCTTTTCCTTCGTGTTCTTACCCTGCAAAATAGAGAGTTTCACCATTACACAAATTTCTTTGGAAATGCTCCTGGTCCGGGAGGGTCCCAAAGTCTGAGAACAACAGCTTGAATCTATAGAGGGCAAAACTGATTTTCTTCTCTTTTAAAAAAAAATACCTGATTTTGAAGACATATGCAGCTCATACATGGGGAAAATAAACTTCTAATTCAGGACTGACACTTGCTCTGGAGCAGGTGGGAGGGGTTTGGGGAAGGCACGAGCGGGGCCTCAGCTGGTTCTGAAGGTTTCATTTCTTTAGCTGATGATGTGGATGGTTAAGTGGGTGTTCTCTATTAGTCTCTGTATTTTTATGTGTCTGAAATGTTTCATACTAAAAATAATATGGGCGCATCATGGAAGGTTAGAAAGCACAGAGGAGCACATGGGCCCTCCCGCACGAGGCCACGCCTCCAGAGACCCATAGCCTGAAGCTTTGCTGGATTTTCCCCTGTGGGAAGGCACTGCCCCACTGGCCCCCACTCGACAGTCTGTTGACTGACTGGGGAGGCTCTCCACGGAACCAACAAGACACCTGACTGTCCCCATTTCTATAGCTGGGGTTGCGACAGAATCTGGAAGGGCTGAAGAAAAACCAAAACCAAAAAGAAAAAAACAAGGCATTTTTTTTCTTTTTTTGTTTTTTTTTCAAGATGGGATCTGACTGTCACCCAGGCTGGCGTGCCATGGTGTGATCTCGGCTCATTGCAACCTCCGCCTCCCAGGTTCAAGCGATTCTCCTGCCTCAGCCTCTTGAGTAGTTGGGATTACAGGCGTGCACCACCACACCTGGCAATTGTTTTTGCATTTTTAGTAGAGACAGGGTTTTGCATGTTGGATAGGCTGGTCTCGAACTCCTGACTTCAGGTAATCCACTCGCCTCGGCCTCCCAAAGTGCTGGAATTACAGGCATGAGCCACCACACCTGGCCAAAGAAGACATTTTCTACAGTAGCGTTACCAACTCCAGGGTCAGTATATACATCCAGATTTGTCATGATGGTTAGATCTGGGCTCTCATTGCAACAGAGGACCAAGGTCCAACCTTTGAGAAGAAAATGCACTGGAATGGAAGTTCCCGGGATCCAGGAAGGAAAGCCTAGCCCTGGGAAACACGGTCCTATTGCCATCTCTGTAGGCTATGGAGGCATCTGCTGGCTCTTCCATCCCCCTCTCTATCCACTCACTTAGAAAAGGAATCAGCTCTACGAGTAAGGGAGCAGGTGAGAGAAAGCAGCTCAGGTTGATTTGCTGCTGGGGGAACAGCCAGGAGACCAGGCCTGGAGACCTGCGGTGTGGACCACATTTCAGTTCCTTTTTCTGGAAGGAATAGGGGAGCTCGTCTGTGGGCTAAGAGCTCAGACAATGGGGTGGGCTCCATCCTGACTGACTGGGATGTAAGGGTCTTGGAATGCTGGGCTTGCAATGTTAGAACCGGGACAGTGGAGGGAACCAGGGCTGAGCTGATCGACCCAGATGGGGATGAGGGAATGGTACCTGGGGGCTAAAAACCTGGCCAGAAACCCATACACTTTGAGGGAAATGGGAGTCAGGGCCCCAAAAGCCTTTGTCTGATTGACTTCTTTTTTTTTTTTTTTTTTTTTTTTGAGATGGAGTCTGGCTCTGTCACCCAAGGCTGGAGTGCAACTGTGCGATCTTGGCTCACTTCAACCTTGGCCTCCTGGGTTCAAGCGATTCTCCTGCCTCAGCCTCCCACGTAGCTGGGACTACAGGTGTGCACCATGCTGGCTTATTTTTGCATTTTAGTAAAGACTGGGTTTCTCCATGTTGGCTAGGCTGGTCTTGAACTCCTGACCTCAGGTGATCCGCCTCCTAAAAGTACTGGGATTACAGGCAGGGCGAGCCACCTGATTGACTTTTATTGCGGGATATTTTCATAAGGCAAGAAGGAGGGTTGTGGAGGAAAGGGCAACCTTCCCTGCAGAAAAGTCCCAGGAATTGCACAGGATACCAGACTGAACTTCTGCAGTCTGGTATTGGAGGAGGGCCTGGAGAACTGAAGAAGGAGGGCTCAGAGGACTAAAGAAGGATCAGCCTGGTATTGAAGGAAGGCCCAGGGGACTAAAGAAGGATCAGCCTGGTATCCTGTGTAATCCCTGGGGCCTTTTCTGCAGGGAAGGTCTTCCTCTAACCCTGGGCCATTTGCACATTCCTCACTGACAATATTTACCTGTCTCTAGGTAAACAGCAGTTTCTCAAGTTTTCTCCCTCAGACTTAGCCTGGAGCCCCTCAGGGCCTTCAGGGAAGTTCCTAATTCCTATACCTCCAGGGTGTAGCCTGCTGCACACAGAACGTGTTGAATAAACAGGGCCACACCTCCCTCAGTGAATGTTTGTTGGAGGAGGGACCCCCTTGGTCTCCCTGGACTCGCCTGGAGTCTGAGCAAAGGCAAGAAGCCTGAAGATGAGAGGAGGGGGCAGGTGGGAGGTCCTGGAGCCAGGAGAAAGTTCGAGAGGGAGCATTTCTAAGGAGAGTAGGGAATGCTTACCTGCTATTCCTGGGAATCCCGCCTGATAGCAGGAATTAGTTGTGCCTCTTGGAAGCACCCATGGGTGCACGTCTCCCACCACATTCCTGCTTAGCTTCCAGGGATGTGCTGACATTCCACACCCCCGCCCTGGGCTCTGGCTGCCCAGGCCCCTCTCTCACACCTCAGGCGTCTGCTCTCCCTGCCTTCCTGGCTTCCTGGAATCCATTTCTCTAGCTCTCCATGGAACTAATCCTGCCAATCAGCCAACCCCCACCTCTCCCTCTTCTTGGGCGGGATCCCTGGCTCAGCCACGGGTCTGATCCTTCCTGGCTGTGCATGGAGGCAACACCAATGTCAGCGCACAGTTCGGGCAGGCACAGGGGGACAGGGTCAGGCCTGGGAAGTGTCTCTCTGCCAGTCCCTCCCCAGGCTATGTCAGGAGGGTATGGAGTGGACGGGAGTCAGGCATGTGCACTGAGGAAGAGACACTCAGGCCCACTCCACACACACACACTGAGAGCCGCTGGCTTGCACCGAAGCTGCCTTGTCAGGGGGTCCTTGACTTCTTGGTCGAGCCCACCAGAACAGCTGCTGATGAATGGTGAGCTCTGGTCTTGCTTAGAGGGATGCCACAGTGGGGGTGGTTCAGGCAGCAGGGAGTCTAGGTGGTGGGAGCAAAGGGGAAAGGTGAACCCTGGAGTCTCCTGCAATGGCCAGGCCAGCCCAGACCCTCCTCCTGGGCCACCATCAGGCTTTCTACCTAGCACTGGTATTGAAGGAGGGCCCGGGGTAGCTGCTGCACAGACTGGGGCACATTCCCACAGGGAGTGAAGGGTTGGGGCCTCACTGGTCTGGTCAGGCCCCAGGTCCCTGTGAGTGTGTGGAGTCAGGACTTCCGGGCTGCAGGCCTGAAGCTTGGGGCGTGCTCTGCTGGGTGGTTTTAGGTCAGCTGCCGCCCCTGTGTGGGCTCAGCTGTGCCTTGTGTAAGGTGGGGAGGCAGAGGAACAAGAGAAATGTAGTTCTTGGGAAGGAAAAGGTCATGCTGGTTATCAGGAAGGGACTTCAGAATTGTCAGTCCAATGCTCACCTACACAAGCATAGACAGAAGGATAAAATGGAAATAATTCTCTAAGCAAAGCCATGTGTAAATATTTTGGAACATACCCTGACTTTTTTTTCCCTTTTCTATCCACTCACATACTTCTATTTGTCTGTACTTTTCCTTCCCAGATATGGCATCATGCAGATGACTCTGTAACCGCTCTCTATTTAATGCTATATTGTGGGCACCTTTCCTTGTGAAAATAATGGAGACCCACGCCAGCTTTTAGTGGCTGATCATATTCCATTCAATGGTTGTGTCACCCCTGGAGCCTTCAGAATGAGATGGAGAAGGAATTAAATCCCAGATCCGCCACTTGCTGTCCATGTGGCCTTGAGCAAATACCTTGACTTCTTTGAGTCTTGGTTTTCTTACCTGGAAAATGAGACGAGTAATAATACCTGGGCTACTGGGTGCTGTGAGGTTAGCACCGGGCACACTGCCTGCAGAAGGTACTAGAAAGCACTCAGAGCCCACGGCAGAGCCCAGGCTTCTGGAGCGTGCCGCTGTGAGCGTGTCTCAAGGTGGCCTTTGCCTGTGGAGTCCGCACGTGGCCCAGTGCAGCCCCTGCCATGTAGCAGGTGCTTAGTGCTCACAGCAGATGTGACTCATGAGTCCCTAGCCACACACACTGCCCTGGGTACTAGGATCTAAGTGAAGAGTGGTGAAGGAGAGACAGGATCCTGGGCCTGAGTTCCACAATTCTGTCCCTCTCAGAACATCCATCATGTCGTGGGAATACAGTCTGGAATCCCAGAGCCAAGGCCTGCTCCAGGCTTGTGGCCCACTTGGCATCAGGGAGTCTGGGTGCCCACGCCAGGGCTGTGGCCTTGGCAGTCGGAGCCCGGCAGGGGGGCAGGGGTGAGCCCCCTGCAGAGTGGGTGTGGCAGGAAGCTCTGTGCTGATTTGGAGGTCTGGGGAATGGGCAATCAGAGAAAAGCATTAAGGAAGGAGAGAAATGAAGCCACCCAGACAGCCTAGGGAAGCAGAAGACTGTCTGGGGCAGACAGAATATCAGACACAGGGTGCTGTAAGCTGTAATTTCATTGTTGTTGAGCCTATTCTTAAGAAGGGCTTTGATGGGGCCACAAAGCAATAAGAAAGCAGAAGAAACTTCTCTAAATCTACTGACCCAAGAGATGAAGAAGGTAACCAGAGGGACTGGAGAGGAAGTGGCTCACTTCAGGTCTTAGAGTGAGGTGCTGAGAAGGACCTGGAGTGGAATTCAAGGACTCAGAAGGGGGTCAGGGGGCTGCCTTCAAGGGGTGTTTCCTGGGCAGACCCTGCCCAGGGACTGGGTTTGAGGTGGGGGTTTGGTGGTGGGGTTGGTCGGGACCCACATGGTGGAATGTCTTCCGGAAGCTGGTGACTGTGAGTTACAAGAGATGCACAGACATGGCCTCATTGCTGACTCTGAATGGCCTTGAAGACCCTCGAGGGCAGAGAGCAGGCTGTGCTCCATGTCTGGATCCACAAGGGTGCCCCGTCTCAGCTCAAAACACCGAGGAGAGTAGACAGACCCCAGGAAGCGCCCGAGCAGCTGGCGCAGCTTCCGGTCACTTAGGAAAACCCAGTTCTTTGAAAGCCACTTCTCTGAAAATTGACTTGCCAGAAGCTTAGTTCTGCAAATGGTAAATGTGCTGGTATTTCCCAATTTATTAAAAAGTTTTTTTTAAAAGGATACTTAATAAAGGTCACAGAAATTCATACTGGATGAGCTATTCTAACAGTTGTTGACTATTTCTTTGAGGTTTTATTTACCAAGTTTAAATTTTTAGTTTTGTTCAGTTTACTTTTAGTAAATTATTTTAGCGGCTGTCAGTTCACCTAACCATTGTACCATAACCTGACAATGTTTAAAGTTCTCTGTTTTTGTTTTGTTGTTCCATTTTTAGTATTTTGGGTTAATGGTTTTGGAAAAGAGAGCTTCTGGTTCATTTCAAGATTCAGCCATTGGACACGTCTTCAGTGTCCAGGATTTTATAGATGGACAGATTTCTTTCCCCTAATAGAATTTCAACTTAAATCTATTGCTTTAGGACTTCTTTCAATTCACTGATTTATTCACTGGCTCAATCAAATGGATATTTTGCAAGTGGTTGAAGTATTTGGTAAGTGCTTAGTGTCTGAAACATGAATCACACATGAAACTGACATTCAGCAGGGGAGAACTGAACTCATGAAGCTACTGGAGCTGACTTGGGTGGGACAGCACTGGGGAAACCAAAACTAATTTCAAGTAAAGCAAAACTTCCCCCAAATCTTTCAAGAGGTTCATTGGTAGATTGATTCATCAGTAGACTGAATTACTCTACTTCTGATTCAAACAGATGTTTCAAATTTCATATACGAAATAATACATTTTTTTCATTGGATTGCCCCCTGGATCTTTTAAATCCTAATTTATACCCATGCTGGTAGGCCTGGTGACCCAATCCTTCCGTTAAGATCCATATCAAATGCCTCCTGCTTTTGGAAGCTTTCCACAGTGGGGCCTGGTGCAGAGGGGGTCCTCTGCACCTCTTTTCCAAGCAAATGGCTGAAGGTGATCTCTCCCTATTCGTACAATTCTTTTCAGAGTGCACCTCTTACATCATTCCTAGTGGACAAGGCCTATTCTCCACCCTCAGAACCCTGAATAGTGAAATAAAGCCCATCAATGCTTAAAACTAGATGACAGGCTCCTCTAGTGTGTTGGATTCTGCATGAAACCCTCCACATGCACTGTGATGGCACAACCTGGCAGGCTCCTTTGCCCGGGAGGCCTCATCTCCAGCATGGGGGAGATGGTTTCAGTAGTGCTGATGGGGTTAAAGGAAATCTCCACAACAAGGGGGAGAATCAGAAACGCAACTGCAGAGAGAGGACTCCTCTCTTGTTCTTTCAGTTGTCTAAGAACCATGAAAATAGTTCTCGTATGATCACAAAATCCCAACTCATCCCCTCTTGGTCCAAAAATAGGGAGAGTCAAAAGCATGTCACCCTGCCAGATACTCAAAGATGTGGACTTCAGACCTCTAAGACCAGCTTTTAAGATTTTAAGCCATTGTTTCTCTCTCCACAGTGAGTCCCCCTTTTATAAAAACAACAACAACAAAACTCATAAAGAACACATTCCCAACAGGTACGGTGATCATGTGTTCCAGAAACAATCTAGGCAGAATATTCTATCTCAGTTTCTCTGAAAATGAGTCCAGCTTTTGGTCTTTGCGTGTGACCCATGGCCGCAGTGCCTAGGCTGCGTAGGGTCGCCCTCCGTTTCCCGCTGGAGAAGCAGGTGAGGCCTTCCCAGCCTGGGCCCAGTGAAGTCAGGCCCTGCCCAGTCCACAGATGCCTGTGCCTTGTTCCTCCCCGGCTTCCCTCTCACGTGGCTGCAGTTGGGGCAAAGGCCCAACGCCTCCTTCTGCAAGCTCTTTCTTGCCTTTGCACTGTTTACCGTCTCCAGGTGTGAGCTCATCTCTTTCCCCACCGCAGCGGCCCCACCCGATCTCCGCTCTGCCTTTCCCACCTCTCTGCTGGGTTGCATAAGCCAGCAATTCCCAAGCCTGGCTGTACCTAGAAGATACCCCAGGAGCTTTTGGAAAATGTGCCCTGTGAGTCATCGCTCTGCACTGAGCCCCGGTGGGTCAGCGGTGGGGGGGCCCAGGCGTGGGGGTGCGGCCAAGATTAAGAGGCACCACTCCAAACTGTCCTGGAAACTTTGACTGTACCTGGCACTCCCCACGCCCAACCTCCCTTCTGCCCCTGGGCAGGTTGGCACCCAGTGTGGTGGGGGAGAACCTTGGAGGCGAGCGCCAGCCTTATAGAGCCCCACTGGTGGGAGGCCTGCAGCTTGGACAAGGCAAGGTCTGAGTCACCTTGCTTGGGAACAGATGCTGCCCTGTTGGTGGACTGCCAGTCTCTGTCCCCACCCCACCACTCAGAGACATGGTGTGCCTGCACTTTCCTGATCCGGGAGCTCCCACCTTGCTGCCCACATGACCTTTGGCCTAGAAAAAAGTCAAATCTCAGTGCTTTGGACCAGGCATGGTTACTCACAACTGTAATCCCAGCAGTTTGGGAGGCAGAGGCAGGTGGATCACTTGAGGCCAGGAGTTCGAGACCAACCTGGCCAACATGGTGAAACCCTGTCTCTACTAAAAATACAAAAATTAAGGCGTGGTGGCAGGCAACTATAATCCAAACTACTCAGGAGGCTGAGGCAGTTGAATTGCTTAAACCGGGGAGGTGGAGCTTGCAGTGAGCCATCGCACCACTGCACTCCAGCCTGGGCGACAGAGTGAGACTCAGTCTCAAACAAAAACAAAACAAACAAAAACAAATTTCAGTGCTTCTGAGGAACAGTATTTTCCCGCACTGGGAGCCTTGTGGTCGTGGCTTCATGGAGGAGGTGTTAGTGACTTTCATTCATTCACTCATTTACTATTCTACAAGTGTTTCCTTGGGTGCTCCTCCTTACGGTGGGTCTGCGGGGACTTGGAAGGAGACACTGCACCGGCCTCTGGCCCCCAGGAGATGTCACATAAATGGCCGTGCAAAGAGGTGAGGTCCCTCGTCAGTGGATTCCCATTCGAGGAGGTGCTCAGAGAAGGGGGCAGAATTCCGGGAGGTGGCACTGAGGCGGGGGAAGATTTCAACAGGGAGAGGGTGTTCTTGGTGAGGAAACTGCATGAGTGACGGTTTGGAAGTGGGGGCGCCAGTGTCTTTTGGGGAGCCTGCACTGCCTGGGAGGTAAGGGAAAGGTCTGAATGCCATCACAGACGACCTTGATGGTTTGCCGAATGAGTCTGGATCCTTTTCAAGTCCCAGTGAAGCCTGGTGGTGTGGCCTTGGGCAAGTCAGCGGCTCTCTCTACCTCAGTCTCCTCAACTGTCACTGGGGGTAAGAGTGAGATCTGCCTCAACGTGGTTGTGAGAAGGGTGGAGCGGATGTGGAGAAAGTGCTAAGAACAGCGTCTGTGGAGCAGCAGAAGTGTTTTGTGTAATGTCACCAACATTAGTGCTATTGCTTCTCCAGAAGATCAGATGGAGACTCATGGAAGGTTTTTAGCCTGTGGAGGCCAAATTTGTGCTTTAGGAAGATTGTGCTGGCGGTGATGTTTGTATGAAGGAGGGCAGGGAGATGGGCCCTGTAAGAGGCAGATTCGGTCACCTAAGCCTGAACTGATTAGGACAGTGGAGGCAGTCGGCAGAGAAAGGAAGAGACGTGGGGAGGGGAAGCGGAGAGGAAGGTGTTGGAGGGACAGGGCCTGACTTAGTAACCCTGGGGCCTTGACCAGTTCTGGATGAGGTGGGAGAGGAGTGAGCAAGGGAAGGGAGGGACCCCAGCCCCACCAGGCTGAGCTGCGTCCACACCCTGCTGGGTCAGGGTTACTGCTGGTACCATCAGGAGGGTGGGCCAATCAGGCCCATCTGGCCTCTTGCCTGTTAGATGGTGGAAGCACATCAGAGTTCTCAGAATCCTGGAGCCACTGAGAGCCCGAGGAGCACTTGTCCAAGACTCAGGCTGTGATCAGAACAGGGTAGAAGGTGCTGCTTCTAAACCTGGGGCCTGCCCGTCTCCAGAATTTGGAGAGAAGAAAAGCCCTGGACTCCCCTCAAGCCAGGAAGGTGCTGACCAGGAGGGGAGGGTCAGGGAGCGGGGAGTCAGTAGGGAGAGCTGCCTCTCCTCCGCCTGCAGGCCCAGGCCCTTCCTAACCTCCAGCTCCACCTGCTTAAGGCAGAATCTGAATCCACACAGAATCTGAGGTATCTTGGAAACCCTCTCCTTCCCTCTTGGATGTGAGGATTGTCAGACATTGTGAAGAGGAGAAGAGGAAGAGGAAAGACACTGCCCCCAGTATGCAGACAGAGAGGACCCCGTTCCGGACAGGCCAGCGCTCCAGGAGTGACAGCTGCTAATGCCCTTCTTCCTTTGGTCTCCCTGCCCCAGTTGCCCTCTCCCTCCCTCCTCTCCTTCCTTTTCTTTCTTCCCTCAGCAAAACACACGGAGCCCAGTGATCTGCGAGCACTGTGCCGGGCCCTAGCGCTCCATGGGCACAAGTGATGGGCGTGGCCGAGGTCGGGGAGGGTGCTGGACTGGAAGCCTGGGGAGGCTCTGAGCATACAGGATTTGGGGCTGATACTGTTGAGGGTCAGAGGCTGCTGGACTGGGTCCTAAAGCATCTGAGGCTTTGAAGACCATTTGGATAGTTGGGTGTTGCAGGCTCAGGGTGAGTTTGGGGCTTCCTGGAGACTTTGGGGTGCAGAGCAGCCCCCTCCCAGGCTGGCTTTCTGCCTGCCTTTGGACCTGGGATTTTTCTGCTGGGAAGCAAGTGGACCAGTGCCTTGGAGTGGGATGCCTGTGGGGAGGGGCTGGACGGCTCACTGGGCCTCCTGATCCTCGTTTCTCAGTGTCACTGACGTTCAATTCTGAAAGTTCTGCCTTTAGAGTTATCTCAACGGTTCAATGTGCCTCCTTCCTGGCATGGTTGTCCAGGGGCAGGCACCCTTCTGGGGTTGGCTTGTTTGGGAGAAGCCTGAGATCTGGAGAGAAGTCTGCCAGGTGGCTTGGGACTAAAAGCTGCAGAAGGTGGGGCACAAGGAAGCGGTGGACAGGCAGGAGCAGTGGGCAGGCGGGAGCAGTGGGCAGGCAGAAGCGGTGGGCAGGCGGGAGCGGTGGGCAGGCGGAAGCAGTGGGCAGGCGGGAGCTGTGGGCAGGCGGAAGCGGTGGGCAGGCGGAAGCAGTGGGCAGGCGGTCTCCTGCTGTGTCGGGGATGCAGCTTGAGCTGGTCTTTCTGCCTGGCTCCCTCTTGTCACCGAGTTCGCAGCATAAATGTCACCCCTCAGAGATGCTGACTCGATCTCTAATAAAAGCTGTCACCCCACCCCCTTTACTATGAGACCCCACTTAGCTCTGCAGAGCATCGATCATAGCCAGATATTTTTGCATTTGTTTCCATCCACCCATGTCCCCTACCCCACCAGGATGTGAGCTTGCACTTCATCTTGTCATCCCAGCAGCAGGGACTCGATTTTGCAGGATGGATGGATAACACAGAGAGGACCAGCTTTTTCATTTCTGGGCACCTCACTTCTAACCTGGAACTGGTTCTGAGAGGAAGGCCCAGGAAGACCCATGTGTCAGAAGGGTGGACGGAAGGAGTGTGCCCCACTGCCACTGAGAAGACCACACGTTGGGTGCTGGAAAAGAGAGGGGACCTGCCAGGAACCATGGCCCTGGGCTAAGTCAGGGATGAAGGCAGGAGCTGCTGTGCTGGGCTGCAGCTCTGCATGGAGACAGTGAGCCTAGATTGTAGGGCTGCCGAGGGAGGGATGTCACCTTGGGGGATGGAGGCTGCAGGTGCCCCTCAGACCTTAGGGAAACATTTGGGAGGGAGCTTGTTGAGGAGATACAGGCACCTCAGGGTGGCTGGGCTGGATAGACTTTGATGACCCTTCCTTTTTTGAGACCTGATGGTTCTCTAATTTGGGAATCGTTTCCAAAGATGGGTCTAAACATCCTTGTTTCATTGGAAGTAATGAGTTTGCTATGACACTTAAGACCAAGCACATCACCATTCATAATTATCGCACGTTTCCCTGCCGTTTTCCTTTCCCTTTGTTTTTAACGGATGATGTTAGGTTGCAAGGACATTTCATTTCTGTATAAACGTGTAAAGGTCTTCGTAAACATATAAATGTCTTCATACAGTTTTGTTTTCTTCTAGAGCAATGTGTATCCTGCTATTGTATTTTGCTAGCGTATATGAACACGGAGGTGTGCACAAAACAGTAAAACACTATTTGCCAAAAGATAAAAAAGAGATATTTGCAGGATATGGAATTATGAACTTGTTTTTGTTTTTGTATGTTTTCTAATTTTGCTTCAACAAGCACATACTTCTTTTTACAAAAGAAGAAAGACAGATGATGAATAACGTAGGTACGTCATTTACATCCATGAAGAGCCAGAGCCAGCTCCGGACTCATGAGACTAACCATGTGAGCTCTTCTCAGCTGCAGGGATACAGCTGCATGAAATACAAGAATCAGCCCTATCATGTTGGCAACTTGAAATTGGCCCTGGTGGTAGCATTGACACCACAGCAATTGGCAAATGCTACAAATCAGGTCCTTTTCCCCCCAAGAAAGCTGGTGGTTAACCATTTACCAGTCCACCACTTACCAGTCTACCACTATTTATATTATTCATCAATCAATAAAAAATATTTAAGCAATAAAGAGGTATGGGGTATGGTTTTTAAAATCTGTAAATGATATGTGAAAATCATTTGTTTTCGAGCTTTCCATAACTACAGAGCTTTACAGTTTCTATTCCCCCCTCACATACATAATCTCATTTAATCCTTAGGACAAGGCTAAAATATTCCTATTTTATAGATGAAATAGTTGTTTCAGATTTTATGACACATAAACTCTTTCTGGTAGAATTGGATTGTTCTAGATGAACTGGATTGAACTGGATGTTCTACTAGAACACCACATTGACTTTGAGAAATTCGGAATGCCTATAAAAGCCACCTAGAGTTGGAGTTCTCGTCTTTTCTGAGATTTTTAAATGTGTAGGAGAACTTTATGAAAACCCCCATCAGTATAGAATGATTTCTACTGTGTTTCATGCAGCTGTGGTTATGTAATTTTGACATTGCTTTCTCAGTGTCCACCCCTTCTCTGCTCAACTGAGCACCGTGTACATCTGGCCCTCATTCCTTCAAGACCTATCCTGTGGCCTGACTGATTGTGCTAAGGGCCCAGTCTGGTCTGGACAGGAAGACAACAAAAGGAAGTGAGGTCAGAGGGGACCATTGGATGGAGGGTTGGAATGTGAAGAGGGGTCACCAGCAGATTTCAACACAGGTACTTTTTGCCTGGAGCATTCGGGACCTGATGCATTCCAGATAAACAATAGGTTTTTGCTTTTGTTGTTGTTTTTTTGAGATAGGGTCTCTCTCTCTTGCCCATGCTGGAGTGCCGTGGCACATTCCTAGCTCACTGCAGCCTCAAACTCCTGGGCTCAAGCAATCCTCCCACCTAGGGCTCTTGAGTACCTGGGACTAGAGGTGCACACCACCAAGCCCAGCTAGTTGTTTTTTTGTTTTGTTTTGTTTTGAGATGGAGTCTCATTCTGTCACTCAGGCTGGAGTGCAGTGGTGCAGTCTTGGCTCACTGCAACCTCCTCCTCCTGGTTTCAAGTGATTCTTGTACCTCAGCCTCCTGTGCAGCTGGGATTACAGGTCATCTAATTTTTGTATTTTTAGGAGAGATGGGATTTCGCCATATTGGCCAGGCTGGTCTTGAACTCCTGACCTCAGGTGATCCACCCGCCTCAGTCTCCCAAAGTGCTGGGATTACAGGTGTGAGCCACTGCACCCAGCCTTGTTTCATTTTTTTTTGTAGAGATAGAGTCTTGCTATGTTTCCTATGCTGGTTTTAAACTTCTAGGCTCAAGGGACCCTCCTGCCTTGGCCTCCCAAAGTGCTGGGATTATGGACGTAAGCCACCCTGCCAGACCCAAATTCGATGTCCAAATGCAAACAACCCCAGTGACTGAAAAAACAAACAATGTATTTGGAAAAATTGGTGTGATACACAACTTAGGAAAAATGATTGGGAAGAAATAAGCAAAAGTTGAGGATATGTTGCTGTCATTTATGAGGTTGGCATGAATGCCACGGTGGGTCTCATTTTGAGTCCCTTTAAAAGCCACTTTGTTATTTTTATGCTTCTGATACTTAGATTCCCAGAGAAATAATCATCTACTGTATTTTAGAAAGTAGAGTGGAAATTTATCTTAACTTATAATAGGTCAGACTTCAGTGTTTTGAGTTAAATGTACACATTCATTCAATAAATGTGTTTGAATAACTGTTGCGAAGGTTCTGATGATGTGATATGAACAGGACAGAAATAGTCTCTGTCCGTGCAGAACTTACTGTTCACCGGTGAGGGGGCCATGGGTTGAAGGGGGGCCTCCAAAAGGATATGTCCAAGCTCTAACATGCAGTCATGTGAATGGGCCTTTATTTAGAAATAGGGTCTTTGCAGATGTAATTAAGGATCTTGATGGGAGATCACCTGGATTTAGGGTGGGCTGGAAATCCACTGATCATTGTCCTAAGAGAAGGGGACACAAACGCAGAGACCCAGAGACCGTGGCCATGTGAAGATGGAGGCAGAGACTGCACGGAGGGGATCCTGGCTGCCCTGGACGCTTGGGGAGGTGTGGAGGGATTCTCCCTCAGGGCCCTGCCTGTTGCAGGTGGCTAGTCAGGCACCAGCCGGGCAGCAGAGGGCTCCCCCGCCACCCATCAGGACCGTCAGGCGATCATCAGGTGACAGTTCGGCAGTTATCCCACCGCCTCTCTAAAAATGATCACTGATCACAGGCACCAGGGAGGGGTGACTCCCCAAACAGATAAAAAGACTCGAAATGGGTAATCAGCTTCCAACAAAATCTCAGAAACGGGGCGCGTAGGCTCGAGGATGGGCATTAAGAGGCAAAACGGAGGAGTACGGCCTTTGGGGGCACTCCGCTGGAAAAGGGAAGAAAGTCTCAGGGAGGACGCCCACCACTTCCTCAACTCAGGGCCCGGTGTTCGCCTCCCGGGGCTGAGGAGGGCACCGCGCATGCAGGCGGCCCACGCTGAGGGGAGAAGTGGCACGAAGAGGGACAAGACCCTGGAAGTACGCCCATGTTTCCAGCCCCAAATCCAAAGGTCAAAGGCTGCCCTCGTCCCTCGAGGCGTCTGCTTGGGTCTCTTCCAGTTGTTCTTCCCTTTCTTTCCTGCTCTAAAGCCTTTCAATACATTTCCACTCCTGCTCTGAAATTTGCCTCGGTCTCTTTTTCTGCCTTACGCTCCTCTGTTGAATTCTTTCTTCTGAGGAGGCAAGAATTGAGGTTTCTGCAGACCTGCGGGTAATTCAGATATTTGCCACCCCTAACGTGCCCACACCTCCATCTCAGACTTCTGACCCCAGAACTGAGAAATGATACATTTCTGCTGTTTTAGGCCACCCAGTCTTTGGTACCTCACTACATAGTTCTAGGAAACCAACACGAGGGGGTAAAAAAGGGCCAAACCCGTCGTTACAAGCACATGTCGAGAGGAGAAGCACCCTGGTGCCTGTGTTGTCCTCACGGCACAGCGACCCGCAGTGAGTCCGCCCGGCTGCCTGGGTCTCCTCCCGTGTCCTGGATCAACACAAATTAGGAAAATGAAATGAGCAGCTCCACAGCAACTGTGTTTGATAGAAAGACATTTGAAGAATATGGGATCCTTGGCCAGAAGAGTTGGGAGCCGTGGCACCAGGTGTTCTGAAAGCCTCTCCAGCCATGAGGATGGAGCCCCCAGGCTTCAGGGGGCGGAACATGAGGCCCTGAAGCAAGAGCCAGGGAGTGGGGCCGGCCACGGGTTCATCTTGAGCCCAGCCCTGCTGACGGCTTCTGAGTAAGAACGGGAGGTGGGGCCTCCTGTTCTGCGTGGCCTCTGAGAAGGTCCGAGAAGGATCTCAGCACAGGACAAGCTTCATCCCTTGGTGTCCTTGGGGCTGTCACTCGTGACCTGCCACCCCAGGGTTGGATTGGGTGGGTGGCAGGCATGGCTTGGGGTGGCGCTTGGCATGGACACGAACATTGTGCCTGGGACTCGGTGGTTCTTGGGGGCTGTTGGAGAGCACAGGGGCTGTTGGAGATGGGAGGGGATGACCTCAGGGCCCTGCAGGGAGGGGAAGGCAGGAGGGGGCAGCCCACCCCCTGCCAGGAGGGGAAGCCTCGGGACCACCCTGTGAGGTGGGAGGGCCTTCGCCAGACTGACTCTGCCCTTCCCACTGAGGGGCTCAGCTCAGCTTCATGAGTGGCGGTGGACGGCTGAGCCACTGAGTTCTAGAAGGCACTGGGCATTGGTGTGGCAGAGCCTCACGTGGACCCACGGTGGGGAAAGAAGCAGCGGCTCTGTCACAGGGAGTTGTTGTGACCTTGAACTTGGCACCGTCTTTGAAGAAGCTGAAGGGAAAGAAGGAATGACAGGTACGAGAGGGGGTCAAAGTGTTTTGTGTGGGTTTGAATTGGAAATGCGGGCCTGGGCTCCGTGTTGGGCAGAGCCTTTTGGACATGGTTTTATCATTTGCCAAACGGAGACAGGGACACTTTTTCCTCTGCTTTATCACACGGTCACGAGTCAGGGCCACTCTGGGCCTGGCAGAGTGCGGTGCAGACACCGTGGCAGGAGACAGCTGTGGTTGGGGGAGCGCCATGCACATGCTGTGGCAGGGGACTGTGGTTGATGGAGTGTGGTGTAGACGCAGTGGCAAGGGACAGCCGTGGCTGCACCTGTGTCTTCGCGGGACAGGTCCCTGTGAGTGGGGCACTTACCTCCCGCCCATCAGAGCCCCGGGCTTCTGGGCCTGGGGCCCCGAGAAGACGGGCTCTTTTTATTTCTGTAGCTTCAGGTGGAGGCTGCCCAGTCCACCCAAGCCACTTGGCTTCCTTCTCTGGGTTTTCCATGAGGCAGAGGGGATTTCCTATCAGGAACCACCATGGTATCTGTCAGGGCCTGTGGGGAGGGATGTTGGAAACAGAGCCCCTTATCTCACCCAAAACACAACCCTGGTGCCTTGCTGTGGCAGGCACTGGAAAATAAAAAGTCTTTTTAAGCAGGTACTTTTAGACCACCAGAGGCTTGTATCTGTGGCTGTGTTGTGATTATCGTAGGGAAGTAGCTAAGGCATCTGGGCAGAAGACGGGAGAAAGAAACAGAAGAATAGTGAAAATAGTAGCCTTGAAATGGACCACACAGATCTCCAAGGGTTTGCCAGAATTTTTGCTGTGTGCCTGATGGTGTCTGGGGGGATTTCAGGGCTTGCAATGGCAAACAGAAAAGGAGACAGCAGACCTCTCTCAGAGCCAGAGAGGCCCAGGCAGCGCTTACTGACATTATTTTATTTTCGGTATATACTTATTGTTATAATTTCCTCCTCTATAAAGCAAAAAAAAGCTGGTTTTCCATTTAGAATAATCGCATGAAGTGTTCATTTAAATTACGTTCACTAAAGACAGAAACTGTAGATTTGAAACTATTGAGTGGATAGTGAATGAAAAAGTGCATAACGGTGGCAGTGGCACAAAATGAGTGGACCTGTGGAAACGTGATGTAATCCCAGCCTCTCATGTTCCTGAGGAAGAGGCCAAGGCCACGGCTGGGGGCTCAGCCAGGGGCCTCCAGGAGAGAAAGACGTGGTGCAGCCAGGGTATGAGGGGATTGGAGGAGAGAGACAGAGACACAGGCCTGAGACGAGAATCGCGAGGGTACAGAAAGGGACCTTAACTGACCCAGACGCTCTCATGGATGGCTCTTGCCCAGCTCCAGGGGAGCTGAGGCCACAGACAGACGCAGGTGGAGGGAGAGAGGCCCTCAGCGGCCCAGCCCTGGTCCCACAGGCCAGGCAGCCCCCCTGTCCCAGCTCCTCAACACCTCCCAGTGAGGAGGCTCCGTTGGGAGAGGACACAGCACCTCTTACCTCCCACCTCTTGATCAAGCCCAGGGGACAGCCCCCAACCCTTGCCAGAGGCAAAAACCTGGCCCCAGCCACAAAAGGGGCTTTCTGAAGATGCAGCTTCCAAATCTTCTGATTCATTTTGCTAGAGATTTTCAAAAACTCTTTGAGGCCTCAACACTTCTGCTTTCGCTTATCAAGAAAAGCACGGGGGGCCATTTTTTGTCCGTGACCCATAGATTTTCACCCTACCCAAAGGGTGGCAAAGAAGCAGGGAGACTAGAAGAGTTGGGTGCCGTCTGTCCCGAGGTAAGGAAAGAAGAGAGAACACTCAGTGGCCTTGCGGTCTAGGACAGCTGGAGAACTGAGATAAACTTAAGTCTAGGAGGAATTCAGGGTGGATGCCCAGGAAGGTCATCTGGTAAACCTGCGTGGGCTCTGCAGGGGCTTGGGCTAAGTCACTTCTGGAAGCCCCTTTATGCCCTAGAGGTCTCACTAGACAGAAGTCTCATGCAGGGGTGCAGGAGGGCGAGGGATTTTCCCAAGGCTGGTCCTTTCTGTCTGCATCTTACTGCCCGGGTGTGCTTCCTGCATGCTGAGGTCAGGAGTGCAGCGGCCGGGAGGCGACTGGCTCTGGTGGAGTCCTTTCTGCAGAGACTGCAGCGGGAGCAAGGACTGGCCCCCAGGGCGGGGTGTTTGGGGTCCTGGCCAGACCCAGGGCAGTGGGTAGCTGAGTTTAGGGGTCCCCTGGGAACCACCAGGTGACACCTGCAGAGGATCACGGAGACTCACAGGTTGGGACTTGAACCTGGGACTTCGGTGAGGTGCACCAGCTTCCCAGAGGGGTCCAAAGGACAGATGGATGAGGGAGCAATGACTGTCCTTAGAGACTAAGGATCCTCAGATGGCAGGACTCACTCACTGGACAGCTTCCCAGGCCTGTGCTTAGCTGAGTAAATCAACACGTCTAAGGACGGAGCGTCTCCTTGTCAAGGGGGCATGTGGGTGAGGGGGCTATCTGAGATGTGTGTGTGGGAGAGGGAGAGCCCGCAGGCAGCCATGCAGGCGAGAGGGCATCTTGGCTTAAATATTTCAGTCCCAGCGGCTGATACCTTCTCTCACAGTGTTGGCTGAGCAGCTGAGAAACTTTTCTTAAATCCGTGTGAATTCCTTTCATTTTGGTTGTACTATTTGCCATTTCCATGGACTTCAAACATTTCAGCAGTGAAACACTTAAAAAAAAAAAAAAAAAACCAGGTCATATGAGAAGGACCCAGAGAGAAGTGGTTATGGGTTAGTGTAAATTTATTCCTGAATTCAGATCTCGAACACGGACTTAAGATGAGCAGCCTCCCGGCCTTTCCTGGGAGAACTGCTCAGCACAGTTAAGTCAGTTAATCCCCAGGACTTCGCCCCATGGGAGTCAGAGCTGGATCACAGCCGCTCTGAGCAGAGCATTGGGGTTGCAGCTTCTGACTGGGGGCTAATATTTGAAGCCCCCATTTGCTATCTCTGTCCACCTTGACATGTAATCCTCATGCCCCATCCCAGTCGCTTGGCAAGAGACTGGGGTACTCAGCTGCGGAGGGTCACTGCCCATCTCTTTGAGATGTCTGCTAATGCCCTCCAAGCTTCCCAGAGTAGATTTCAAAACTACCCAGCCAGTGAGTTTAGGTCAGACCATTCCAGCCCGACCCTGAAACTCAGAGAAAACATCTCTCTGGCCATTTTCTTGTGATGCAGAAACAGACAACAAGAGCTTACTTATATTAATGAAAATAACGTTAGTAAACGGAAGCAATAGAGCATCATGGGGATTGCATGGAATTAAAACTGGGAAAAATGGGTGATGATCACAGGATCCTTCCAGCCACCGTGTTGCCAACGTTTGCACCAAACACTGTCCTCCCTGGCACAGGCTTGGTGGGACCCACTCACCTCTGTCCACTCACACGTGCCCTGGCTCCCAGACGCCATAGGCACAGACAGAGGAGGGTGTCCTCTGGACTGTTCCCTTGGGCTTTGTCACTGTAGCCACTGATGCAACTCTGGGCCTTCCAAGTAAGGCAGCACCAAGCGGGGCCCTGGAAGGGCCAGAAATGCTGCTGCTCTGTCACTTCCGAGAAGCTTGCTTCTCCTTCTAGAGCAAACACACAGCTGAGCCACGGAGGAGTTTCTCCCTGGAGGCTGGCGATCTGTGGCCTTGCAGATCAACAGTAGGAAAGAGCCCAGGAGGGCCTCCCTGAGGGGGGCCCTGCCTATCTGCCCGCAGACCCATGGCTGCCCACACATGCTGGGACCTGAAGCAGAATGGATCAGCAGCAGGATGGGCCAGGGGTGCCAGGCCTGGGCTATCCCCTCAGTCCTGTGGCTGCCTGCGTTCCTGGCTGAGAGCCCTGTCTCTGGCCCCTCTGTCCTGCTCCGTCCCGGGACTCAGCTTGAGTGGCATGGTAGGGCCCGGCAGTGACTCCACCCTAAGCCTCTTTCTTCTCCTCTCCTCCCTTGTGGGCATGGGCCGGGCCGCCTGCCCCACTCCATTGGCCTCAGCACCTGGAAGCCTCAGTATCCGGACTGCCTGTGGGACCAGGCGGAGCTGTGTGCAGCCCCCGGCTCTGCCGCCCACCGGGCAACCTTGAGCACATCCCTGAAGCCTCAAACCTTCAATCATCATGAGGATTAAATAAAATAGTGGGTCGTGTTTAAAGTACCTGGAAAAGTCCTCTCCTGAGACCTGGTCATTGGACCTCTGCTCCCAGTGGCCCTCACTGTGGAGGCTGTAGGGGCCTTTCCAGCCCTTCCACATCCCCTGAGGCCAGGGCCTGCTGGGGCACGAGGTCATGCCGGCCAGAGCATGCACCCCACTTTTAGAATGTGTTTCTGGCGGGGGTTGAGGGGAGCTGGAATTCCCTTCCTGTGTTTGCTTCTGACTGTGGGACTGGCTGTGTGGGGTGTAGGGCACGTGGACAGACATGGGGTTGAGGGCAGGGCACACGCGAGGCCTCTCCGGGCAGGACAGAGCCAGGCTGGGAGGAAGGGACAGACTGTGGGCTGCTGGCCTCCACTTACGGTTCTTTTCCTGCACCTTGCGGAGAGCAGGAGAAGGGCTGGGTGAGACAGTGGGTGTGAATCGGCGGTGGCTCTCACTGTGTTTCTATTGAACCATGACCCTCATGCATCTGGCAAAGCCTACACTGTTGTTATGCATGGGGATTAGGATGATCAGAAGCATTCTGGTGTAAGAGAGATGAGTGGGGAGGAAGAAGAGACAGAAGGAGGAGGGAGGGAGTGGGACGGAGAAAGGAGGAAAAGTGACTGAGTTCCACACTGCCTGTTGTGTGGCCAGGGCAGCAGTGGGGCCCACACTGAGCTGGAGGCAGGAACTGTGCTTGTCCCTACGTCTGCGGCCGCCCAGGAGCTGTTGCTAGACATGCACTGATTCCCTCCCGGGTCTGTTTCCCCTGCTGTGAAATGAACCGAGGTTGAGTAAGATGGGAACATTCAAGGTCAGCTTATTTGCTGGTGTCCCCTGGGACATGGGATCCAAGAACAGAGGGCAGTCGGCCTCAGGCCTCAGACTGCAAGCAATGACTGATGAGTGTTCATGTGGCCTGCTTGGCCTGCTCCTTTGTTTTGGGCCTCAGGGAATGAGGTCTTGGTGCCTCTTCTTGAGATTTGCTTCTTCTTTATTCTCTCTGGTTTGGGCCAAATTCGAGAGGTCTGATGAGATCCTTCTGGCCTGGTTTTCCCAGTGGCGCACACCATAGTGACAACCCAGCCAACTTTCAGGACTTGGAGTCCTTACCCATTGCTGCACAACAGACAAATGAAAATCGAGGCTTCAAAGCACAATAAACAGGCATTCCTCCCCCATTTCTCTGGGGGTACTCAGCTGGATGGCTGTCTCAGCATCTCCTATGAAGCTGCAGCCAGAGAGCAGCAGGTGGGGCTGCATCATCTGAAGGCTCGACCGGGGCTCCCTCCTGCAGCAGGCAGTGGGTACTGGCTGTCTGTGGGAGGCCTCAGTTTCTCTTGTCTTGTACCTCTCCGCAGGGCAGCTCAAGGATCCTTGTGAACACTGGCTTCCTCCAGAGCAGGAGGTCCTGGACAGGGTAAGCAGAGGCAGAAATGTCTCTTATGGCGTAAGCTCCGAAGTCACATTCTGTCACTTTTTTCTTACTCTGTTGGCCTTGCTCTAAGGTACCAGCCCTGACACCTTGTGGGAAGCGTGTGAATCCTGGGAAGTGAGGTCCTCTGAGGCCTCCTGGAAGGCTGGCTCCTGGAATGCCGGGTCTGAGAGGCTCTGAGTCCCTGAGCAGCTTGTTCACTGAGCCATGGACTCTGGCTCATGCAGAGCTGAAATCAGTCAGTCTTTACAGCTCACTCAGCAAACAAGTTTGAACACATTCTGTGTCACACAAAGTGGTAGTTTAGGGGGACACACAGACCAATAGACTTGGAGACTTGTAGAGAGGGCGACAACCAACCTGGGAAGTGTTCGATGTTGGGGGGCAGGAACCAAGACCAGAGCATGGGGTAGGGCCCAGCCAGTAAAGAATGGGCTTCCCAGGGACTCAGGGAAGGTTGCCTGGGAAAGGGAAGGCTGCCTGGGGAAGGGAAGGCTCAGTTGCATGTGGAAGGGTGCAGGGGATCCTGGCAGAGGGTGGGGAGGCACAGCCCTCCAGGCAGGGGAACCACAGTGAGCAAAGGCATAGCTTGGCCTGGCTGGTCAGAAGACTCAAGGTGCTGGGCACTGCCGGAGTTAGGGTGTCATTTCTCCAGTATGCCCGCATTCCCGAACCTTCCAAAACAACAAAAAATTTCTCCTGCTTTGTAAAAATCCTGTTAAGTCAATGGTTAACTTGTTTGTTACTGCAACCAAGAAGTTCATTACAAAGTTCTGGAGAGACTCAGCCCTGGAGGACCCGGGTGTAATGTTGGGCCGGCCAGAATGAAAGAAATAGTTTCCATCATGGAAAAGATTGTCTCATGCTCCTTCGCTGCAGGCGAACATAGCTTCGTGGCTTTCAGGCCCCCTCCCCACTTGCTGTCAGCTAGGGTGTGCACGCATGTGTGTTTATATGCCCATGTGTCATTTTCCTTTGTTTTGGAAGAGTGTACTACCCGCCGGGAGGGATCGGCGGAGGCTGCAAAGGACCCGAGGGACTCACGGGCCTGCCGGAGCTGGAAAGTTTAAAGTCTGCTTTGAGCTTTCGGCTCCATCTGCCACCATATCTATATGCATTTGATGGGATGGAAAATAACACGCCATCTATTCATTTGTATGCGTGGTGTGTGAGCTGCTGAGGCCACTCTCTGTGGTCTGTCTGTTTCAGAGCTGCCTGTCTTGGATGATATAGTCCTAGCGGGCAGAGACATTCTGCTAATCCTACCCCTCCTGCCCGGTGCACAGAGAGGCACGCATGAGGTTTTGCAATGTGATAGAAAACAGGAGAGGCATGCAGGCTACGTCAACCCCATTAATGTCTTGTTCCCCTTTATCAGAGTTGCCCTGGGGAGCCCTGGCCCTCCTGACCTCCCTCTCCCCTCCTTGACAGTCCCTCCTGGCTTCTTTCCTTCCCTTCCCTTCCCCCACTTTGGATAGGGAGCAGAGGGCTGAGCTCACACTCCTAGGCAAAGAGAACCTGCCTAGGAGTCTGCCTAAGGGGTGGGGACAGCGAGGCCTGTGATGGTAGTTGGCAAAGGTAAGTGATGTCGGACAGTAGACGTTTCGCCAGCCCTGCAGCAGTTTCCAGGCGTGGAGGGAGGCCTGGCGCCAACTTCTCAAGTCACATTCAATGAACAGTTGTGGTTTGAACTGTGGAGAGTGGGGCCTGCAGGGGAGAGAGAAATGCACCAGCTGAAGGCTGCAGCCCAACCCTCCTGATCTCATCGCTCAGCCGTGCTGGGGAGGAGTCTGGGGCTGCAGCTCTGGGCAACTTCATAGTGGTTGGAGAGAAGAGAGGGCTGTGTTTCTGACTGCAGCAGGCAACCTGCTTCCTCTCTGCCATGAGGCCAGGAAGAGGAGATACAAAGACAACCTGGGAATCTGTCCCCAGGTTGGTCAACTCCAGGTTACCTGGAGCAGATCCCAGGGATACCCACAGACTTGCCTGGGGGAGGATGGAGAGGCTGTAAGTTCCCTCATCGCTCAGATCAAGGTGCTGCTGCTGAGGTTATGATTTAAGAAAACACCAGTCCTTGCCTTTTACCTGGTTCTTTTGCGACTCCGCTCCCCGCCCACCCCAGTGAAAGGTTCACCTGCACAGGTTAGGGCGGCCTGGGGTTGGGCCCTGAGGCTCCTGGGCCTTTGGATGTAGAATTTTCCTAAGTAGTTGTTATCTGAGAGTGAGAGGTTGCAGCCCAGACCTCCAGATGAAACAGCCTGGGCTGCTTTGCTAAGCATTTACATTCAGCATTTGTAGAATTGGTATGGTATCATTCCAGTTTTGATCTCCATAGATATGACTTGAAGGAAGTGTGCTAATGCCATCTATTTTTCTGGGTCTGGATAATTTTTTTTATCGACTTTATGTTTTAAAGAAGTTTTATGTTCATAGTTAAATTGAGTGCTAAGTACAGAGTTCTCAAGCCTCCTCCACCATCAACATCCCCACCAGATGGTGCATTTGTTGTCATTGATGAACCCACATGGACACGTCACTGTCACCCAGAGTCCACAGTTTACCTGAAGGCTTGTTCTTGGTGTTGTACATCGTGTGGGTTTGGACACGTGTAATGACATGGATCCACCATGAGAGCATCATACTGATCATACTGAATTGTTTCACTGCTCTAAAAATCCTCTGTGCTCTGCCTACTCATCCCTTTCTTTCTCCAACCCCTGGCGACCACTGATCTTTGCACTGTCTCCATAGTTTTGCCTTTATCAGAATGTCCCATAGTTGGAGTCTGACAGGAAGTGGGCTTTTCAGGTGGGCTTCTTTCGCTTAGTAATGTGCATTCAGTGTTCTGTGTCTTTGCACAGCTTGATAGCTCATTTCTTTTCAGTGCTGAATTGTAGTCCCTTGTCTGCATGTTCCACAGTTCATTCATCCATTCACTACTGTCTTAGTCTGTTTGTGCTGCTATAACGAAATATTGGAGACTGGGTAATTTATAGAGAAAAAAAATTCATGTGTCATAGTTCTGGGTCAGGAAAGTCTAAAATGAAGTTGTTGGCAGATTTGGTGTCTGGGAGGGCTGCTCTCTTTCCTTCCAAGATGGTACCTTGTTGCTGCATCCTTTGGAGGAGGTGGACACTTTGTCCTCACATGGCAGAAGAAATGAAAGGGAAAGAATCTTCTCTCTCTCTCCAGCCCTTTCAGAAGGACTCTAATCCCATCCGTGAGGGCTCTGCCCTCATCACTTAATCACCTCCTAAAGGCCCCACTTCTTACTACTATCACATTGACCATTAAGTTTCAATATATAAATTTTCATGGACCCATTTAGACCATACATAGCACCTACTGAAGAACATCTTGGTTCCTTCCAAGTTTTGGCAATTATGAATAGAGCTGCTATAAACATCTGTGTGCAGGTTTTTGTGTGGATATAAGTTTTCAACTAATTTGGGCAAATACTGAGGAGCAAGATTGCTGGATTGTAGGGTAAGATCATGTTTAGTTTTTTAAAGTAGCTGCCCAACTGGCTTCCATTTTGCATTCATACCAGCAGTGAATGAGCATTCCTGTTGCTCCACATTCTTGCCAGCATTTGATGTTGTCAGTGTTTTGGAAGTTGACATTCTAATTGGTGTGTAGTGCTATCTCATTGTTGTTTTAATTTGCAATTCCCTATGACATATGATGTAGAACATCTTTTCATTTGCCTATTTGCCATCCGTATTTCTTCTTCTTCTTCTTCTTTTTTTTTTTGTTTTGAGACAGAGTTTCACTTTGTCACCCAGGCTAGAGTGCAGTAGTGCAATCTCAGCTCACTGCAACCTCCACCTCCTGGGCTGGAGCAATTCTTGTGCCTCAGCCTTCCAAGTAGCTGGGATTAGAGGCCTGTGCCACCACACCTGGCTAATTTTTGTATTTACAGTAAGGATGGGGTTTCACCATGTTGGCCAGGCTGGTTTCAAACTCCTGGCCTCAAGTGATCCACTGCCTTGGCCTCCTAAAGTATTGGGATTACAAGTGTGAGCCACTGTGCCAAGCCTGTATGTCTTCTTTAGTGAGATGTCTGTTCAGGTCTTTTGTTCATTTTTTAATTAGGTCATTTTCTTATTGTTGAGTTTTAAGAGTTCTTTGTATATTGTAGATAACAGCCCTATGTCAGGTATGTCTTTTGCAAGTATTTTCTCATAATCCGTGCCTTATGTTCTCATTCTATTGAGGTAACTTCTTTTTTATACTTTCCTGATTTTCCTAAATTTCTATGATAAAAATGTGTAACTTTTAGCATCAGAAAAAATATTTTTAAAGCTCTAATATTTTACTAAATTGATATTTTATCATTATCTAATTTTTGCTTTAGAAAGATCATTTGGCTGCTATATGGAGGATGGATTAAAGAATGGTCAGAGTTTGGGGACCAGTTAAAGGCTGTTGCTATTCTTTAGGCAGAGCTTTCTGCAGCTAATACTGTTTGGATAAATGAAGGCGGTGGGAAGTGGTAGAATTCAGAATGCATCACAGAGGTGACACAGCCTATTGATGGAGTGGTCAGGAAGCATGAGTAAAGTAGTGGAATCAAGAGTGGGTGGAGAGTGGCACCGTTTACTAAGATGTGGAAGACCAGGGGTGGAGAGGATTCAGGATGGAAAAACTAGAGTCCTCTCAGGTCCTGTTAAGCATGAAGCACATCGGACTTGCAAGAGGACGTGTCAAGTGGGATCTGGGTAGCAAGTCAGGAGCTCAGAGGAGTGGTCAGAACTGGGGAGATGTAAATTTGGAAGTTGTCAGGTGTTGGTAGTGTTAAAGCCACGGGATGGATCAAACTCCCCAGTAGATAAAGCAAGATGTCTGGGAACTGAGCCATGGCTTTCCAATATTTAGAGGTCTGGAAGAGCAGAGGTCCAAAGGGAGAACAGGTGAGGGCAGTAGGAGATGAGAGTGTGCTGGCGCCCAAGAGTGGAGGAGAAGGTGTTCTAGGTGCTGCCGAGGTTGCATCTGATGACTTACCCTTGGTAATAAATTACCCCTGGCAATTCATCAAGCTGCTGTCTGCTGAAAATGGGAGCTGGGGTTGGGGGTGACTTAGAGGAAGGTGGGGGTGGGGGTGGCCTAGGGGAAGCTGGGGAGTCAGCATGCAAAGGGAGCAGGGACATCTGGGCAGGAGTGCAGTTGTGTGAGCTGATGATGGAGGGGGAAGGGGGTGCAGGTTTAGGAGGCCAACCCTGGATAGTGGTACTTGGGGGAGAATCGGGGGTGGGGAGCTTGCATGTTGAAGAGCTGATTTGCCCTGGGAGGGGGCCACTGAGCTAAGCATTTAGAGCATGGCCTGGGAGTTTGGGGTAGGGTAGAGTGGGGCAGGGGGGACACATCTCAGGCTGGAGGGAGGGCAGGTTGGACGGGAGCGGAAAAGCCAGTGCCTGGTGGCACAAGGTGGAAGAGGGAAGGAAGAACAAATGCAAGGGCACTCAGATGCATTTAATCTCAGCTTTGCCACAAGCCAGCTGCCTGATCTTGAGCAATTCACTTGATGTCTGTAGATTTCAGGTTCCTCAGCTGGCAAAGGGGATCAGACTAAGTGATCCACGTGGGTTTCCAGGTCTAACTTGATAGATCTGTCCCTGCTTGTCCTGCCCAGTGAAAGGAAAACAAAAGCCCATCCACCCGTCCCCAGCAGCAGCTGCTGAGGAATCTGGATTCTATGGGAGATTATCAGATTTCTCGGAATCTAGCTAATTTTGCCTTACTTTCTGGTCTACTCAACAGCAAACATTTCCAGGTATTGCAACGCTATCTCCTTTCTTAGAAGACAGTAATGCAGCTAGCGCACTGACCCTTGATGAAATTCTCAGGGCCAGGCTGCGTGGATTGCTTCCTTGGGGGACTGAGGAGCTTCCTCTGTGTCTTCTCATTGCCTCAGCTCACATGGAGTGTGGCAGCCACGTTTGTGTGGCAGAGAAAAAGGAGTTGGCAAAGGAAACAAATCATGGTAGAGAGAGATACAGGGCAAAGGAGAGGAGAGGGAGGAAGGGGGCTGTATTAATTAAGCCAGAATCCAGAGTAGCCTAATACGACCGCCAAGTTGTAATGGAGAGGACAGCAAGTGTGAAATTCAGGCAGAAGGTCTGAGTTTCTGTGAGATGGTAGATAGCAAATGCGGTATTTTGAAAAGCAAAGGCTGAGGGTTCTGCGGGGAGGCTGAGGAACTGGAAGCATTTTAGATACCTGGAATTCCACAAGTTCTTTTTTTCCTTTTCGTTTTTTAAAGTGGTGGTTTCTCGGTGTGTTGCCCAGGCTTTGTGTAGTGCTATTCACAGGCAGGGTCATGGCTCCAACTCCTGGGCTCAAGTGATCCTCCCACCTCAGTCTCCTGAGTAGCTGGGGCTACAGTTGTGTGCCACCACACTGTTTTTAACTTCCGCTTTTTTAGTAAAGAATTCCCAATATACACACAAATGTGTGTAAAGAGTATAATGAATTCTGTGTGTCTGATCCAGCTTCAGTGATTCCCAACTTATGGCCAATCTTGTTTCATTTCTGTCCCAACCATTCTCCTCCCTCATAATTTCAAAGAAAATCCCAATTGTCATTCAATTTTACCCATAAACATTTCAGTAAATGCCTCTATGACTCTAATCACAGTGCCGTTGTTAAACACAAAAATCTAACAGTAACCACTTGACTTTAAATATACACTTAGTGCTGGATATTTTCTTATTTAAAAAGTTTGATTTAGCTCTAAATGAGGGCCATGCATTGCAATGGTCTCTTAGAGAGATGGAGGAGAATCTATGACTTTTTTTCCAGTTTCTATTTCATTGAAGAAATTCTGCTTGTTTTAGTTTCCTGGAGATCAGATTCAGGTGTGACCTTGGCAGGACTTAGCTGAGATGCAGGTCCCTTGAGAGGTAGTGGTCTGTGTGTTCTGTGCCCTTACTGATGACCTTTCAATGCGTCAGGGTTATGAGATGGTGATCCTCTGCCATTCCTTCGTTTATTAGCTGGGATACTGCTATGCAGAGGATCTCCCCTATGTTAGCTATTTGGTTGCTTGCTCTGAGGGATGGCGCATAGATGAAATGGTAGGATAAATGCCTGATTTTCCTTTATTAACCAGTTTTCAAAGCCCTACATTGGTTCCCTGAGATACTCCAAAGGAATCAAAATTTTTATTTTGTAAAGAAACATTCTGTAGCTATAGGCTTAAATGTGTCTGATGTTTCAATCCATGGTAGTCATTATCCTAATGAGCTCTAATTGTCTCAAGCAGTTTTAAATTAATGCCCCACTTGTCCTGAGACACCTGTGTGTCTCCGTGCAGGACAGTGTCATTCCAGGCTTAGGAAAGGCACCTGGTTTCACTCAAGTCTGCATTCATCCGTCTCACGAGCAGCCCAACTTCTAAGAAAACAGGCACATTTCTTGAGTGAACAGGTCTTAGAAGAGGGAAGTATTCTGAAGCTAAGGCTATGTGGTATCAAATTGAAAGTATTTTACAAAAGCATACTTGATATTTTTATATTATCCCAAAGAAACATATTCAGCACGGCCGAGCGTGTCACAAGTGTGACTTAGCAGACCAGTGAGAAATGTGAAAGATTAATGTTGTTGACTCTACTTTATATAACACATGTGATGTCAGTGCATGGAGAACCCATAGGAACAAAGTGAATCCGTGCTCCCCAGCAGGTTCCCTGGAGTCCTGGTCAGGACAGACAAGAGGATCTCAACTTTGCATCCACAGGGAGGTCTGGGGAATATCCCTGAAGCTCCGAAGTCATGTGGTGGAGGTACACACATTTTCCTGGTGGAGAGGGTCCAGAGCTTTTATTAGAATCTCAAATACGCATGCTCTAAGTGTAAGCACAACTGGACTCGAGTAACCGTCCATCTGGGAGAAGTTTTCAGTCTTGCTGTTGGTCCTGGGGATTGCTGAGTGCAGAAAAAATGAACACTTCTCTGGGTCTAGGGAGATTTATTTTTGAGGACGTTCCTCCCACCCGAGTTAGACTGCATGGACAAAGGGGTATTACTCTTTCGTCAGTGTTCTCTCACGCCAATTTTAAAAAGCCCATTTGGGCCAGGCACAATGGCTCACGCCTGTAATCCCAGCACTTTGGGAGGCCAAGATGGGCTTATCACCTAAGGTCAGGAGTTCAAGACCAGCCTGGGTCAACATGGTGAAACCCTGTCTCTACTGAAAATACAAAATTAGCCGGGTGTGGTGGCATGCACCAGTAATTTCAGTGACTTGGGAGGCTGAGGCAGGAGCATCACTTGAACCCAGGAGGCGGAGGTTGCAGTGAGCTGAGTTTGCGCCATTGCACTCCAGCTTGGACAACAAGAGCAAAGCTCTGTCTCAAAATAAATAAATAAATAAATAAAATTAAAGTCCGTTTGAAGGCTGAGATGTCATCTACTTTGAACCCCCAGGACTCCTAAGTGTATACTTTTACTTCTTAGCCAGTTTCAGCTCTAGGGATAGGCAGGAATTTAAAGTGGGGAGTATGATGAAGACAAATTATAACACTGACACTTTAGGCCTTTCTGCCTCCGTCATCAACATTTACAGATGAAGGCCTTAACTAGGCATTTTCTGATGCTTGTATAATTAATTACTAGCATTATAGCCATATATATTTGAAACAAATATCGTGCTGTCTGCATACTGAGAAAAGCATTAAAAACAAAGTAGACCCAGCTACCACAAGTCGCTGAACACATCTGATGGGTCCGTTGTGTCCGGAGAGATCCCAGGGTGATTTACCTGTGATCCACGGACAGCTAATAAGATGGCCCGGTTTCCCCTACCACTGTGCGTGCACACATCCTGAAATGGACCATGAAGTTTAAGATTTGCAGGGCAGACTCTTCTTTGCTGAAAATATGTAAGCACACCCACTGGAGAAAGGTAAAAAGGCAGGGAAATTAGACTCTCTTCAGCTCTGACTCAGAACAGGTTAAGGCAAAAACGAAGAATATGGTGGCTATATGTTGACTATATATCAGTCACCCAAAGCGGGCTGGCTAGATGAGTGAATACTCAGTGCTGATCCGAGGAATTCACAGCACTGGAATTGCTAGGAGGGATGCTTGCACACAGCCACAGTCAGCCCTCTACCCGACGCCCCACAATCTGGACTCAGTAACATGGTTGTGTGTGGGGTTGCAGGGGGGATGTTAGGGATGAGGCCCAGTTACTTTCTTTTTTTTTCTTTAAGCACCTCTGGGGATTGTGATGCCTGAAGAGGTCTGAGAACTAGTGGGCTAAATCACTGACTGCTCTCAAACACAGGCACTATTTCTGAAGAATATTCCTTTAATATATTGACTTAGATACTGGATCTTATTTTGACCTTTGAGGGAACCAAAGGAAGATACAGTTTTAAATAAAACATCATTCCATTAACAACACTTGAACTACTACTTGCTTCTTAAATGCCAGAAGCTGATGAAGGTTAACTCTGGAGTAACTATTCTACACACCACCTCTAGAAATGATTAGAAATCTTGCTTTCTGGTGTTGCAGATCACAATTATTAGTGTAATATACACTTTTTAATGTGAATTTCCAAAGACAAGAACCTGAGGTACTTAAATTAAAATCTGAAATTAATCAGGATGCTTTGCCACTACCCTTACTATCCTATCCAGAAAGTAACAGGTGTTCAGTTATCTTCAATACAATTGCTCTGATTACACCATGTTCTTAAAAGATTTCCTAACACAAAACTTATCTATCTTTCACTGATTCATCAATGAATTTCAAAGGTTTAACTACAATTTCTACTAACTTTTGTGAGGCTCACCATTACCTCCTTTGCCACACCAGCATATTTTGCCAAATGCCCCCAATATAGCCACCAGGGAAGAAACCTTCAGGGTGATTATGTGTGTGCTTTTTTTTTTTTTTTTTAATAGTATCATTCATTTGTACAGAGAAATCATTTGGATGGATCTATTTACAGTCTTTTCTGATTATCATTTCCACTGGCCAAATATATTTCACAGAATAGTCAACACTGACTTGAATTGATCACCATTATAATCGGGTTTTTACTCTTCCTCCCCCCTTTCAAAGATGAGATCCCATTTTAACAGAAACATTTTGTAATAAAAGATTCACCAGTCTTTTTCCATCTTATGAATAAATCCACCAAAATTTATCTAATATGGTCAAATTTTTAACACATTTCATTGTTTCTTTTCAAACTCATTATCTGCAGGTATTGCAAACCAAGGCAAATAAGTCCACGTCCCCTCGAGCCTTCTACAACTTACTACACGCCCTCAAGTTGAGCCTCTCCTATCTCCTTTCACACTTGTGAAATGTCTGGCACAACCAGACATTTTACCTGAAGACAAAACTACTCTCTTTTTCTCTCTTTTTCTTTGAGCTCACTACCAATCACCTTCCCTCTTGCTTTTCAGACAACACTAAAACTTTCAACAAAATCTTTGAAGTGGTTTTCTTTCAGTAGTCTAGAATACATCAAGTCATTTCATGGATCTTTACCCTGAAATGCTCCACTTTAAAAATGGCAATTTTCTTAATTGGCTCAAAAACAGTATGGCTTGGTTTCACTTGGTAAAGTTAATGTGATTAAAAAAATATATACATATACACACACACACACACATACACACACATTTTTAATCAGGAAGAAAAATACTTTAAAGACATGCCAATTTGAAAAGGCATCAAAGTAAAAAAATAAAAGCAAATGCTAAAAACTACTTTACAATAAAAAAAATTAAATAATCGGCAGGTTAAATGAATGTAAAGTGAGGAATGTACAGTGAAAAACAAACTAATATAAAGCATTCCAGTTGATAAAATTAAAAACCTCCTCAGGCTTATGGTTTGTTTTCCAAGGAAATTATGTTTCAACGTAAAGTTTGAAATACTCCAGACATACATTCCATGTAGGTTTTGGGTGCCAATGTTAAAATTTCAAATTTTGCATGCAAGGCTTATCAAAGAAACACTGGCAGAATTCCAGTATTTGCAAAATTCTAAGTTTTGGTGAATATTGTAAATATTACAATTGGTATCAGAAAGCCATGATGAATCCAGAATTAAGAGAAAACCCATTTCATAAATATTTTGTTTGATTAAAAATACCAGGCTTACATGTTCTAAATAATTCAAGAAAATATCTTTTTTTTAAAAAAGGCAATTTAACAGTAATCTGTATATCTTTAGCTGCCATTAAAAAAAGAAAAAGGAACAACCAAACACAATGAAAATGTTACAACTGGTATAAGGTAATCCTACAATGCTCCCCTTACAAGAAAACAAAACTGTACATTTATAAACAAACAGTCTCTCCACCAGTTAACACACAGAGCCTTCTCTACACCAAAGTCTCTTTCCGTTTGCCACCAGACCGGGCTTTGTCCCTCGCTCTTCGGATGCCAGGCTGTGTCTGGTGTGTCTTTAAGCTCTTGCTGTCCTCTGCCATCTCCATGCCAGAGCCACATTTGTAAGCGTTTTCGTCAACTTCTACCTGAGTAACACTGGAAACTGCAGATGCCCTCCTCTGGGCCGGGAGTTTCCTCACAGAGGGGTGGTTCCCCTCATACTCTTCGTGCAGCTCTGGCAGGCCCTGCAGCTCAGGTGGACTGCCTGCCGACTGGAAGGGGGCAATGGCCGCCCGAATACAGTTGAACCACTGCTGCTTGTGGAATACGTCATTGGCTTGCAGAGTGTGAGACTGGCCTGGAGATGGGTCGTGGAAGCGAATTCTAAAGATATTTTTAGCTGAAAAAAAAAAAGAAGAAATCAGGCTAAAAAAAGGTTTATTCCAGACAAAGTGGTCATACAATCTTAACATGACTGTCAATTTATGGCAATTTATTTATGTCAATGTGAATATATAAGCCTATGCATTATTTCTTAGATACACCTGCAGGTGTTCGAGCTGGGAAGGCCTGGACAACTCAATGGGTGTAACAAGTATAGGACAATGGAGCCATTTCATCTCTAGAATTCTTAAAGGCAAAAACTAAACTCACTTCAGTTCTGAGTTTCTATTTCTTTACGTTATTTTAAGGCCTGCATTTTACCTTTCTCTGAGTTGCTGAAAGCCCCTCGAAAAGAGCCTCCCATTCTCACATCTCCATCCTGCAGGTCTTCTAGGACCAGCTCCTGGACTGGGATTGGCTGCCGGTAAACCTGGTAAGAGTGCCGTTCATTCCGTGTGACCGGCCGAGTCAGAACCAAGATGTCTTGAAACAGGAAAATGTAAAGTTTCTGGAGAAATGGGAAACAAACTCTAAATATGAAACTTGTGTTTTTAAGTGACTGAAATATATTGCTAAAATAACTTGACATTATTAATTTCATCAGATTTATTTTTCGAAGATCTCTCTTACTAAGTGACAAATCTAGTAATCATAAAGATGGTGATTTCAAGGCTATGCATGTTCTATTTGGAAAGGTTTTCCAATCTCAGAATAAATAAAACGTTTCTTATTGGTACGTAATATCAGATTAAGCAGCAGCTAAGTCAATGCTCTGCATCACAAAGACCTATTAGTAGTAACATTGACTTGAAACATTAGTGTTGTATACCACAGTTTTCCAACACAAAGTAGGGATTACAAATGCAAGCTGGTAAAATATTAATGGTTCTATTTTGTCCCAAATGTATACCTTTATAAATTTTTCCCTCATGAGGGAAAAATCAGAGATGTCAGATTTCAAATTTTTTAAACAAAACTCCAACTTATAAATTGGGTTTTTGAAAATCCATGATGAAACAAAAATACCATTCCATGACTGTACTTAGTTCTAGCAGGTACTTTTATAATTAGCATTTAAAAAATAAATTTGCATTCATTCAATCTGCTTCACAAATTTGTTATGTAATGCTAAAAACCACTTCCATAAGCATAAGATAAACTCTTAATAAAAGTTTTTTTTGAAGGATTTTTTTTATTAAACATTTTGGAACTAATACTGTATTTAGAAAGAAACCCCTGGCCAAGCAAGTTGATTTATGCTTCAAAACTAAAAAATAAAGTATTACTGATTCTCCACTGAGACATTTAAGGCATCTTATTTATTCCGTAGTCAAAGAAACCAAATGTTGGCTTTATCAAGCTGGTAATATAAAATTAAAATCGGCAACCTTCTTTTACCATGTCATGACTTGACTCTTACCAGCTTGCTTCATAATGAACGTGTGAAAGTTAAAGGGGCAGAGGGAAGGCCGCTCTGCCGTGGCGGCGAAGTCACCTACATGTCCACTCTTGCTCCGCAGCTCCCCATGGCACAGCAGCACTTTGCTCGCTTCGATTCTGGGGTCCCTCTGCTTTTCATCCAGGTACTCCAGCTTGTCGATGTAATATTGGCACTCGGATTCACCTTTCTTCAAGTTGATATCAGAGAGGACTCCCTGTATTATCAATATCTGAAAATGATAAATAAAATTGACAGAGCAGCTTCAGTTTATTAACTCACCCTGCTTCCCGCAGGGCAAAAATGTCATATGGAATGGAAGAACTTTAAAGCTTGAAGGGACTCCGGAAATCAGTGAACTCTGCCAGTCTGTTCATTTTATAGATCAAGAAACAGTCCTAGCCAAATTGAGTGATTTGTTCCAAGGTAAAAAGGTGAGATCAGATGAGAATCCTGTCCCTTAAGATATAAAATGTGCGAAGTCCAGCACACACGTCTCCTTATTGCTTAGTACACAGTGTACTAACACACTGGGTACTTAGAACAACAAAACCATCCACTGTGCTGGTGTGAAGCAGCACCTTCAGAAGAGAACGTTCTACAGCAGCCTAATGTATAAACTTAAAAACAAAACAAGCACTTAAGGGACTACTTACAGCATCCTCCAGAAGCTGAACATCAGGGTGCTCTTTTGGAGTGTGTTTAAGAATTTCTTTTAACAGTAAAGGGTATTTGACTAGGCGACTTCGAGGGATATCTAGGAAACTCCAAAGATCTAGTTTTCGACTGAAGGGAGACTCAAGACATCGCTGGAGGAAGTCTTGGACTCTTGGATCCTGTTTCTTTTGATCAAGAAGAGCTTTGGCTGCCAGCTGGTTACTACAGTAGCCTCTGTAGGCATTCAAGCGCGGCAACTGAAGAGTAATAAAAGAAAAGGTATGATGTGTTCCTGTTACAACTGAGCACATTAAGAAGCCTGCAAACATGAAATACAAAATGTACAGCTATTCTTGAGAGTTTTAACAAGCTGTGGACATTTTCTGGCAGATAATAATGGAAGCTGAATATTATTTTAGCAATCATCAAAATGCTCTTCGAATTTTTGTAATTTGGCTAAATCCAAGTGAAGACTCATGACTTCTACTCCCTCCAACCTCAGACGCCGGCAGTCTGTGCTCCCAGGACACTTGAGTGTCCTCCATTTGCCACCAGCCCTGAGACTGTTTATGTGCTTGGCTTTTCCTTCACTAGGCTATAAAGGCAGAGACTGCCTTTCATCATTGACTCCCAGCGACTCCTCCTCGAACAGTGCCCAGCATCTGGCACGCACTTAAACATACGTGAAAGAATGCAACGGATAATCACACATAATGTGGCAATTCTATCCAAGCAGGAACATATTTGTAACACAAATCAACCTATAGCATTAATGAAGTTTTTTTTTTTTTTTGTAAACAGACTGTAATTTCTTACGTCACTGTAAACTTGTTTAGTTTTAATGCCTTATGTGTTTGTAGAACAGAGTTATGGGATCAAATCAATCTCATATTTATCAGAAACTCCAACATGGCACATCTGTAAGAAACTGTATCTGGCGTCAACAACTCACTGCATACCCAGTTCACGAGAATGTGACCGATCTGCTCCACTGTTCCATCGGGCTTGGTTGCTTCTCCTATTCTTGTCAACAAATCTGAAGTGATAAAAAAGCATAAACACTATTAACAGGTTTTTTTAAAAAATAGGTCAGCACTACATTAGAAGTTTAGACTGAAAATTACGTGCGTTATTGCTCTTTAGATTTAATGACAATTAAGTTGCACATCTAACCTTCATGCAGAGGTATGTAAGAGTCCAGATCACCAAATATATGCGTGAGTTCCTCTTCTGACATGATGGACAACTTTAACATGGGGTCATGGTAGGCCTGTCAGAGGAGAGAAATGTGTCACAGAGAGATCACATGAGGGAAGCATGAGGGATCTATACTTGGAAACAAAGAGAATTAATTATATAAAAGCTAGCGTGGATTCTGTTTGCTACACATAAAATAAATTAGTGTGTATTAATCCCCAAATAAACTCTCTTACTAATACTTGTATTTGAGGATATGTCTAGACCCCATCTAAAAAAATGTATTCACCAGTAGATATTTTCTATTTTTCTACTTCTAAAGGTTAAGAAAACTATCCTTTAGATTTTGCGAAATTTAATTTTTAAAAACTAGGGCATCTGATAAAAAGTTATTTACTAACCTTTCTTGCAAGTTTGAGATCCTCAATTAAATCCTGTTCACCTCGGGACATTTCATATATTGCCTAAAAACATCCAGTAAACATCAGAGGTCATTCCTTCGAGAAAGGAAAATTATATACAACTGATAATCACATTATTTGATGTTTTGAACGGCATTTAAAAACCAAACTCAGTTTGAAAACTGTAATTCAGAATGGAATCTCAAATCAAAGGTTGCCATATGTTTGGTAATTTTACCCTATTAGAGTTGTTTAATTTGACCGTCATCCATCATTAGGTTTTGTTCACCATGTATTAGGAATTGTTGCTCAAACACAAAAATCCAAGTTAATTTTGCCATGGGTATCAATTTGCTGTTCTTTTGGGAAAACACGTATTTAAAAAACGGGTCTTTTTAAAGTGCAGGCCAATAAATACAGTCTTGGTGCTGAGTGCCAGCATACCTCCTGCCGTTTGATTTCTCTGGTGGTGAGAGACTCCTTCATGGTGATGTCTAGCATCTCTGACCACAGTGCACTGCTCCTTCTCTTGGCAGGGGTTGGGACGGTTGACCTGCTAGAAAACTTCTGGGCAGAGGCTGGGGATCTGTGGTCACCACGAAGGGTAAATGACTTAAAAAAGAAAAAGTGAACAAAAGAGAAGATAAGATTAGGAAGAACAGAATTACTCCCATTTTCTTTTTTTTTAAAGTGAAGAAAGACAAAGTTCTGAGAATTTCTTAATGCAGAAAACAGTAATTTATCCAAGTTTCCACCTACCAATCTTAAATATTTATCAGCTAAAATTACGTTTTTGGGAATAAAAACTAGCCAAGACTATGCACTGACATAAGATAAAAATTAATATAACGAGGTTACACATTGTTCTGCAACAATATTCCTTAGTAGCATATTCCAAAAAGAAAACTATGTTGAAGTATAATAATGCAAACCTGTTTGTACAGCTCAAGGACAACTACAAATTCCAGGCCTCTCTAAAGTCCCCTGACTACATCACTCTTCCTTCTCTCTTTTTACCTGTATTGTTTGACCGAAACGTCTGACAGCTCCATTTCTTACAGGAGAGATTAAATTTGCCAAGGATGTGACACGAGCCAGAGGTCGAACTCTTTTATTGCTTGGCTCCTATAAAAACAAACCAGATGACACTAAATGTATGTTTAGGTGCAATGATTTCATACAAACTTGGACAAAGTAAAGCCCTCTCACAAAACAATTTTTATACATTATAAAATACAGAAACATGAAAATAAGAGTTGTTCTTCATTGTCAAAACAGTAAGAACTCTACTGAGTAGCAGTAACTTTTCAAAAAGTAAGTGCATAAGAAAGGCCAAATATTTCCATTAGGGGAAAAATTAAAATTCAAACAAGGAAATTACATCCTAAAATCCAATAGAACTTTTTAGTTTAATGTGGAGAATAACTTTTTTTAAAAAAAGTCTTATTGTTACGAAAATTTCCGAACCTACCTGAAAGTGGAGAATGGCATAATGGATCCCATGTGTCTATCAAGCGGCCTCCACATTGGTATAACAATTTGTTTCATTTTTGTCCCTACTTAAATATTTTAAAGCAAATCTCAGACATTATACCATTTCATTCTTTTTTTTTATTTTTTGTGTTTTTATTTTTATTTTTATTTTTTTGAGACGCGAGCTGTCGCCCAAACTGGAGTGCAGTGGCCGGATCTCAGCTCACTGCAAGCTCCGCCTCCTGGGTTCAGGCCATTCTCCTGCCTCAGCCTCCCGAGTAGCTGGGACTATAGGCGCCCGCCACCTCGCCCGGCTATTTTTTTTTTTTTTTTTTGTATTTTTTAGTAGAGACGGGGTTTCACCGGGTTAGTCAGGATGGTCTTGATCTCCTGACCTCGTGATCCGCCCGTCTCGGCCTCCCAAAGTGCTGGGATTACAGGCTTGAGCCATCGCGCCCAGCCACCATTTAATTCTTAATCACTTCCGTTAGAAAATACGACCTTTCAATAAACATGTCTGACACTGGAATGGGCTGAAAAACGGTGAAGCCAAGGCAGGGAGGAGTTAAAAGAGCACCCAGGCTCTGAAATCCGACTGGGCACAAATCCCAGCTCTACCACTTGCTAGGGCATACCCTCGGCATCAGTTTTCTCATCTGTAAAATGGGGCTAATACCAGCACTTCTCTTATGAAGTTGTTGTGAAGATTAAATGAATAATAGGGCTTGAAACAGTGCGGGACATATTAAGTTTGAGCTATTACTAACATATTTTAGGAATATTTCCATTTACTACATAAACACTGGGATTCATAAATAATTAGATCCTCTCTCAGTAATTAACTTAAAAGAAAGGTATACACAAATTGAGAAGAAATAGTTACGATTCTACATGTTAGTGCTTTTAAATAATAATATAGCAAACATCACTTACTCAAGGATTTTGAAACTTAATAAAAATTGCATTATTCTGATTTTATCGCTAGAAAAATGGAGGCGTACTAGTACGTAACTCACACGGTTACTGAAATGAAGAATGCCAGATCATAAAACTAGCAGGTCTATTCTTTATAATGTCTATGGAGCACAACTATTTGTATTTTGTGCCTCTGACAATTGTGGCATACTTGACAAAATAATTTTGATGAGAATCCAGGAGGATATATAATTTAAAATTATATTAAAATTATCACTGAAAAATAAGACATCATTTAAAAATAACAGAAGAAGCAACTTTTTCTAAAAATTCTTTGACATGACTAAAGTAATATAAAAAGGGGTATAGAAAATGAGTAAAAATAATGCCTTTAAACAACTGAAGACTATATTGACCATTTTTGGTTTGGGTAAAAAAATTTTTTTTAATTAATTAAGAATAAACTGACAGGAAAAGTTAACATTATTTGGAAAGAAATGTAAAAAATTCGAATATCCAAAGAAACAATTAGACTCATTAAAGCTCCTAAATGTATCAGAAACGAATGCGAACTATCAAGGAAACTTGGTAGCTAATCAAAGAGAATTTAGAAATTTGAAGGCTTTAAGAGGCAGAGTTGTAGATCAACCCTTCATACCAAATAATCAACTCCAAAGTAAAACTTTGAATATAAATGAACTGCAAAAGAAACCTTCGCGATATGCAATAAGATGGCACACGCCGTGCTTCTGAGGACATGTGTGGATGCCTCCCCCACGTACATCTGTGCTGACTGACTGACACACGCGTGTGCAGGGGCCAGCACAGGCATTCCTTTCCATTTAGTAAAGACAGCACAAAGAGTCTCCTGTTGGACTGAAGATAGAATTACCTCACAGAGTAAGAAATGCTGACATTTCACTGGAACAAAGCAGTTGTTAGAAAGTTCTGTTCTGCTTTTTGGGAACAGAGGTTAACTCTTCTTCCTTGTTTCATGCATAACAAATTTGACTTCCCAGAAAATACAATATTTAATTTCAACTTAAAAGTCTTTGCAAAGGTGCTTTTCCCAATGAATATGAATGGAAAATTTAGTTAGCAGGAAATACATTTTTGATATCTATTTTATCACATAAAATCAAATTAATGATAAAAATTTCTTATCTTTATAGGACCAGTTACTGTACAACTAGTAACTTCCTGGTAACTCAAAATTATGTGATATTTTAAAACTACAGAATTTAGATTTAGATAAGTGAATGTAAATTTATCTAAAGCATACTTCTGAAACGAACATGGGTTTTGTTGATGTGGTCTCTTTAGGGCGGCAGCATATTATGCCAAGTGGTATTAAATATGTTCCACAGTCCTTTAAAAATCCAACGATAATCTCACTTCTCCACAAAGGAAATGCTACTCTTCAGAGTTTATCAAATCTAAGATGTCTTGGGAAGTATGATGCTTACTCAGGAAATACAGGTTGGGAGAGAGAGAGAAAGGAGGAGGGCACTTTGCAAATACTTTAGGGGACTGAATGGTGGTAACTTTCCTGCCTCACTCGACATATGTGAAGAATGTTTGGTAAATACAAAACAAACTTTTAGTATACATATTTTAAAAGTATGAGCAATTTTAATGACTAAAATAACAAAAAGTGTGATTACGAAATGTAAAGGTGTAATGCTGCTACTAATTTCAGGATACACATACTATTTGAAAACAGACTCATACATGCAACTTCTGTGGGAAAGTGACATGGATTAGGCATTCACAGGCCACCTACAAGATTGGGACAAAAATCTGTGTCTCTCAGAATACAGGTTAGGAATTGGCCCATGTGAGCTGAAACCAAAAGTAGTTTTCTTTAGAGGTCCACATGAACTATCTTAATAATCTTGGTTTGACTATTAAGAACCTAAATATTTGCAGTCACAAAACAGATTCCTAATACAATATTTAGATAGGTCAGATGCAGCATTTGGAGGCGATGAAGGGTGAGTGGAATAGGCGCATACTGTCTCACCACCACCAAATGGAAGACACCCATAGTTCCGCTGCTAGTATTGTTTATTTTTACCTTGGAGTCCTGGAAACATGTTACGGCAAATTCAAGAAGCTTAAAGAACAGATATGGATACTGGAACCATACTTTCCTCAAAAATAAATAAATAAATACATACATAAAATAAAAAAAAAATCCAAAAATCCATAGGAATAAACAAAGAATGCCAACAAGCTTTACATGCTCCATGATTTTTCTGTTGCAGGGAACCTTTCACCAGGGCTAAAGTTCACTTGGAGGGGAAAAAAAAGTCCAACACCCTCTAACGTAAGTTTATGTTGTTAATTTAGGTTAATTTTTAATTAGACTATCTAGGTTAGCTAGGCAGTCACATGCATTATTATAAGCAATCTGCCCACAGATCAGGGTATTAACTAATGTTAGTAATCCACTCGTAGTTAGATTTTATGCCTTAAAAATTTCTGGACATCTATAAACAAAATTGTTGAGAATAATTTAAAGTATTTTTCAGGTTATCCCTTATACCTAACCGCAATAACATGGAAAAATCCTGTTGAGAATTCAGTGTTTCGTAGAAAGGCTTTTTCGTCTAATGATGCCAGTTACAGAACATATTTTAGGAGGGTCTCTTCTATAACCAATCATATCAAGACACTGAATAAAATAACCAGTATGCTCCTGGGTCTATTCCTCTGAGTTAAAATAGATAAATAATCTTCTCTCCTCCTTAGCAAAACCTTTAAAATCAAAAGAAAATAAAAGTTATTTTTAAAAAGATAAAAATAAGTTATGATCACATGGGATATATTCCTTTTCTAGAAATACCCAAATTATTTAGAGCTGTGTCACTAGATCTAAAACCCTGACAACATTCCTAGTTTTCTTAACTTAGAAATAAAGGTAAGGCAGAAACATAGCTCATGCCTGATACTAAACAAAGGCCAGTTTCTATGGGCCCAACAGATGATAAGCTGCAGGACTCACACTAGTGACTGTGGATTACTGCTCTACTCAAAGCAAATGCTTATACATTTTGAGAAAATCGAGACACACAGGCAAAGACCAAAACCAAGAAACAAAAACGAAAGCCACACCACACCAAATAAAAGTGTACCTCCTGAAGACAGCAGCTATTTTAACTGCCAAAAGGTGTGTTTATGTGTACACATGACAAGCAACTTTGCTGGGGTATAAGCTTTACATATTTAAAATGCACAGTTAGGTAAGTTTTGACATGTGTACAGAGACAGAAACCACTACCACAATCAAGAGATACAGTTAACTGAATGCAGGAACACTATTCCTAGCATATAAGTGACAATGTAGTATATATTAAAATATATAGTATAAACAGAATATCACACAACAGTAAATCAAGATTACATAAAATGGCATAAAGTAATTTGATTTATATTGATAAATGTTCATAAAGACTAAAAAAAAAAACAATGACTTCAGACAAAGGAGGGTAAAAATAATAAGTCATTGGTTTAAATATTCTAACATGTCTCTTTCTGAAGAAAAAAGTGGCATACGGTGAACTTATCAGATGGAAGAAAAACGCACACCACGTCAGACTGCACTTTAGGTGCAATTTGTTCACTAGCATTGATTTACAAGAACAGAATTCTTTTCCTCTTGCTCCATTAAGGTAGTTTCTAAGACTCGATGATATAAATTCAAGTTAAAAAAAACAACGACAACTATATTAAGCATCGGAAACGTGACAAATGTAACCAGAGTAACACACATTTAAAATCTTTTTTTTTTTGGTATAAAAGCTGTGTACACTCCAGCTATGCTATGTATAAACTATTTAAACTTAGACCACAGTCGCTAAACACATTTCAAGCTTGCACATAAATCAAGAACATACATTTTAAAAACAAGATCAAAAGTTTAAAATTGTACTGTTAATACCTTGTTAAAAATCTTAAAAGCTCTGTGGAGTCAGAAAACATTCCTTTTGCCTAATGTTTCTCTTAAAAGTCTTACCTCTTGTTCTCTGAAGGACTGGTTATTGACATCTAGGACTCGGATGGTCCTTTTAACAGGTAGGAGACCTCCACTCTCATCATATGCCACCATGCTTCCCAAGTACTCCCTCAAACCTTTCCAATCAATCCACACCCAGTCAGCGCCGTAGCGACGCTAGGCAGAGGCACACGGGCTTTTCTTCCCAGAGCTCGGCCGCCCTCGGCAGCCACGTGCCCATGCCTCTCGCCGCGGTGTAGCAGACGCTTCTGAGAGCCGCAGGCAGCAGGCACCGACCCCAGGGCTCGGGGGCGGGGCCACAGCCAAGCAGGCCCTGGGGGGGGCGGGGCCCACCACCACGTGACTTTAGTTAACTGAGAGCAGGGCACACCTAGGCCTCTCAGCTTTCGCCAGGGAGGAGAGTGAAGCTGGGTTCAAGTAGGACAGAACCTTCTCTTCCTGGTTTAAAATGCATTCCAGAAGGAAAACAAATTGTTACATTATCTACTCTAGTGCTTAGTCACAGGGAGACTTTTCCTATAAAACCCTATTGCCTGGGATTAAGTTTAGTATGGACAACTTGACAACTCAAATAAGGAAATAGAAATTCTTGTTCAATAGGGCTAGATCAATGTATATAAGAAGACAAGCCTAATTATCCAGGAAACCTGCTTTTATCTTACAGAAGTGCAAGCACATTCACAATTATAAAATTATCGAAGTCTTTAAATAGTTCCCACCACTTTTTCTTAAGACTAGCAGGGTAAATACAGCAGGTGCACTTCTGTTACTTCTCTTCCAGAAGAAAATCTCCCATGAGGTTACAGGTAAACGGGGCTACTTCAGATTTCAAAAGTCAGTATTGCTTAGACTTGGAGGTAGATATTTTTTCTGTATTTTTTAAAAACTTGATCTGTGTACTAGATATTTTATAACAAAGGTGACTTCTGTTCTCTCTATATAGAGTATACATAGCATGTATATATTATATATAAGTGTATAATATAACAGGGTCCTTCTCTAAACTGAATTAACTGATCTTGACATAGTCCTAACAGGGTCAAAAGACTGCTTAAAAAGTCTTGCATTTTACAGGTGAAGAAATGAGGCTCACAGAGGTGAAGTGACAATAATGACAATGACCAGTGACAGTCTCCACATTTCTAGCCTAAATCTTTTCCTCTATGGAACACTACTTTTGTTGGCTTGGCAGGCCTGCTGTGAAGCAGATTTCCTTTTAAACACAAAATTTGTTATTCTATTTGGAATGGTAAAATTTTATACTATAAACTATAATATGATGCTAGTATGTTGGAAAAATATTTCTATTCTTAGGATTTATTAGAATCAGAGAAATCTATCATATAAAAGTCACTATTCTAGATACTCAGGGAATAAAAAAATAGGCTTCATATCCGCCAAAGAGACCATTGTGTAAAGGTGGGCCACTTGAAGAGATAACAGAAGACAGCTTTTGCAAATTCAAAACTAAGGTGTGTAGCTAATAAGTGCTACAGAAGTTCCGGAGGAGAAACCACTTCAGGTAGTTTTCTAAGCTAAGACACTGCTGGGAACAATGCCAGGAAGAGGTTTAAGATGTTATGTCTGTGGGGCCTTGAATGTAATACTATTCATAGATTTGAACAAGAGAAAATTTCGAGGAGGATGAGGGAGTGAGCCCACACTGTGGGGTCACGGGCTGCGGGTAAAGATGGAACAGATGGCTGTACTCAACAGGTGAGAGAGATAATGAGAGCCATGTTGTAATAAGATATACATGACTGGTGTTTAAGATGGTTAAAAGATGACTGAAAACATAATGCAAAAATCACAATCGGGCAATAAGAACTTTGCCTAAAGTAGGAGTAGTAGGGAAAAAGGAAAATGATATATGCAAGAAGTCACAGATGCCTAAAATTTTTTAAATAGGAGGGGTAACTGTTAGTGCAAATCAAGAAATAAGAAGGAACAAGCTTTGAAAGAAAATTCTAAGTTACATTTTAGATATACTGAGTTTGAGGCGGTGGAAGAACATGCAAATGAAAATATTCTGCTGGTAGGTGGAAATGTTGGACAAAAACCTGAAAAAGAGGCTGGAGGCTAGATTTAGACTGGAGAGTCAGATACAGAGATCAAAATCGAAGCTATGGGAGTGAATGAGATGCCTAGGAGAGAAAATGTGGACAAAAAGAACATGGTCCAAGGATCTAACTTTGGAGGAAAGCCAAGGGAAAAAGAATTTTGCAAAAGGAGTAGTTAGAAGGAAAGAAACAAAGCAAAAGCCAAGGGAAGAAAAAAATGTTAATTATAGCAAAGAGGTTAAGGAGGGTAAGAAAAAAGCCACAGATTTAGTGATTACAAGTTTAATGAGAATCTCAAGTGTGCTATTTCAGTGGAGTAAAGATAGAGGCAAATTACAGGCAAACTGAAGAGTGAATACAGAAGAATAGTGGGCACAGACCATTTATAAAGACAAATAATCTATAAAAAGTAATTGCCTGCGGTTTGCAGGAGAGTTGCTACTTCTTGCAGGAAGGACCACCACTGCCCTTCTGTAGCTACGTGTGTTTTATACATGAGATGATGGTAATAATTCATCTTTCTGCTTTATTTTTTAAAGTAATGGAGATTGGCTCTGTTTCATCATCTACTCTCTATTGTCCAGTCTGCCCTGGACAGTATGTGTGATGTGGTTGGCCTTAAGAGTGGATGACTGTAGAAGATATTTCCACATAGCATGAAAGTAGAAGCACCTGAGCAATTGTGGACTCCTAGTTTTACGAACAGTGATCTGCCTACATTCTCAGAGCTAATAAGAACAGCCTAGGCTAGACCCCAGCAGTTCAGTTCAGTTAGCTTCATCAGTTAAAATACGGCGTAAGTAAGGCCACACTTTACGGCCACATAGTTTCTAAGGGAATAAAGGATGACGTGCAGTGGGAGTTAGGAAAGAAGCAGCTGGGAGTTCTCCTGGGATTCTTACCCAATGTCTGTCTTGAAACTGTTTTTCCACTTAGTTCCGACAGAAATGAGCCAAGATAATGAGGAGAAGGGGATATCTTTCATTCTCTCCTTCAGCTGGGGACCCAAAAGGTAAAGACAGAAGTCTTTATATGTAAAAACAGAAATAGAAAACAGAAAGGGTATACTGATGACAGCCATGTTCACAAAAGCCCCAGCTCACCAACACTAAAATCTTAGTTTCATTTTGAATGTGCAGGTTTGGGGTCCAAATGTAGACAGCATCTAAAAAAGGAACGATGAACATGTGGAAGTTCAACTAGACTCAAGAATCTTGAGCCTTGTCACAATGCTACAGAAAAGCGGAGGGCTACACAGGTCCTCTGAGACCATTCACCCATCCTCCAGTTTTCTCACAAGGAAACTTAACGGGTAGTGGTGAAAAATAGAAACATTTAAGGTCTACTTTGTGCTAGAGTTCTATACACGTTATCTTATTGAATCAACTCTATAAAGTACTTACTATCTCAGTTTCAGAGATGGAGGAAACTAGGACTGACCAAGTTTAAGAAACGTGTCCAAAGGTACCTTGTTAATCAGTTGCCTAACAGACCTGACTCTGGTCTGCTCAGCTGTTGTGACACTGTCCAGATTAAGATAACCCATGTAAAACCTTCACCACATGTTCTGAGACACACTGAGTGCTCAGTATATGTTAGCTGACTTAACAGTAGACTAAGTTTAAAACCAAAGTCCCCTGAGTCCCAGGCTAGTGGCATTCACTAAATTGCCAATACTTTTATAGAGGAAACCATAAAAACGTTTGAGAGATTAGCTGCCTTATAGCCTTTTTATAACAAGACATGAGGTAGGTAAAAAGATAATAAAATAGTTCCAGTTGTTTAAGTTTAGAAGAGTTTTTTTTTTTTTTTTTTTTTTTTTTTTTTTGAGATAGAGTTTGCTCTTGTTGCCCCGGTTGGAGTGCAATGGCATGATCTCAGCTCACCACAACCTCCGCCTCCCGGTTTCAAGCGACTCTCCTGCCTCAGCCTTCGAGTAGCTGGGATTACAGGCATGCGCCACCATGCCTGGCTAATTTTTGTATTTTTAGTAGAGATGGGGTTTCACCATGTTGGTCAGGCTGGTCTTAAACTCCTGACCTCAGGTGATCCACCTGCCTTGGCCTCCCAAAGTGCTGGGATTACAGGCATGAGCCACCATGTCTGGCCCAGAAGAGTTTTTTTTCTTTCCTTTTTTTTTTTTTTTTTTTTTTAAAGACAGAGTCTTGCTCTGTTGTCCAGGCTGGAGTGCTGTGGCACAATCCTAGCTCACTGTAACCTCTGCCTCCTGGGTTCAAGTGATTCTCATGCCTCAGCCTCCCAAGTGTGTCACCACGCCTGGCTAATTTTTGTAATGTTAGTGGAGACAGGGTTTCACCATGTTGGCCAGGCTGGTCTTGAACTCCTGGTCACAGGTGATCCACCTGCCTCAGCCTCCCAAAGTGCTGGAATTACAGGCATGAGCCACCCTGCCTGGCCAACAGCAACTATTTGTATAACTTTCTACAAACGGTGTAACTTTCTACAAACGGCATAACTGAGGCACAGATTGGTTAGCGTCTTTTGTGCAGAACATCTAGAATTTATAAACTTAACTGAGTTATGTAAAGGTAAAGAGAAAGATAATGTTTCTCTTATGTATAGAAAAGGAGTGTTAGGTTACTTACCTGTTCTCCCCCTTTCAAGTGAAAAACTGTTTGGAATTTAGAAATAAATTAGTGCTTAGGAATAATCATTAATTTTTTTGGTCTAGGCATTATTATTTACTTTTAACTGGAACAATAACAAGCAATTGGAAATTAGACTAGGGAAGTCATACTACAGGCAAAGAGAAAACAAAATCTAAGTTCTCTGCTGCCCTCTGCCTGAGATACGGTGAAATGCAATTGTCAACCTATTTTTTAACTTTGTATTTTTTAAGGACATTATATAGATGACTACATAAACAAGTTCTTAATTTGTGGAAAAATATGACCAGTAAAAGCTGTATTTTCAGTCTTTGTACAGACTTCATGCCTTACATTACTAAATTAAACATATATTTTAAAATGATACAAGTATATGAAAAAGATTCCACAATTCACAAGAAATATTTTAAGAACTTTTTCTAAATATGAGAAAACTACATTCCATTTTAAAACTCTAGAGTTCAAGATTACAAGCATATACTCTGTATCTCACTAAAAATAGGTTAAAAAAATTTAAAATCTTACTAAAAAGGAAGTATTAATTGAAAAGTAGAACTTTTAAGAAACCAGAGTTCCAAAATATCTAGTAATAACTTAAAAACAAAAAGAGTTACATTTGAACTGGATGAGTATGAAAGAAATTAGTAATGAAGTTATATGTGGATTTGAGTCTCCAAGCTTAGTACTAAGAATTTGATTTGGGGGGAAAAAATCAGTTCAGGCCAATTAAGTATTATTAGACACACTTTAAACAAAATAGTCTCATACGCTAGTAAGTTTGGTATTGTCAAAACAATGGTTCTTTTGTGCGATGACAACACAAATAGCCAATCCAATGGGATATCAGCACTGTTAGTGGTGACTTTTTATTTCAGGTAACAAATAACTTCCGGTATAAAGTAAGATCACTTATTCTTCTGTAACAGGCTGTTGAATGGGATTCCTCCCATTTTTCCCTGAACTTCAGTTAAGGCCCCAAACTAAAGACAAAACAATATTGTGTCTTGTGCCCAGCCTCCTGTTTTCTCAGCCCAATTTGACATTGCCATAGCAACTGGCTCCCCACAGGTCTGACCCCACAGTCCCTTGCCTCAGCTGCACTGTGTATCTCTTGCCTTCCACCCTGGTCTTCTTGGATGCTGCTGTGTGGCATGTGCACACGTGTAGCCATGAGTGTGTACGATGGACACCCGAAAGGCCACTTGTTGACTAATGGAGCACAGTAGCTGCAGGATAAAAGCTCCCCTCTTCAGTCCCTTGAGAGGAGAAGTCTGTGGTGTGTTTTACACAGCTCTTCAGAGGGTTCCAGTGAGATCTACCCCACTGCCCATGGTAGTGACAACTTAATTAGACACTGCATGGGCCTCCTCTCTTTCACTTCCCTAGCTTGTTTCCTGGGATCACACCTCAAGAAAGACCACCTGTCAACGAGTCCTTGTTTTAGGCTCTGATTTCTGGAGGGAGAACCTAGGCTAAAATATGGACACTGAGATTGGTCCTAGAGATCAGAAACACAGGATGGGACTCTGCAACAGACTCACTCACTAGTAAAATGGTGACAAGGACTACAGGCATGAATAGGGATGAGACACCGAGTAGTGAGGCAATGCCTTACATAGTAGTGGTGACAAATGAACAAGAGAGGGGCAGTGGTAATTGTAATGATTGTAGTGGTGGCTGGCTTTGGTTAACTGCTTTAAAAGATTTGAAAAAGCAGCTGAGAGAACTTTCATAATCTTCTCAGCACCATGGTGGGAATAGCTAAGCGGGAGTCCCTGAAATTTCACCCCTTACACCTGGGCCAGGATGGTAAGTCAGAAGCAGTACTGCACACCAGGAGAAAATGCAGAGATTAGCCATCAAAGTTACAGACTGCACAAGTGATAGTCTCACTAGATTCTCATTCCATTTATCTGAGTGCCTCTTACAATGAGGTGGACTGTGGTAAATGACAGTGGACCACTGTAAACTTAAGCGGTAGTTCTAGCCTTAGCTGCTTTGTGCAACATGTCGAGTCTACTGGAGCAGACCAACAAATCATCTAGCATTTGTTACATGGTTATCGTTACTGATCGGGCCTATGTGCTCTTTTCAATCCCCATTAGTAAGAAGGGTCAAAAGTAGTTAGCTTTTAGGTGGGAAGGACAGCAGCCTGTGTTTGCTCATGTCCTGAAGCTGTTCACTTTTTGTTTTCTGTCACAAAGTCAGCAAGGACCTGGATATTCCACAGAACATCATACAGGTCCACTATATTAATAACATTATACCGAAAAGAAAGTGGAAAGTATTTTGGATATCCCAGTAAATCAAACGCATGCCACAAAAATTCAGGGGTTGCCATGTTGGAAAAGTTTTAATAGATCCAACGACCTGAGGCTTTCTGGGATCTCCCCTGTACAGGAAAGGACAGGTGTTGCACCTTGCATCTCCTAGGCACAGTACTAGCAGGACTCTTCATCTTCTGCAGGGAGTATCTGCTATATTTGGGAATGTTGCTGTGATAGTTTTGAGTAGGTCCCAGAGCAACAGAGGTCTCTGTAGCAGGACCTCTAGGCTCTGGTGCAAACTGCCCTGCTGTTCAGGCCATATGACCTGGTATATCACATCAAGGTTGAGGTATTTACGGTAGACAAAGATGCCGTGTGATGCTCTGGCAAGGCCAGGAAGAGAACTGCAATGCAGAGCCTTAGGGCTCCAGAGCAAAGCTATGCCTTCCACGGCAGAAAATGAGTCCGGTTTGAAAAGAAGCCCCAGGTGTGGGGCAGACCTAGTTAGAGTGAGGCCCTGGCTATGGACATCATTTAACTGTGCTAGCAGAGGTGCCCAAAACAAACAGGGTCAAATCAACTGAGTCAGAAGGTTGGGAAGTACAGCAGCAATCTGTTATACAAAGGAAATAGTCCATTTGTGATTGGCTTAAGGAAGACCAAAGGGCATCAGTAAATAACATGAACAGATGGCCCAGACTGCTATGTAACCTAGTACATTACACTGGTACTTCTTCAACTCCTCATTTAGGGGTGGAGTAGGTCTCTAAAACCACTGAGAGAAAAATCGGGCCCTCATTCACACATGAATTAGCTTCATATGTTGCTATGAGCAGACAATGGACCACTACTGCACTGCATCCCATTCAGGGGTAATCCTAAAGAGAGTGGCAAAGGAGAACACTTCCAGTGTCAGCAGTGCACTTGGTTGTTCACTGTGTGAAGGGAGAAATGGCGTGACATACAGATAGACACAGGCTCCTGGGCAGTGGCAAATGGGGTGGCTGACTGATTGGTCAGGAGCTTGGAAGGAACCAAGAATGAAAAGGTAGAAATCAGTTTTGGAGAAGAGGCATATGGATGGGCCTATGAGAACAGCCACAAAGTGGAAGGACCCTTGTCTCTCATATTAACACTTATTGAAGACTCTGAGGTGCCAGTGATTGACGTTGTGGATTCCAGTGCTGGTGCAACAGACCCGTGAGCACAGGAGCCACGATGGCAGGCATGAAGGTTCAGTGTACTCCATCAGCAGGGGCGCTCTTTTACCAAGGCTGCTTTAGTCACTGCCACTGGTGAATGCCTAACCTGCCAGCAGCTGAGAAATGACGCTGGTCTATAGTTTTCTTTTCTTGTAGTGTTGGCTTTGGTTATCAGGATAATACTGATCTGTTAGAATGGCTTAGAAAGTATTCCATTTTCTTTGATTTTCTGAAAGAGTATGAGAAGGATTAATGTTAATTCTTTTCTAAATGTTTGGTAGAGTTTACCAGTAAAGCCAGCTCATTCAGAGTTTTTCTTTGTTGAGAGGTTTTTGATTACAGAGTCAATCTTTTTACTAGTTATAGGTTTAGTCAGATTTTCTCTCCATCATTCAGTCTTGGTAGATTGTGTGTTTCTAGGAATTTGTCCATTTCATCTAGATTATCCACTTTTTGGCATACAATTATTCACAGTACTTTTATTAATATTGTGCTTTTTATTTCCGTACAATATGGTAGTAATATCCCCACTCTCATTTTACTAATTTGAGTCTTCTCTCTGTTTCTCTTAGTCAGTCTACCTAAAGGTTTGTTTTGTTAATCTTTCCAGAGAACCATATTGTGGTTTTACTCTATTGTTTTTTTTGATTCTATATTTATTCCACCGTTTTTAATTAATTTCCTTCCATCTGCCAGCTTTGGGTTAAGACTCCTTTTCTTTTTATTACCTCCTTAAAGAATAAAGTTAGGGTACTGATTTGAGATATTTCTTACTTTTTAATGTAAAGTGTTTACACCTGTAAGTGTCTCTCTCAGCAATGCTTCTGTTGCATTCCGTAAGTTTTAGCATGTTGTGTTTTCATCTCTATTTGAAGGTATTTTCTAATTTCCCTTGTGATTTGTTTTGACTAATTGGTTGTTTATAATAATGAGTTGTTTAATTTCCACATACTTATACATTTTTAAATTTCCTTTTGTTACTGCTTTTTAGTTTCACTCTGTGTGTTCAAAAAAATGGTCTGTATGATTTCAATCTTTATAAATGTATTAAGACTTGTTTTGCAGCCTGACATATGGTCTATCCTGGAATGTTCTATATGCACTTGAGAAAAATGTATAATTTACTGTTGTTGGGTGAAGTGCTCTGTATGTCTGTTAGGTCCATTTGGTCTGAGTGTTGTTTAAATCTTCTACTTCCTTATTGATTTTCTGTCAGGTTGTCTATCCCAATAGTTGGTAAAAATTAAGATACTAGGGAAAATATAGAGTTGAAAAGGGTACTCGGGTATGAATATTATCATAAACTGATAGAAAAGTATCCATTTGTCAAACATTTTGGAAGGCAAATAGACAATATTAACAAAACTAAAACTTGCAACTCACTTCTAAACATCTATAATAGAGACACAAACATGGTCTCTCCTTGTGCACAAGAAGGTAAACTGCAGCACTGTTTTTAATATGAAAAAATAAGAAATATACAAAAAATAGCCAGTCTTAAAAGACTGGTTAAATAGATTATGGTACCTTAACACACTATGGAATACAATATAGCAACCAAGAAGAATTAGGGAGCCTGCTTTATATGTACCAATAAAACATAAATTTAAAAAAGCAAGCTATAGCATATATACACGATAATCACATATCTGTACTCATTACACATACTGTGTGAAAACAGATAAATAAAAACAAAACGACCTGGACAAACATCAAATAATAACTGGATACTTCAGAGGCTGAAGGCAGTAAAAGAGGTCTTTAAAAAAAGTTTCAATTTTTTGCCAGAACAATGTATTCATATACTAAAAAGGAGACATAAGTATTTAAATGCATTGCAGTCTAGGAATGATTAAGCTTAAAGATAAATAGCTCTGTATTGTTCAATGGCTTCTCAGAGTACTAATCGGGAATAATTGTTTTGTATTTAACTTTTATATTTTTGGCCAAGAGCACCATTTTCTTATATCAACACCTGAACCAGCAGTTGGCTTTCTTTTTTGGACCTCTGTCACAGCAAAACAATGTTTTGTTATCTTATAAGGCAACCAGTAGAAATCATAGCTAAGTAAAAGTGCAGGTGGAGAGCAACAGTAAGCTAGGTAAGTCACTAGGTTTCACATGGCAGCTAGCTTCACACTACTCAAATCTGTGCCTTGCAACATTATCAAATTACCTGTCATGGTTCTAACGAGGTTGTTTCTCCAAAGTGGTGTTTGGAATGTTAAGTCAGAAACTGCCAAGACATTATTATAATCATAAGCAATCACAATGCTTTTAAAATTATTTATCATTTATATGTTATTTTATTAGGACTAAAACACTTATTATTATGTTTAATCTAAAAATGGCAGAGTATACCAATACTCAAAATATAACCCCCAGGCTGGGCGCGGTGGCTCGTGCCTGTAATCTCAGCACTTTGGGAGGCTGAGGCAGGTGGATCACGTGAGGTCAGGAGTTTGATACCAGTCTGACCAACATGGTGAAACCCTGTCTCTACTAAAAACACAAAATTAGCCCGGCTACTTGGGAGGCTGAGGCAGGAGAATCACTTGAACCTGGGAGGCGGAGGTTGCAGTGAGCCGAGATGGAGCCACTGCACTACAGCCTGGGCAACAAGAGCAAAACACCGTGTGCAAAAAACAAAAATATATATATGTGTGTGTGTGTGTGTGTGTGTGTGTATATATGTGTATATATATGTGTGTGTATACATATGTGTATATATATGTGTGTGTGTATATGTGTGTATATGTGTATATATATGTGTGTGTATACATATGTGTATATATATGTGTGTGTGTATATATGTGTATATATATGTGTGTGTATACATATGTGTATATATATGTGTGTGTGTGTATATGTGTATATATGTGTGTGTATACATATGTGTGTATATATATGTGTGTGTGTGTGTATATATATACACATAGCCTTTTAACTTCTAGGGAAACTGAGATCCTAAATTTGAAGCTTCAGAAAAAGAATAAACTTTAAAACCTTTTTTTAGAAGTGTTCTGGTTTGTGTTATGATCATTAACTATCAGAGTTAAAGAACTTAAAAGTCACAAAAATATGCTCAGTATTACTCGTGCCAGTGTTATTTCACATTAACAAAGTCAACAATCACTTTTGACTCTTTCCTATCAAAATAAAAAGGAAAGGTTGTAGTTGCTAACATACATAGCTGAGAAACACATTTGGAAAACTAATACTATGTTCTTTTAAAAATGAAGAATTGTATATATAATACAGAAGCAAGTCAGCCTAATAAGAAAAGGTTGAAATTTTACCTAGAGAAAAATCTGATAAACAATCACAGCTTCAAGACAAAATAGCTAATGATCCATAACATGAAAATTCAATTGGCATCAGAGTTAAAATCTTCATATAAGATATCCAAAGTCCAAATACATAATACAATGATCATGTTACATGCTTATGTAAGTCCAAGGTCTTATGTCATTCATTTGACCTGTATTATTAATACTTCATTCATTCATTCAATATTTACTATCTATTTTATATATATATATATCTCTCTCTCAGGCACGGAAGCAAATAGAGTAGAATGGCTCCTAGCAACAGGCATCAAATAATCGTACTAACAGATTATGTTTAGCTTATTACATAAAAATTGTTGTATTTAGATGTAAGTCCAAGCAAAAATCAGGGGGAGGGAGTAATAACTTTAAGAATGTCACATTCTAGTTTTTAACTCTGACTATACAGGAGAATCACCTGGTATCTTTAAAAAATAAAAAGAAAAATCAAATGTTCCTAGGTCCCAATGTCACCTATCCTCATTTCCTCCCCTATTCCTCCATTCATATATGGAATTGGTCTGGAATAGGGTCCCATAGCACACTTCTGCTACACAAGCCACCCTCAGGTGACTCTGACCTGCAGCCAGGGTTGAGTATCTCTGTTTTAGCCAATCATTATTTTCAAAGTATAAATACAGTTTAATCTACTGGGATCATCAGAACTTCAAGCCTTTTGTTTGATTCACTACTTGTTACTGAGCAGGGTTTTCTACAGCTCTGAAAAGGTAAAAGTTAACTCTAGAAAACTCATGGCAATGCAAATAAATTTTGTAGGTAGAGATGCAGATGAGGATATTAATATTTTATATATAATTTGGTAATCTCAGTCCACTATTCTTTCCTTCAGTTATTAGTGTATGTCAGTGTTTGCTAGTCCTTTGATCAGCTTTTCTATAATATTGGGTAACTCATTAATAAGTTAATTCTTTGACAGGTCTTTACTTTTAAAGAAAAAAAAAAAAAAAAGGAAAACCCACAAATAAAATCCACAACAAAGAGAAAGATTACCCTTAAACCTCAAAATATGAGCAGAGTGACAAACCAGACAGTTATGAGGCCCACAAAGTATTAGCATTTGTGCATGATGAGGCAGAGGGACGGCACGGGGCTTTTCTGATGGCCCCGAGAACAGGAGAATCCCTTCAACCTCCCCTGAAGCCTCAATGGCATACTAGTCTCAGAATAGCAGCCTAATCTGGGAAAGGCTCTGAAGGATCCTGTTCTCAGGCTGAGAGCAAGAACAATGCCATGCAAATAGGTGCTGGAGCAATCTGGCCCATGTAAACTCTCGAAACTGAATCTTCTCTGAGAAAAACTCCTAGTAGAGTCCAGACTGAGAAGAACAGGGCAACAGAAGCAAAGACAAGAAAAGTTCCAGATAAAAGAGAAAGGGAGCAGAAAAGATCCCAGAAAGGATGAAACCATACTTTGAAAAAATCACCTTGTGAACATAACACAGGAGGGAGCTCTAGAGTTATGAAGCTGAAAAGGCTATTCTGGCCTATTCCTCTCACCATACAGGAAACTTACTGCACTGAAAAATGAGCAACAGAAATATTAAGAATTCCACTTAAAACTATTATAAAGAAACAGAGACTGGAGTAGAATCATGTCTCTACAGCGTGAAGTAAATTAAGAAAATTACAGAAGCTATGAAAAAACGTAAAGACTCAGAAATTAGGTGACTTGAGAAGGAATTGAAATGAGAGGTAATAGAACTAAGAATTAAAAATAAGAAAATTATTTCAGAATGAAAAGTACAATGCTTAATGCATTAGGGAAAAAAGGAGGATGGCTTTAAAAATAAAAAGATAAAAAGTTTTGAGAAAAAGTAATAAACAGAAAAGATTTTAAAAGATGAAGATCCAACAAAACATAAAGGGTACAAAGGGGAAACAAAATAGAATAAATACCAAAAAGTATAATTCAAGAAAAAAAAAGTTCCTAAAACAAAAGATGACCTGAAACTACATATTTATTATGACTTTGAACAGACATATTTTATGCCAGAACACAATGGAGTAAAATATTAAATATACTCAATGAAAGAAAAGGTGAGCCAGGAGTTTCATATGCATCCAAATGAACCTTCAAGTATAAAGGCTGCAAACAAACTGAAAAGAACATGCAATGTGCAAGTACTTGGGGAACACCACGAACACCGCCTGAGAATCTACTCAACTCCAGGGCAGGGGTCAGCAAACTTCTTCTGTGAAGGGCCAGAGAGTCAATACTTTTGGCTTTATAGGTCCTATGGTTCCTGTCACAACTGCTCAGCCCAGATGCTGCAGTGTTTACGAAGGCAGCTATAAACAAAACATTGACAGACCAGTCACATATGGCTTGTGGTCATGGTTGCTGACCCCTGTACTTGAGAATGAGCTTCAGAAGCAAAAACAAACAAAAAACAAACAACAAACAACAACAAAAAAACTAGAAAGGACTCAACAAGAGGACTGGTGCTGAGAATTAAATATATATTTACCCACAGAACTAAGACTACCTGATGGTTAGCAGGGTCTACAGTATAGCTTGTAATGGCTAAAAGCTCTGACAAACTATTTTTAAAAATGGGAGGAAAGTGGTGAATGTACATGAAAAGTAAAATAAGCTTACTTCCTGCCTTAAATGCATAATTATAACTACAAGTCAAGCAATAGTACTTCAAATCAGAAGAGAAAGAGGGTAGGGAGAAGTACTAGTTAACTAAAATACTGCTCATACGGATTAACCCATTTATAGTAGCCCAAAAGGCATTACATAAGGTATCAGTATAAAGATAACCATTAGAACAAAAACACAAACCTACTTAAATATCAAAAGATATACCAAAGCAAAGAGCAAACATACAAACAAAACATAATGAAAGACAGTAGGCTACATACAGTTCATCCAATAAAGTGGAATACTATATATATATGTATATATATATAGTTGCTTATGTATTTTAAAAGTGGAAGAATAAACCATAAAATTTAAAAAAAAGATTACATCTGAAAGAGGGAGTAGGGTAGAAGAGTCAGGAATAGGAACAAGAATCCTCTGTAGAATGACTTCAAAATTCTACATAATTTTGTCACACAATTATAAGATAAATTTAAAAAGCAGTAATTCTTAAACGATAAAAATTTTTTAAAAACCAAATGAGCTGTTGGTGTAATTACACACAGAAGTTAGTGTAATAATTTAAAAACACAGTAATTTGACTGTTCATCCCTACTATGTTACAACCTAAAGGTTTAAAAAAAGCTGAAAAATGCAAGAAAACATAAAACGTTTTCAGTAATCATTAATAGTTATGCAAGCTGTTGTCTTTGAACTGTGGTATAAATCAAATCAGTGTCTCTGGACTTTTGGTGAAGTTGAAGGAACTCTACATAGTAAGACTGATAAGATTAAGTTAAATCCCTTTATCTTTGAATTTGAAATTTCAATATAAATTCCTATTTTGTTTTTTTAAATTAGATTTATCTCCTAGCCCTATTCATTGAAAAGGCCTACCAACAATGACTAATCCAGTAGAAGGAAATATTACTAATGCCCAGATTTTAGCCTCTACCATTTCCCAAAGCAGCCAGACTCCTTTGAGAAATGGCTGATTCCAGGCATAGAGCATAAAAATAGGATCTGCAATAATTTGTCATCCTAAAAGGCAAGGAGGCTATTAAGCCACTGGATGTGAGATAAAGGTCATGTCAAAAGACACAGGAACCATCCTGAAATAGCATTCAACAGCCAAAGACTGATAATGTGAGGCATCAGTAAGAGTAACTGAAATGAGGCCAGGTGCGGTGGCTCATGCCTGTAATCCCAGCACTTTGGGAGGCCGAGGTAGGAGCACTGCTTGAGGCTAGGAATTTGAGGCCATCCTGGCCAACATAGTGAGACCCTGTCTTTTCTACAAAACAAAATTAAAAAAAAAACTGAATCCATGTAAAACAAGTATTTATATGCATTAGTTCATAATACTAAGAAGAAAAAGAAATCATTACTTTCAGAGAAAGATAATGAATAGAACTCATTATTTTTGAAAACTGATAAAGGAAAAGAATCAAGCACTTGTTCTGCTCTGACTATAAATCAGAACTTCAGAGTAATCAAATGGCTAATAAGGGGAATTTTCTCTTTACAGAAGTATTCCAGTTAATAAACAGAGGTCTGATAAAGACATGTCATCACCTTGCAACCTCCAAGAAAAAAATGCATGTAGGCAATGAACATCCATTTTGAGAGCATCACAGAAAGGCATTATATACTTTTTGAGGTAAGTACATGGCCCAAAACAACCACACTGGATCAGGTCTCTAGATCTAATTACCAACTTATCAGAAATACAGGGAAAAGAGGAACACAGTCAATGATATCATGGGGATGCAATCAGAAATATTCAGGCTATAAAAAGATATATAGGAAAACCCTGCATGTCATGTTTCTTCAACAACAAAAAATTCCAAGAAAATAGTTAGAGGGGAAACCAATGAACTAAAAGAAACTTAAGAGATATAGTTAATCACAATGTATGTGTCTTATTTGGACTACAAACAGAATGAACCCAAAACCAAAAAAAACCAAAAAACAAAAAAACCAAAAAACAAAAAACTAAACAAACAAAAAACCCCACAAAAACACACAAACAGGTTCAAGAAAATGCATGAATTCTGAACTGAATCTGATATTAAGGAATTATTGTTATTTGTACTGTTTTGTAGAAAGTGTATTTTATTGTTTTTAAAAAGTTCTTATCTAAGGCCCAGCATGGTGACTCACACCTGTGAGTTTGAGACCAGCCTGGCCAACATGGCAAAACCCCATCTCTACTAAAAATACAAAAATTATCTGGGCGTGGTGGCACACACCTGTAGTCTCAGCTACTCAGGAGGCTGAGGCAAGAGAATCGCTTGAACCCAGGAGGCTGAGGTTGCAGGGGGCCGAGACTACACCACTGTACTCCAGCCTGGGAGACAGAGCAAGTCTCCATCTCAAAAAAAAAAAAAAAAGTTCTTATCTCAGACAATAAAGATAATAAATAGAATGGAATATCTGCAGATGAAAGGACATGACATCTAGGATTTGCTTCAAAATAATCCATATATTGATAATTGCTAAAGCTTAGTTGAAGACCTTGTATTCTACTGTGGCAAACTATAAATACTATTTCTGTATTTGATTTGATTTGAAACATACCTAAAAATAATCAAGGTTGTCATTTCATACTTTTTTCTTTTTTTGAATACAAGATATTTTAAATGTAACTAAAACTGTTTTGCAAAATGCCTAAAACTTAAAACACATAATTCTTCTATGAAGACACTGTGTACTCAAAATAAGAAAAAAACTGACTTGCTGGATTTGCTAAAATGTTGATGAGCAGATTATAAAAATTTAACTTTTAGAAAATATCTCGTCTTTAAAAAGAAACAGCAGCTGCTGCTGTTAAACATCATATGAAACATTTTTAAAAATCGCATTTAAAAATGTACAACTCTTTTATAACCTTAGAAAAAGACTCTCCAAAATCAAGATGCTACAATAAAATTTGCCAACCGGCAAAAATGATGTTAGTAATTCCAAAGATACTAGGTTTTTGGACTTACACACAATTTCATATAAGAAAACTTCAAGTATTTTAAAGTGTGTGCTGAGTGTTAGTTTATCCTATGTCACATACTTGAAGCCCACGGGCCACATATGACCTACAGACAAGCTATTTTGCTTGCATGTATTTTTTAAGAAAAATGGACTCAACATTTAAAATTCAGGAGATTTCACATAAAAATCCAGGTTTTGACAGTCCTACATGTGACAATGGGCTAGAACCCGGGGCTCTCTTTTCACCACTGGCCCTCGTCCCTCCTTCCTTCACACAGATTACATAGCCTGTCTCCTTAGGCATTTGTGTTTGTGATCAGTAGTTATAGCCTAATATTTTGAGAGTAGTTTCTCCCTCATTCTTAACGAAGAAGCAGAATAGCAAAAAAGACGGTGTCTGTGAGCTAATATTATTCACTTTTGCACTTACAAAATGAAAAAAAAAAAAAAACCCAAAAAACAAAAAAACCCAAACCAGCATTCATTATTCTTGTAGCACAGAAATAAAATGCTATCTGCATATTTTTAAATGCTTTTCTTTAACAGGGCAGCAGGGCTTACCTTCAGATCAAGGCTGCTAAGGCTTACAACATCATCATCTTTCTCTCTGCGTTTTCTTTTCTAAAAGAAAAAAAGATATTTCATTCTCATATAAAAGGAATGCATATTACATCACAAAACAAAGACTCTAGAAAACTAGAAAAATCAATTTTAAAAAGTTAAGCCTTTGGCTATAGTCACAAGAAAATTACTTTGAGGCCAGGTGCGGTAGCTCACGTCTGCAATTTCAGCACTTTAAGAGGCTGAGGTGGGGTGAGAGTCTGAGGTCAGGAGTTCAAGACCAGCCTGTCCAACGTGGTAAAACCCCGACTGTATTAAAAATACAAGAAAAAAAAAAAAATTAGCTGCACATGGTGACAGATGCCTGTAGTCCGAACTACTTGAGAGGCTGAGGCAGGAGAACCGTTTGAACCTGGGAGGCAGAGGTTGCAGTAGATGAGATTGCGCCACTGCCCTAAGAAGAAAATTATGTTGAGGGACGTTCATGAATTGTCTTTGGAATAGATACTGTCTAAACAGTCTCCCCTGACAGAGTCATCACTGCTGTGAAGTGGCTACCCTATTAAAACACTACTTAAGTTTTTCAGAACAGAATCTTATGTAAATCAAGGGCTGTCGGTACTCGTTAGAGAAAAAGTAAAAATTTTTAAAATATAAAACCAGCCAGTTTTTTTTTTTTTTTTTTTTTTTTTTTTTTTTAAAGGAACACATTATTTATCTTGGGGGCAAGGTCGTCACTAGAAAAAGAAAATCCTTTTCTCATGGCCCAAAGTACTTAAGATTTGTTGCCGGAGGCAGGATTGATTAACTGGAAAGTGAACAGCCATGTCCCTGCAGTACTTTCCACTTACCATTTATCACTTTCATTCAGCCCTGCTGGTGCCAGCAGTGGCAAAACTGTGTACATATCTACCATTTCTGGTACTTAATCAATACTGAATAAGCACCCATGAGTAACACTTTATTCTCCCATATCTCAAAATAACTTTTCAGGTTACCTACACTGCTTAGCTCTTGGGAACTCTTAAGTGACTAGTTAGGGTTCCCTTCAACTTCCTGGCCCCACAGTAAGGAGAAACTGCTGGGAATTGAATCAAAATTGAGCAAGATAGGGCCAATAGAGAAGAAGAAAAAAAAAAAAAAAGGAAAGGCAAAGTCCAGATAGAAGTGGAGAAAGTAATAGAGCCAGGCGGCCTCAGAAAGCAAGTTACCATAAAAACAACACGAAGGAGGGCTGTGAAGTCAGAAAAGCTATCTGAACCAAGATTTTGTGTACAAGTTGAAAACTAAATTCACACTAAAATGGAACAGAAAATTCTCAAAGTCAAATTCTACACAATATCACTCTATGAAAAAAGAAAACAAGGATCAGAATCTATCCCCTAGGAAATGACTGCACACCAGGAAGAAATGCTCAAAGAAGCAGAGCAAAATTATAACACACTGTTTTGAATTGAGCTAAAAGACGTTAGGAAAATGATCTAAGACATGAAAGAACAATATACATCAGAATTGAGGTGATGGAACTCAAGAAATATTTTATTGATCCCTAGGTCATACCCAGAAGATACAGAAATTATGAATAATATGATCCCAGGTTTGAAAAGCCAACTAACCAAAAATCTTGCTTGTGTATTTATCTGTGAACCTGTTTGTGTATATTAATGATACGAGCAAAATACAGAAGGATACATATGGTACTGTTGACATGGTTAGAGCAGAGCCTGGGAATGGACTAATACGGAGAAGGAGAGAAGAGGGGGAGGAAACTGCCTGGCAAAATAAGACTGTACTGAGGGGAAGAAAGCACATATATGATCATACTTATGCATTTATATGAAATTGTATTTTGAATCATTTTTGCTATTTTTCCCAAATAAGCATAAGAATCATGATCTATTTGTACATACTTTATTTATATCTATTTGTACATACTTTATTTATATATGTATTATGAGCTAACAAGTTTTAAGTACAAAAAGAACCAATTTTCTGTTGTCACTTCACACAAAATTAAATGCCTCTGTAAAGTCCTGCTATAAAAATAAGAGTCCCTCTATGCTGAGATTAATAGCAGAAAACCATTCATTATATATATTAAATATATATACATAATGTGCAATCAAGCATTTTTATATTTTTCAACCAAGAAAAAAGTCAATAGAGGATGTATACAAATAATTTCATGTTTCATAATATATTATCAGATTTAACATTGAAAGGAATAAGAGAAAGGATGGCATAGAGTTAAAGATTAATACATGTGAGTACTTTGCAAAATACGTTTTATATTTACTTGAAACAAAAAGTTATTACAGCTTGTTAGTAGAAAAGGACTAAATTAGGCTGCCAAAGACGGTTATAGGAATTCTGTTCCTCAAGACACTCAGAGAAGTACAGACCACTGAGCTGCATAACAGACTGAAAGACAACTGGGGAATTAATTCTATCTAATGTCTTGAAATAAAAACCCAGGTATCTACTCACCAAAGTCAAGTCCCAGTTGGGGCCAGGTGTTAAGAATGTGAAGGAGCTGCCTCTCCGAAGGGAGTACCTGTTAACAGAAAATTCCAACAACAAATAAAGGAGTGACTTTAGCATAATAGAGCATCAAACACATAAAAAGCTACACTTTCCATACTTTCAAAACTGTTTAAAGTAGCCTGATTTGTCATTCAATCTTAGTAATATGAGAGATGGTATATATATATAAAAACAAACAAACAGGGTATAGGTTTTGTCATTCTCGTAATCTTTACAGTGAAAGAGCCTACATAAAATTAGTGAACAGATTATTTAAAAAAATAATTCACCACACCCAGCAGAGTTTACCTTAGGAACATACACATAGTTAAAAAACATGAAATATATTAATAGGTTAAATAAAAAACAGCAAACAAACTTCCTAAGTGGAAAAAATTAAGAAACATATTCATGTACATATTTTAAAAAACAAAAAGGATATTCTTAACAAAATCTAACTTCACATTATCTGCATTTCGTGTAAATCCCTAACTTTTTAAAACTGCAATTTAACAAACAAAATACAAAGCTATGAATAACTACATTTGAGACAAAGATCTCAAGATTAAAATGTGATTAGAATTTTGTTCTTTACTATTAAGTGAAAGATTTTTCTGTGTTTTTTTCCATTCAATGTAAAGACATAAAGCAAGAAAGTCCTATGACAAAACCTGTCTTCACCTTTCTAAAATATGCCGCTATATGTTTATAAAGTATAAACCTGTGTTTATAAAATATGTAGAAATCACAAAAACATAGCACAAGAGATAAAGGCAGTTTATAAAGTATATTTATTATTAATCACTTCAGATGTAAACAAATGTAGAACGAACACAGATTTTTTTTTTCCCTTGTGGAAATAAATGATGATCAACCAAAAGAGAAAAGCAAAGGCTATTTATTCAGTGTTTGCTACAACAAGGGAGTCATCTATTGTCATTTGCATCTTGACAGAGACTAAAAGACAGGTAGACGAGTGTGAAGTTTCATAATGGAAAATCAGGTATGCTCTGATTGGAGGCTGTTGGCCTGGGGAGCTGTAGGCAGGCTAACTAGAAGTGGGGGCAGCCTACTGTGATTGGTTAGAGCATATATCTGGCTTTCACAGGTTGGTTATGAATTGGAAGCGGGACAAAAATTAGGAAGCTGGCAGTTATTAATGAAGTCCTGGACATTTTAGGTCAATTATTATAGTAGTTATTATTTGGCTTCTTGGATTGTCAAGTCATTGTCTGTTTATACATGTGATCCTTAAGCCTCATAGTCTTTGTTCATCGAAAGTTATAGAAACACCACTGATCAGTATCTTTCCTGCAAAAATATACAAGCTTAAATCAAATACAAGGGCTTCTGGAATTTTCTAAGCTAAATATAAAGGAGAAATTTTGTTGTTGTTGTCGTTGTTTGACAAGGAACACAAAGGAAACTGGCTATAAGGTAAAGAGGAGGTCTGCAAAGCTTCACAGATGAATACTTAATACAAAGTATTACTGAATCTGAAAGAAAAATAGCAATTAACAAAGCATTAAGGTGGAGTGAAATGAGTTACATTCTGGAAACTGCAAGTAGTTCCTCACATTTGAGTAAAGAAATAAGGAAGGGCTAAAGTATCATGAAAGGCCTCACTTACTGCACTCAGAGAGAATGGACTTGATCTTGAGTATGTGTGGCAGCCATTGAATCTTAAGTAACACGAACAATGGATTGTAAGAAGGCAAGACTGCTCAGTTAGGAGGCAGCTCCAATATTGCTTACAAAAGATGATTGGGGCTCTGGCAACAGTAACAAGATTACAGAGGAGAAGCTGATTTGAGAGAGGGTTCGATGTCAAAATTGCCAGGACAGACTTTTCCCTTTTCCTCCCTAAACCTGTTCAGTTATTACCAAGGTTCTTGACCTGGGGAAAATATGATGCCACTAACACAAATTAGATGCAAAGATCTTAAGATATTTAAAACAAACATTTCCTAAATAATTATTTGGAGAAAATCAAAACACAGTAAGACTACTTATGGAGCTCAAACTTTTTTTGAGGGCCTCTTTACTGGTGCAAAACGACCTAAGAAGTTGATTATTCCATCTTTTCTTGCTACTGCAGAAAAGTCAGGCAACAACAAATAAAATGGTATTTTTTTCTTGAGAAAAACCCTGGAACAAGGTATTTAAACAAAAAAAGTCATCTAAAATAAATTGTAATTCATATCAAGAAATACATAGGATGATTACTATAAACAAATGGTAAAAGACTATGGGAAAGACAGGACCTATCATGAGTCCACAGATCACACTTAAAAACACTACTCTAGGAATTAATACTCTTAGTGTATTAAATGCTACTGTATGTTACATGGTTAGCAGGAGCCATCTGTGGGCACTGGCTTAAGAAAAAGCAATTATGATTTCTCAGGTTGTTTTAAATCCAATACAAACCTACATTACAAAGTGGCATTAACCGTAGCACTTAAAATATTCAGTAAATACTTCCTTTCAGGTATAAGCATTAGGGAGTATTACAAAACCAAAGTTACTAATTTCTTTATTCCCTAGAAATGACCACACTAACCTCAGAATGCATTTGCCATCTGAAAGCTGGAAAGAAAAATGGCTCTTAAGAATTTTTTAAAGGTTAACTGGAAAAATATTTCCAATCATATGATAAAATTCTTTCCAGCAGTATCTGTAACCAGCTTTACAGTAATGCTATTTTTTCCCACTTCAATAACAAGTTCCTATTTATTCTGAATACCCATGGAAAAAAGGAACCCAAAAAACAAACTGTGCCCAGAAAGTATGTGAGACAGTGCCAACTTTCACAAATCTTGGAAAGATATATACTTATTTTTCACAAGGGTCAGACTCAAAATGCAATAGCTATTTTAAATCCTTGTGGGGAAAAAAATGATTTCATAAAACATTAAGATTGCAAGTTGTTTTTCCAGAAGATACATAGAACCTCCTCCTAAAAACGAGGTTTAAAGGATGAAATGTAGAGCAAAAAGTGGCAGTGCACCTTTTCAAGAATTTTTGTCCATATATCCAATGTATTTTTTCATATATCCAAATAATTATAATATTTAAGGAATAAAATAAACTAATACCTTAAGGAATTAGCTTAGTGTATTAAATTAAGTTCCTGATTTGACTCCTATAGATTTTCCTTGGCCTTTAATGTATTTCCTTTCATACCATTTGGTATGTTTTTGAACAATGTACATTATTTTTACACTAAATTAGGTTTAGTCTAAAGAAATCATAATTAAAATGATAAAGCTGCTGTTCACAAGAAAAATATCTTGTTAATTCATTCCTAAGCCAAACTATGTTTTCAGAGATTCTGATTTGTATCACCATTTCCTCCATCATGACAGATAAGACCTGACCTGAAATTATAAATACTTTCAAAAAATGTATTGAACATTACTATTACCAACAGGAAAAAAGCATTCTTAGATGCATAATTTACCCTCAAGATGCATTCATCATAAAAAATGGATGTAGAATGAAAATGAGTTTCAGAAAAAGATTTTAAAAAGGACAATAGTTAACATTTATTGGGTGCCTACTATATGACAAGCACTGTACATAGACTCATCCTAAAAATAACATTTTTTCCAATTAAAAAAATCTGTAAATGTTAAACATATAAAAAGAATTATACCATACGTGTAAAAAGAATGGTATAATTTATCCTCTGCAGTTAACATTTTTAGAATGGTATGATTTATCCTCTGCAGTTAACATTTTTTACATTTGGGGTGTGCTAAGCAACTGAGGTTCTCAATTTCTTTGCAAATAAGGCAAAAACAAACTAAATTATTATAGAAACAATTCATTTATTTGGGTCAAATATCTGATGTAGTAGACATCCACTACTGTTTTGACTGTTCAGCATCTTTGTTATCAAGGAGTTGTCTCTTCTTCCACTTCTGACAATCATGTAGACTACGTCTCCCATCATACTAGGGTTTTCTCATCTGCATGAGAGCCTCAACTAATATATACATCTTGGAATATCTTGTCTAGAACACAGCTGAGCATCTAGAAACCAGCAAACACTGGCCCCAAAGCACCCCAGACATCCTAATGTCCTGCATTAATTCTCAGGCCTTGCCCAGGGCAGCAAATTCAGGGAAGAGGGAACAGGGGATAATGACAACAGCAAGTAACAGTAAGGAAAGAGAAATTCTGAAGGCTTCCATCATTAAAAATCCAGTACTCTTTGGAAACAGTGTGGCAATTCCTTAAGATGTTAGTGATTAGTTTACTGTCGGACCTGATAATTCCACCCCCAAGAATTTACCCAAGAGGAGTGAAAATGTATGTCTACACAGACTTTTTTTTTTGAGATGGAGTTTTGCTCTGTCACCCAGGCTGGAGTCCAGTGGTATGATCTCAGCTCACTGCAACCTCCGCCTCCCGGGTTCAAGTGATTCTCCTGCCTCAATCTCCCAAGTAGCTGGGATTATAGGTGCATGCCACCACACCCAGCTAAATTTTGTATTTTTAGTAGAGACAGGCCATGTTGACCAGGCTGGTCTCGAACTCCTGACCTCAGGTGATCCACCCGCCTCGGCCTCCCAAAGTGCTGGGATTACAGGGGTGAGCCACTGCGCCCAGCCTACACAAAGACTTACATGCAAATGTTCCTAGCAGCATTATCCATAAAAGCACCAAACTGGAAACAAATCAAATGTACAACAGCTGGTAAACGGAGTTGACAAAATGTAGTATATTCACATAATGGAATATGGTTTGGCAATAAAATGAAATACTGATGTAAGTGAAAGAAGGCAGATGCAGAAAGACTACACATTGTATGATTCCACTTGTATGTCCTGAAAATAGAAATTCATAGAGATAGAAAGCAGATCAGTGGCTGCCTAGGGCTGGGGTGGGAGCAGGGATATTTGGGGTGATGAAATGTTCCAACAGTGGATTGTGGTGATGACTGCACAACTCTTTATATTTACTGATAATCACTGAATTGTATACCCACAAAGGGAGAATGTTATGATATACAAATCATACCTCAATAAACTAAAAACATAGTCAACTTATGTGGGAGCACATGGCCTTACAAGCTTCTGTGAGTATGCTTTTCATTTTTGGCTGCTGCTACTACTACTACTACTACTACTACTACTACTACTACTACTACTAAAGATCCTGGGTTGTCAAGAATTGGTTTAAGACTATACCTTTAACTCTGGATATCCACTGTACAAATCCATCAATCAATTTTACTGGAAAAACAAAATTCAAAGAGTAAGCCTTATCACTATTGCTAGATCATAGGTCATACTATTATTTTTCTACCAATGGACAGCATTATTTCAAATCTGCAAAAAAGGAAAACATAAAATCCTTAGAAGGATCAATATGTATTCATATTTCTGCCATATGGGTGATATGTAAAGTTCTATGGCTTTCCCTAAGGCCCTGAAAGACAGAAATAAAATTATTTAAACGTTATTTGTGTCCAATTTTCAGGACCTTAGACATAGGTACTATGAAGTCTTAGAGACTAAGTAACTTGCTCAAGGTCCTCAAGAGCCAGAATTTGAATCTAGGAAGTGTGACTGCTTTTAAAGCCTAAACTCTTTAAACATTACTCTTTGTCTACGGGTTCTAGTCTAAAAGAATGTTAAAAGAATATACATTCTCAAAGGAGGAAACAGAAAATAATTAGGTAAATCAAAGCTGAGGCCAGAATAGACTTGGTATCAAAAAAACTAGGCCAGAAAAGCAGGCCTTATTCTGAGCTCTCAACCATGTAGTATAACCTAGCGTTCTTTAGAAAGACCCTTGGCAGCTGGGCACAGTGACTCATACCTGTAATCCCAGCACTTTGGGAGGTCAAGGTGGGCGGATCACGAAGTCAGGATATCAAAACCATCCCGCCAACATGGTGAAATCCCATCTCTACTAAAAATACAAAAATTAGCTGGGCGTGGTGGTGTGTTCCTGTAATCCCAGCTACTCGGGAGGCTGAGGCAGGAGAATCACTTGAACCAGGGAGTTGGAGGTTGCAGTGAGCTGAGATCGTGCCACTGCACTCCAGTCTGGTGACAAAGCAAGACTCTGTCTCAAAAACAAACAAACAAAAAAGATCTTTGCCTACTGCCCAGAACTGGGAGGTGGGGAGAAAGAAGAGGCCCGTCGTATCATAGGCAGTATCTACACAGAAAACACAATTGCTGCCCCAGAGAAACTTGCACAGATACATAGAGGAGATGTACCAACAAACAACCTAAAATTCCAAATACATCTTATACAACATACCAAATAAATTCCACCTGAATTATAAAAATTTTAGATTATTATAATATCTCACTGTACAGAATACCATAATGTATTTAACTTCCTCCTCCTGTTTTTTCTAACCTTTCTACTACACAAATGTGCTAGGATATACTTTCTTGTACATACATCCATGTATGCTTGCCCATTACGTTAAGATAAATTTCTGTGGTTAGACTGCTTGGTTTAAATATTTGCATTAAAATTTTGTTTTATTTGCCATATTTCCCTTCAAATACACATAATGGGAATACGAGAAAGAGAGGAAAGAGAAAAGAGCCAAAAAAAAAAAAAAAAACTTCAAAGAAACAATGGCTGAAGCTTCTCCAAATTTATTGAAAAACAACCACCTACACATTTGGAAAAGCTCAATAAACTTCAAGTAAGATAAACACAAATATATCCACAGACAGACACATCACAGTAAAAATGGTGAAAGTTAAAGATAAGAAAATCTTAAAAACAGCAAGAGAAAAAAAAGCCTTGTTATTTACAAGGAACCCCAATAAGATTCTGACTTCTTAACAGAAACAATGGAAGACAGAAGCAGTGTGATAACATATTCAAAGTGCTCAAAGAAAAAGAAAATTTCATCAAAGAATCCTATACTATCAAAATTCTCTTTCAAGAATGAAGGAGAAACAAAGACATTCCCATAAAAACAAACAAACAAAGAGAATTTGTTGTTAGCAGACTTGCCTTACAAGAAATACCATAAGAAGAATTTCAGGCTGAAAGCAAGTGACCCCAGACGGTAATCTGAGTTCACACACAAAACCCAAAAAGCCCTAGTAAAAGCAGTTTCAATGAAACAAATCAGTAAAGAAATTAAAATGCTACAAATTAGAAAATTCTCACTTAATGCAAAAGAAAGCAATAAAGGAGGAATAGAGAAACAAAAGACATATATAACACAACAAAATGGCAGACATAATTCCAACTATATCAGTACATAACATTAAATGTGATTGGAGTAAACAACGCAATCAAAAGAAAGAGACAAGCCAGACAGGATCAAAACCAACCAACCAACCAGGATCCAACTATGTGCTGTCCACGGGAGATAAACTTTAGTATCACAGATATAAATAGCTTGAAAATAAAGGGATTAAAAATATGTCATGCAAATAGCAAGCCACAAGAAAGCTAGAGAAGCTATATTAACATCAAACAAAACAGCCTTTAAGAGAAAAAAATGTTACCAAAGAGGGATATTTTATAATAAAAGGATTGATCCATCAGGAAGATATAATAATTATGAACATACATGCATATAAAAACAGCACAATCTCAATAAATGTAAAAGGATAGAAATAATACATAATACAAAGTGTATTCTCCAGCTACAATGTAATGAAATTAGAAAAAATTTGTGAAAGTCACAATTACGTGGAAATTAAACAACACATTCCTAAATAATTAATGGCTCAAAGAAGTCAAAGAGAAATCAGAATGTAATTTGAGATTGATGATATGAAGACACACTGCATCAAAATTTATGAGATGCAGCTAAAGCAATGCTCAGAGGGAAATTCATAGCTGTATCCCTATATTAAGAAAAAGATCTCAAATCAGTAACTTAATCTATAATCATGACACTGGAATGTAGAGGACTATGTGCTCGCAAACGAGACGTTCGGATAAGTCCTGCTCTTGCAAACGAAGCAGGGCATTCCTTCCCTGCAAACAGGGAGGACAAAGGAGCCAGCTGCTAACAGCAGACCCTGGGGGCTTGTTTATGTGCAAACATCTTGAAAATACAGAAAGTCAGGGAAAGGTCAAAAAAACAACAATGTGTCTTGTGACTTGGCAACATTCCACAAACGACTGTATAAAATAAAGCAGAGCGCGCCATTCGAGGCAGCGCCGTGTTTGTTTTGTCTTGTGTTGTCTTGTGTGTTCATTCCTTTGTTTAGGAAACATGCGGACCCCAACACTGGAAACAAAAAGGGCCAACTGAACCTAAAGCAAGCAGACTAATCTGAGGAGATTACTCAGATTACTGAGCAGGAAGAAGGAAACAATAAGGATTAAAGTGAAAATAAAGAACAGAAGAACAGAGAAAAGTAATGAAGCCAAAATCACATTCTTTGGAAAGATCAAGATTGACAAGCCTTTAGCTAGATTGACCATTATAAAAAGAAAGAAGACAAATGATAAGAATCAGAAATAAAAGAGGGGACATTACTATTGACATTATACGAAAAGGATTATAAAGAAATACTATGAACAAGGGTACACCACCAAATTAGATAACTTTGATGAAACAAATTCCTAGAGATACAACCTACTGAAACTGACTTAAAAGAAACAAACTATCAGAAGACACCTATAACAAGAGATAAGATTGAATTAATAATACTAATAAACTATCCACAGAGAAAAGTCTAGGCCCAGGTGGCTTTACACTGAATTCTACCAAACAATGAAAGAGTTAATACCAATTCTTCATAAACTTTCAAAAAAAACCAAAACAGTAGGTAACACTTCTCAATGGATTTTATGAGGCCTGTATTATCCCAATACCAAAACCAGACAAGCATAGTACAAGATAATAAAACTACAGATCACTCATGAATATATACACAAAAATATTCAACAAAATATTAAAAAAATGGATCCAACAATATATAAAAAAAGCTATACACAATGACCAAGCAGGACTTATACCAGGAAGGCAAAGTTGGTTTAACATCTCAAAAAACCAATTAATGAAACACATCAATAATAACAACAACCACATGATCATTTTAATAGACAAAAGAAAAAAACCCTAAAACCTTTCATGATAAAAATCACTCAAAAACTAGAAATAGAATGGAACTTCCTCAACCTGATAAAGAACATCTACAAAGCTTACAAGTAACATCATACTTAATAGTGAAAGATTGTATGCTTTCCCCGTAAGATCAGAAATAAGACAAGAATTTCCAGTCTCTCCACTTCCGTTCAACATTGTATAGGAGGCCCCACCCAGGGCAATTAGGAGAGAGAAAAAAATAAAGGGCATTCACAGATTGGAAAAAGAAGTAAAACTATTTTTATTTGCTGATGACATAACCCTGTACATAGTAAATCCTAAAGAAACCACTAAAAAACTATTAGAACTAATGAGTTCAGCAAGGTAGCAGGATCCAAGATCAATATACAAAAATCAATTATGTTCCTATACAACTGAAATTATTAAACTGAAAATAAAGTGACACAAGGCAGGGCAGGGAAGTGCTGAGTAGAGAAGAGTGTGGTTCCTCACTAGGGCACCATCCCCCAGCCTGGGCCCATGGACCTCAGTGAGGATAGGCATTTCTCTTCTCCTACCCAAATGCTGCATTTCCCAAGACCACTCTGGCCCACCATGTCCCCATCCCGTGCCTATAAAATCCCCCAAGACCCTAGCAGGCAGACACACAGGTGGCTGGATGTCAAGAGGAACACACCGACATGGGAGTACACTGGCATGCTGGCAGGCCATCGATTGGTAGAACGACGCAGAGCTTGGCCAGGGAGGTTGAAGGAGAATCGGGCAACTTGATTCCAGGGGAAAACCATTTCCCTTCTGGCTCCCCCATCTGCTGAGAGCTGCTTCCACTCAATAAAATCTTGCAATCATTCTCCAAGCCAATGCGTGATCTGACTGTTCCAGTTCATCAAGGCAAGAACCCTGGGATACAGAAAGACCCCTGTCCTTACAATAAGGCAGGGGTCTAATTAAGCTGACGAACACAAGCCACCTACAGATGGCTAAACTAAAAGAGTACCCTGTAACACATGCTCACTGAGGCTTCAGCTGTAAACATTCACCCGCAGACATAGCTGTGGGGTCGGAGCCCTACAGCCTGCCTGTCTGTATGTTCCCCTAGAGGTTTGAACAGCAGGGCATTGAAGAAGCCAGCATACCCCCAGTGCATGCCCTGCGTGGGGGACAAGGGAACTTTTCCCATTTCAAAAGAAATGAATCCCATTTACAACTGCATCAAAAAGAACAAAATACTTAGGAATTTAGCAAAACATGCAGAACTATACTCTGAAAACTACAAAGCACTGTTGAAAATAATTAAAGATCTAAATAATTGGAAAAACATCCCTTGTCCATGGATCAGACTACTTAACTCCGTGTAGAGGGCAATACTCCTGAAAATGATCTACAAGATTTAATGCAATTCCTATCAGAATCCCAGTGGACTCCTTTGTAAAAATCGATAAGCTGATTCTAAAATTCACACAGAATTGTAGGAGACCCAGGATAGCCACAGCAATCTTGTGAAAAAAAAGAACAAAGTAGGAGGACTCACATTTCCCAATTCCAAAACTTACTATACAAAGCAACAGTAATCAATACACTATGGTAATGGCATAGGGCTGTTACATATAGATCAAGGGAATAAAAGTCAAAGTCTAAAAATAAACTCTCATGTTTATGGTCAACTGATTTTTGACAAGGGTGCTAAGACTACTCAATGGGAGAAGGAACAGTCTTTGAAAAATGGTGCTGGGGTACCTGGATAAAGAATTAGGCTGGGCCGGGCGCGGTGGCTCAAGCCTGTAATCCCAGCACTTTGGGAGGCCGAGACGGGCAGATCACGAGGTCAGGAGATTGAGACCATCCTGGCTAACACGGTGAAACCCCGTCTCTACTAAAAAATACAAAAAACTAGCCGGGCGAGGTGGCGGGCGCCTGTAGTCCCAGCTACTCGGGAGGCTGAGGCAGGAGAATGGCGTGAACCCGGGAGGCGGAGCTTGCAGTGAGCTGAGATCCGGCCACTGCACTCCAGCCTGGGCGACAGAGCGAGACTCCGTCTCAAAAAAAAAAAAAAAAAAAAAGAATTAGGTTGGACCCTCATCTCACATTATATACAAAAACTAACTCAAAATGGATTAAAGACGTAAATGTGAAAGCTAAAACGATACAATTCTCAGAAGAAAGCACTGGGGACAGGATTCATAACAATGGATTTAGCAGTGATTTCTTGGATATGACATCAAAACACAGGCAACAAAAGCAAAAATAGACAAGTAAGACTACAAACTAAAACATTTTTGTGCTTCGAAGAACATCATGAAAGTGAAAAGACAACCCACAGAATAAGAGAAGCTATTTGCAAATAAAATAATCTATCTGATAAGGGACTTGTATCCAGAATAAAGAACTCTTAACTCAATAAAGAAGAAGTTTACAAATGAGCAGGGCCAGGTGCGGCGGCTCTCGCCTGTAATCCCAGCACTTTGGGAGGCCAAGGCAGGCGGATCACAAGGTCAGGAGTTTAAGACCAGCCTGGCCAACATGGTGAAACCCCGTCTTACTAAAAATACAAAAAATTAGCCACGTGTGGTGACACATGCCTGTAGTCCCAGCTACTCGGTAGGCTGAGGCAGGAGAATCGCTTGAACCTGGGAGGCAGAGGTTGCAGCGAACCGAGATCGCACCACTGCACTCCAGCCCCGGTGAGAAGAGTGAGATTCCGTCTCAAAAAAAAAAAAAAAAAAAAAAAAACAAAACCAAAACAAAGGATGGCCCACCAAAAATGGCCACACACATTACATGAATCCATTCATATGCAATGTCCAGAACACAGAAATTCCTACAGACGGACAGATTAGGTTTTGGGGCAGAAGGGGTAGGAGGGGAACAATAGCTAAAGGTTATAAATGCTCTTTTTGAGGCGATGAAAATGTTCTAAGTAGTACGATTTAAGTGGGTAAATTGTCCCGTATGTATTTGTCTTTCAAATTAGTTTAGAGTGAGTTTTGCCTGCAGAACATTTTTTAATAGTCACACAACTATATACACAAATTTTTCTTATGATTTCTGAATCTGATACACCTCTTAGTTGTTTCTTGCCTCACAATTAATACTATCTTGTGATATTTTACATATTCTTGTAGATGATCCTACATCTTTTCTCGAAAAGGAATGTTAGTTATTTAATTCTCCATTTTCCCTCCATGGTTCTTCTGTGTCTCACTCTCCTCATGCTGCCTGTGTTACTACGCTTTTCTCAGAATATATCATTTCCTACCTCACACAAAAAATAGAGGCCTGGTGGGAAAGTCTTCAAATTCCTGCTCACGACACACCCCATTCTTCAAAATTATGTACCATCCATAGCCTCTTGTTAGGCTAAATCCTCCACCTTGAATTTGGATTCTATCCTTTTCTGCCTTCTTGGATCCTTGTTCAACCATTTTTCTCCTCTACTGTCTGTTCAACTTCTCCTTCTATTTGTTAAATGAGCTCAGCACATCAAGTTTATTCTTTTTTAAGAGTCTATCCCGGCCGGCCGCGGTGGCTCAAGCCTGTAATCCCAGCACTTTGGGAGGCCGAGACGGCGGATCACGAGGTCAGGAGATTGAGACCATCCTGGCTAACACGGTGAAACCCCGTCTCTACTAAAAAATACAAAAAAACTAGCCGGGCGAGGTGGTGGGCGCCTGTAGTCCCAGCTACTCCAGAGGCTGAGGCAGGAGAATGGCGTGAACCTGGGAGGCGGAGCTTGCAGTGAGCTGAGATCCGGCCACTGCACTCCAGCCTGGGCGACAGAGCGAGACTCCGTCTCAAAAAAAAAAAAAAAAAAAAAAAAAGAGTCTATCCCACAAACTTGTATTATTTCCCTCTATTCTTCTTTCTTGTCTTCCTGTTGCGGTGAGACTTCTCTTCACCAATCCCATTGCCAGTTATCAGATTCGAACAATCATCATTTTTCATTTAGACTACTGCAGACTGATTTCCTACCAATCCATCGTCTAAACTTGGAAATTTTAATTTGGTATACACGGCTGAGTCCACAAATCTCCTGAAATGTTTATGTATATGAGCATGTTTTTGGGGAATAGTTTTCATAAAATATGAAGAGTGAGATGAGTCCAAAATGTTGCTTATTTTTCTCATGGAAGACAAACTGATCTTTTAAAATGCAAATATGTCATGCCATTGGCTCATTTAAAGTCTTTCAGTATTTCCCCACTACCATGAAGATAAAACCCAAACTCTGTCAAGGCATACAAGGTCTCTTCATGATGTGGCTCTTACCTCTTTAGCATAAATCTCTCATGACTACCTCCTCCTTCTCCCTATACTGGTCTCCTCTCCTCTATACAAATAGTATTGTTAATATAGTAATAAAATAGAATATACACCCAGAACTCATCAGACCCATTTGCTTCAGGGTCTTTCTACATGTCTCTCTGCCTGAAATCACCCATCTACATCTGCTCTCTAAACTGGTCCTCAAAGACTCAGGATTACAATAGGAAATCATTTCCTGTTCTCTCCAGTCAGGATTAAGTGTTCCTTTTAATCTACGGCATTCTATATTCTATAACATATAGAATTCTAATTCTATATTCTATAATAATTTTTATCACACATTATAATTATTAACCTACTTATCTTTCTTCCCTATTAGATTATAAACTTTAAGCAGTAAGAACAGTATTTTTCCATTTCCATATTCCTAGTGTTGGCACTCACATTATTTCCTGAACAAATCGCACATTCTTTTCTCAATCTGTTACAAAACACTCTAAGTTCGATATTGTAACCATTCTTGGAAACCATGTAAGATCAATACTCTCTTCTCATTACCAAATTTTTCATTCCTCATCTAGCTTAATCTTCATATTTTACTTAATCCTCATTTTTATTTGACCTATCAATAACATCTGACACAGCTCGTCACATCCTCTTTCTTGAAATCCTTTCTGCATTTGGCCTCCTGGATACTGTTCTCACTTGGTTCCCTTCCTCCTAATTCACCAGCTATCCCCTGAGCTTCGCTCTGAAATTTCACTGAGCCAAACACGAGTCATACACTCTCATTTCAATGTATACTTCCACAAAAAGTAAAAAGAAAAAACACGGAAATGGTTGTGATGGACTCTCTAATAGGCATCTCACAACTTATTCCCTAGTCTTTTCATTCTCAGGACATGGAAGCCCATTCTCGTGGTGCTCACCATGTCAGTTTCGGTCTGAGTGAAGTCATTTGGGAACTCCAGTCTACAGCCAGTTGGGTGTGGAGAACAAAACCATTGTGGCTTTTCCTAAGTCTCCCCTGAGAAACAGTCAGGAGGAGAGGAGACTCAACAAGCCCGCCCCTTTGCCACAGGCAGGGAAAATCGCAGTTTGGAGTCTCAGGACCGACCTCAGTCCAAGGCCAGGCACACTGTCACTCCGGCCTGTGCCACCCTCACCTCCAGCGGCCCCGGTCCCCCCTCCCCGACCCCCGCAGTCACCTCCCCCATCCCCCACTTACCTCCCAGCGGCCCTCGCCTCCCCCTGGCCCTCACCAACCCCCCCATTCCCCCCATCCCCCGCCCTCGCTGCCCCCCACACCCAACTCACAGCCAGCCCTCCCCTCCCCCCGGCCCCTGCCTCCCCAACACTCACCTTCCGTTCGGCCCTCCCCTCCCCCACACTCACCTCCCGTCCAGCTCCGGCCCAGAGGTGTCTGCCGAAGGCCCCGCCACTCCCTCCGTGCTGAGCCCAGAGGCCCGGCGGCTTCGCCTCCGCGGCCGGGGCTGTTTCTGAGCCGCCAGCTCGGGCTCCATGGCACGGAGGAGGGGGTGGGGCGGTGGCCGGGTGCCCAGAAGACCGGCAGGGACGGGCACGATGCCCGCCAGCCTCTGCCAGGCAGAAAGCGCCTGTCAGCGAACTGCAGCCGCCACCGCCGTCATCCGGGGATTTGAAAATGGCGGCTGCGCAGCGATCAGCCAATCAGTGAGCGCGCAGCGGTTCCTAGGAGACGTGGAGTCCCGCCCCTTCGCCGCTCCCGGGATCCACTTGCCTAGGAAAGAGCCAAGGAAAACTTGCCCTTAATTGTTGAGCGCATCCCTGAGTCCCCAAGGCCCGATACCTCCTTCATTGTTCATTAGGACTTTCACTGCAGGCCAAGGCAAATGGACTGGAAGCATTTTAAGTCACCAGATCTTTCTTAGCATTTGGGGAGAAGAGAGGTCCAAAGTAATGACCTGTAAACAAGGCTTGTTTATTGGCCATATACACACTAAATTATTGTGCACGTGGCCAATATGAGATATATTTCCAATTACCAAAGATTATACAAGTGTATTCCCAGGGCTGTCTCTAGGAAAACAGCAAAATCTAATTTTGAGCCCTGGTGTCTTCCAATAAGGATGACACAGTCTCTCCTTAGCAAAACGGAATGAAGTAACTTCATCCTTTGCTTGTAAAAAGTCAGCAAAAGACATAATATAAAATAAAGGACCGCCTCAAGTAAAAAAAAAAAAAAAAATTGTTAAATTACACGTTCTTTGAATTTAAATATTGCTTTATATGTGTCAAAAGTCTTTAAAATAGCTTCTCCTGACCGGGCGTGGTGGCTCACGCCCGTAATCCCCGCACTTCGGGAGGCCGAGGCAGGTGGATCACGAGGTCAGGAGATCAAGACCATCCTGGCCAACATGGTGAAACCCCGTCGCTACTAAAATACAAAAATTAACTGGGCATGGTGGCACATGCCTGTAATCCCAGCTACTCGGGAGGCTGAGGCAGGAGAATCCCTTGAACCAGGGAGTCGGAGGTTGTAGTGAACCAAGATCATGGCACTGCACTCCAGCCCAGTGACAGAACGAGACTCCGTCTCCAAAAAAAAAAAAAAAAAAAAAAAGCTTCTCTTTTGGGACTATATTTCAACTTCTGGAAATTTATCCTAAAAAATAAAATTATATAAACATGAAGCTATTAATGACATTGTTTATAATAGAAACATTTAAGACAACCTAAATAAACAATGATTTACCACTCATCCCCTGAGAAGAATATTTTCAGCCAACAAAAATAAAGTGTGAAGTGTGTAATAGTATACTGGTAATTTGAAATAAAAACATGAAGTATAGAGATATATTCAGTATATTCAGTTATGAATTACAAGAGATTATACAAAGGAAAAAGATAATGTCAATGTGTTAAAATGTATTAAATGTATTAAAAAATCAATGTATTAAAATGTCTCTAGGTAGTTAGACTTTAGGTATTCAAAATTTTTATTTTTTGTACTTAATTTTTTGTTAAAATAAGGACATATTGAACTTGCAGAACCTTTATAACATGAGGGAAAAATGTTTTAGTTTTAAAAAGAGTAAGAAATTAGGGAGTAAGATTGAGAGGCGAAGCCAGCTGAACTTCCTGGGTTGAGTGGGGACTTCGAGAACTTTTCTGTCTAGGAAGAGGATTGTAAAATGCACCAATCAGCACTCTGTCACTAGGATTGTAAAACGCACCAATCAGCACTCTTTAGCTAGGATTGTAAAACGCACCAATCAGTGCTCTGTAGCTAGCAAGGGGATTGTAAAATGCACCAATCAGCACTCTGCAAAAATGCACCGGATCAGCTCTCTGTGGCTGGCAAGAGAATTGTAAAATGCACCAACCAGTGCTCTGTAAAACATACCAATCAGCGCCCTGTAAAATGCACCAATCAGTGCTCTGTAAAACACACCAATCAGCAGGACCCTGAAAGTAGCCAATCGCAGGGAGGATTGAAAAAAGGGCACTCTGATAGGACAAAAATGGAACATGGAAGGGGACAAATAAGGGAATAAAAGCTGTCCACCCCAGCCTGCAGTGGCAACCCGCTGGGGTCCCCTTCCACGCTGTGTAAGCCTTGTTCTTTTGCTCTTTACAATAAATCTTGCTGCTGCTCACTCTGTGGGTCCATGCCACCTTTAAGAGCTGTAACACTCACCACGAAGGTCTATGGCTTCATTCTTGAAGTCAGCAAGACCATGAACCCACTGGAAGGAACCAACTCTGGACACAAGTTGACCTTGGATAAGAACCACTTCTGTTCTACCTTCCCTATCCCTCCCCAAAAATTAAAGAAGAAAGCATTGCTTTGTAGCTGTTAGAGTGTAAGAATAAAGAAATGTTCTTAATATTTGGGGAGTTGGTCTCCAACAAGACAGAGCTTCAGAGGATGCAGATATTTAGATTATGAACAAAAATAAACCTGTAAGAGCAATTCTTCAAGTCAAATCCCAAGTGGCTAACTGGGCTCAAATTTAAACAGAGCCAATGACTATCTGCTTGACTAGACGTCACACCTACTCTGTGTGCAGAAAACCCACATCCCTTTGGGATTTCCACAATTTACCTGAATTGACTAATCAGGGCTCACCTGATTGAACTAATCAGAACTCATCTGCTTTAACCAATCAGGGCTCAGCTGTATTACCCAATCCGAACTGAGCAAGTCTGAATCTTTGATTTGCATAAACACATCTGATTGGAAACTTGGACAAGAACTTTTTCTATAAAAGCCAAACACTCCCCTTTATTCTCCGGGATCACCTTTCTTTTACCCCAAAGGCTGTGTCTCCCTGGTTTGCAAACTGTTCACTAGAAAAAAGTCTCCTTTCTCCAAAATTCCTTTTCAGAGAACTTTTGTTCACAAGATAGGACCATGTGAATCACTGACATTTGGTCTTTTTTCCCACAGAAACATTTGTTTCATATTGATAGTTTCAACATACTTCGGTGAGATCCTCAGAATTCAGGGTTTGTCCTCAGCTTTGTAAGTCCTGAAACTGGTTTTGATTGTGTAATCAGAGGTGGTCAGTCCTTTGGTAACTTGTAATAACTGCTCACAAAGTGATAGATACCGCAGGATGTCAATGTGGGGATTCTAGTGGTGGGGGTGGGTACTTCTTTCCAGCGATCTGAATACTATTGTTTTATGCAGAGCTAATGTTTCCAATTTTCGTTCACTTGAGAATTTATGATTTTGCTCAATTATTCACAAGGATGTATTAAATTCCTGCTATAACATGCCAGGATCTGTGCTAGACATTAGGGAAATAAGGAATAGAAGACAAATTTTGATGAGAAAATTGCTGGGTACCATAGAAGAACGACAAAGAAAAGTGACTGCTCTGAGGGTTGGTCATTCAAGACTTGGGAAAGACTGGTGACATCTCTTGATCTTACAAGAGATCAACTTTCTGGTGTCTGAATGCCAGTGTCCCAATATTCTATGTCTTACACTGTATAGAACAGTCCCAAAACCGTGACAAATGTTCTCTGAATCCTCTCTCTTTCAGTTCCCCACAAATCATCCTTCTCCCTTAAAATATTCACCAGGACAGGGTTTGAGGAAATTGTTTTGATTTCAGCTTTCATATATATAAAATCAGACTCTAGAATTCCCTCTCTGAGAAGATATTCCTACTAACTTGACTGGAGCAAAGTGTTACCCAAACTTCTTCAACCATAGATTTGCAAAACAAATATTATTTTGGGGAATTTCCTCAAAGATTATTTCCAAAACCTTCAGCCCTGTGTAATGACACCAATCATTTTGCAGGTTGATATTAAATATATTCAACAATCAATAAATGAATGTAAATTATTAAGTAAATCAATAATTTAAAAATCTATTTTCTTTCATTATCTAAGTAAATCAAACAATTTTTGCAAAACTGCTTACCAAGTTTTATATAGATATATATACACATGTGTATATTACAGTTCATCAATGTTCATCAAAACACTCTATTAATTTCCAAATTATTTGCTGATTTTTATGTGATCTTTTGTTTGCCATTGCTATCACTAGCTAAATGATTCCCCTTTGGTCTGTAGGCTCCCACAGAAAAATGTAGCAAATTTGCAAACAATGACTTCCCATTAGAAAACTAGTAGTCTTAATAACTGGAGAATTTCCCTTTGCATCAACGTTTTTCTTTTAGTTCTGAATCTTCTCATAGCTTCTCATGAACTAACAGCAATTACTTTCAGGAGAGTGAATGTATGTGTGTGTGCATATACTTATAATTTATATATAGAATGTTATAATACTGTCGGAAATTTTAAAAAATATATTTACTATATCTACTTTTGATTAATTTATAAAACTGTTTATTAGGCTGTAATTTTTAATTGGGTCGAACTTAATTGTTCCTGCCAAATGAAAGGGAGTGTAGTCCACTGTTAAGTATGTGGACTGCGTTGTCATTCTGACAAGCAGAAGAGTACTTATAGGTACAATAGGGTAGAATATTTGACATCAGATTTGTCATCCCTTAAAATCTATCACTGTGTGTGTATGTGTGATGTAGGGGAGGTTGTTTTATTTTTTGGCCTCAGTCAATCAATCAATCAATCAATCAATCATCCATGAATCATTTGTTTACCATATTGGTTTACTTTTAGGTATTCCAATGAGGAAAATGGAAAATTCCAAAATCTAACTGTTGAACTTAGAGAAGGAGAATAAAACTTGAGATGAAATATGTGTGGCCAGAGAAGGTGCTATTAATCCAAAGTACACTGTAATTCATTTTTCTTAATGCTTAGACTATCTTCCTAAAGACATTGCAAATCTAAAAGACTGATTTATATTAGTAGTAGGAGAGGAGAATAGAGGAGGAAGGAGAAAGGCATTTCAGTGCGATGGTAGGGGACAGAGAGAATGGCAGAGGACAGTGATCTGGCTGTGGTCATGAGGCTGCCAACAGAGAATTACCAAAGAGAACTTCAGAAATGTCAGAATGTCAGTCAGAATTATTGCTCAGAGTTGAATAATTTGTTTTTTTTTAAACAAATTTTTATGCTTAGAAGGTTTTCTTATTACTTGGTCAGTGAATTGACTGGCTCACAATGAAAAATACTTAAGAAAGGAAGGTTTTGTTGTTGTTGTTGTTGTTGTTGTTGTTGAGATGGAGTTTTGCTCTTGTTGTCCAGGCTGGAGTGCAATCATGTGACCTTGGTTCACTGCAACCTCTGCCTCCAGGGTTCAAGTGAGTCTCCTGCCTCAGCCTCTAGAGTAGCTGGGATTACAGGCCCCCACCACCACGCCTGGCTAATTTTTTGTATTTTTAGTAGAGATGGGGTTTCACCACATTGGCCAGGCTGGTCTTGAACTCCTGACCTCAAGTGATCTGCCCACCTCGGCCTCCCAAAGTGCTGGGATTACAGGCATGAGCCACTGTGCCTGGCCAAGAAAGGAACTTTGAACAAGGAAATTGTGACTATAAATACCACACTTTTATCACTCTGACATTTTTTCACTCTCAGAACCTAAGGGTGGCCACCAAGTATGTCAGAGGCAGTAGTGTGTGTGTGATTTATTTTAAGGAATAAGTTAGTGTGATTGTGGGGCTATAAAGTCTGGAATCAGCAGGGCAGGCTGGCAGGCTGGCAGGCTGGAAACTCCTGAGTAACAGCTAAAGCTGAAACTAAAGGTGCCATCCTTAGGAGAAATTTCTTCCTCAGAGAAATCTCCACTTTGCTCTTACAGTCTTTCAACTGATTGGATGAGGCCCACTCACATGATTGAGGATGATGTCCTTTACTTAAAGTCAAAGTTTACTGGAGGTGTTCACCACACCACCACAATGCCTGCACAGCAATACCCAGACTAGTGTTAGATTGGATAACTGGGTGCCACAGCCTAGCCAAGTTGACACAAAAACTATCATCCCAGAAGGTCTCTTCAGGCTTGAAATTCCAATTATTATCACTTGAGGAAACTTTTTTCTTTAAGACTTAGTCTTTCAAAGAAATAAGGAATTACTAAACGATAAGATGCATTTCTTAAATTATACTACAAAAGAGATTTTTCTAGTTTCTTTCTAATTCCTACGTAAATCTAAGTTAATCATAGCTCCAAGTCAGACTGACAATTTTTAAAAGTTAATGAAAGATACTGAGTACATCAGTGGACTAGAAATGAGACACTCACATTATTGATTTTTCCCTCATCTTGTTTCAAACTGGAAATATCTGGGACCAATGGGAGAAAATTTGATACAGCAACAAAATAAATATCATTCTGATTTTATAAAATGGAACTGGCTTATTTTTTTTGTTTATTATATGAAATTACCAGGATGCTAAACATTCAGGGAGTTACTGACAGAGATAGATAGGATTGACTTTATGAAGATCAAAATGAGAGAAAGTATAATTTATAATAAGTTCAGGAGAAAACTGCTGAAGAACACTATGGTTTCTTCCTTTTCTCAAAGTTGTAAGGAAGAATTGGTAGAAACCAAAATTCTTGAGTAACAGAAATTTTGTTTTGATTACTAAATAATAAAATTGTTACTATGCTAACAAAACATGCCATTAATTCAAAAGAAGATCAGGATGAAAAGAGAACTTAGAAAACGGAGACAGGCTGGGCACGGTGGCTCAAGCCTGTAATCCCAGCACTTTGGGAGGCCGAGACGGGCGGATCACGAGGTCAGGAGATCGAGACCATCCTGCCTAACACAGTGAAACCCCGTCTCTACTAAAAAAAATGCAAAAAACTAGCTGGGCGAGGTGGCGGGCGCCTGTAGTCCCAGCTACTCGGGAGGCAGAGGCAGGAGAATGGCGTAAACCCAGGAGGCGGAGCTTGTAGTGAGCCGAGATCCGGCCACTGCACTCCAGCCTGGGCGACACAGCGAGACTCCGTCTCAAAAAAAAAAAAAAAAAAAAAAAAGAAAATGGAGACAAACAGAAAGCACAAAATAAAATAGTACTCTATATCTAAACCCAACTATATTAGTTATTATATTAAATGTAATGAGCTGAATTATCCAATTCAAATAAAAAAATAGAAAAAAAACTCAGTCATATCATGCATACAAAGAACACATCCCAAATATGAGAATATGGAAAGGTTTTAAGTTTCTAAGAATGTAAAAAGATGGGAAAATACATAATTCAAATGTGAACCATAAAACTGTATTAAAGTAGTAATATTAATATTTGATCATAAAAACTTTAACATAGGCCAAGGTGGGCAGATCACGAGGTCAGGAGTTCAAGACCAACCTGGCCAACATGGTGAAACCCTGTCTCTACCAAAAATACAAAAAAATTAGCTGGGAATAGTGGCACGCACCTGTAATCCCAGCTACTTGGGAGGCTGAGGCAGAAGAATTGCTTGAACCTGGGAGGTGGAGGTTGCAGTGAGCTGAGATCGCACCACTGCGCTCCAACCTGGATGACGGAGCAAGACTCTGTCTCAAAAACAAAAACAAAAACAAAAAAACTTTAAGGTAAAAATCATTAATGTATATAAGGAAGGTAATTTAAAAAAAATTGTTAAAGTTTTTAAACATATAATAGTTTAAACTGTATATGCTCTGCATAACATAGCCTCAAAACATATCAAAAATTGACAGAAAAAGAAATAATGGGCAAATTCACAATTATAAAGAAAATTTTTAACACATCTTTTGAAATAATTGATACTGAAAATTTGGACTACACAATAAAGCCATTTGATTTAACAGATTGATTGATTGAATGATATGGCTATCTAGAACACTGCATCCAACAAATGCAGAATGCACATTCTTTTCAACACTCACGGAACATTTTCAAAAATTGACCATATAGTGGAATATAAAGGAAGTTTTAGCAAATATATAAGGAGAGAAATCAGTTAAGATGTGTTATCTGATCTTAGTGCAATTAATAAAAAATAATAGCATAGGTATATATTATGTATAATAATACAAAAGTTCCAAAGACAATTATAATAAAAACAGAAAATTCCCATATGTTTGGATGTGGTAGTGGTTGAGAGGCATGCATAGGACACAGAAGTAAAAAGGACACTGTCTTGGTTTGCTCTATGTATTCAGGGATTGTTTAAATTTATTTAAGAAGATATTCATATAGTACTCATGCAACAGAAAAAGGTAGCAAATTTTACTCATACTCTTTCCTTTTCTCTGCCAATGCTAAATAAATTCTTAACCCCAAAGGGTGATTTTTAAAACACACATGTTCTTTTCAACATAGGTATAAGTTGGACGCAGATTTGGATAAACTCTCTGTAGTTCATCTGTGGTTGTGTACAAACTTTATCCCAGGTTGTTCAGTCCCAACACAGCTGCTCTGAGACCAGATAACTAGAAAACTAAAAAGAAGCTGTACCGCTTTAAGTGAAGAAAGCTCCAGCCCTTAGGTGGAGTCATTTCCGGCCCCTGTGATAAAGCTCAGCTGGGAGGCTCCTCAACCATTACTACAGGGCAGGAGGGGCAAGTTCTCATCAGCATGGTAAGTGACTACACGCCTACGCATTGTTGTAGGAATTTTACTAATCTTATTTGGCTCTTTTCCCACAGCAAACAATTTTTAATAAAATTGTAATGCAAGAGAAGACATTTGTAAAGAAATATTTGTTTCTTTCAATATCCATGTAGATGAGTTGGGAGCAGGTGTGGACAGGCTGTAATCTATTCCTCTGTAATGTTGCTTCTTTCAAGGTAAAGCTCAGTTGATTTGTAGTATCTTACTGCCATTAACTTAAGCACTGAAGCAAAAACCTCTCCTTCCTTTAGTTTTCACCTTTGTTTTAGGCTCAGAGTGCTGATTTTTCTGTAGATACTAATTGCTTCACTTTTCGTTATGCTGTTAAGAGCTTCTGAGGACTTCAGACTATGGCTGACCTCATAAATGCCTGGTAGGGTAAAGTGCGCAGACGTCTTCTTTGCCCTCACTTGAGGTTAGTTCTTTGGGCACCACGATGAATAGAATAACTTACAATAATTCTGTTTTGGATTGATCTTTTCAGATCCATTTCCCCTTTATTTTCTTCTGTGTCAGTTTTTCAGTATCTTTGAATTTTTAATTCTTCAATGGAAGCAACATTTCGAACTGCTTCTTCATCTTTGACTTCTCACCCCATTGGTCTCTCTGTCCAACATTTTAAAAACTTTAAATTGTTTTGCTTTTAAAAATTATGCCTTTCAACATGAGAGAGACTTGTGATAATAGCATGTTCTGTATCCTGACTATCACTGTCAACATTCTGGGTGTGATTTTGTATTACGGTCTTGCAAGATATTTCCACTGGGGAAGTGGGTAAGGGATACAAGGGATCTTCCTATGTTATTTCTTACGACTGCATATCGATCTACAAAGATCTCAAAATTAAAAGTTTAATTGAGAGTTATGCTTTTCTAGTAATTCAAATAATCCTTGTAGCAGCATTTAATAATGTGCTATGACTTATCAGTGTTGACGTTCAGCGGGCATTTTATAGTCTTCTATTTTATAGTGTGACTAATGTTTTCATAGAGAATTTGGAAAAAAGGGAGAGGCTAAGAGAAGAATAAGGTGAAGATAGTCTTCTACACCCTTGGACAGAGTTATGTTATAAGCTAAGCTTCTTCAAAGACCAAGGATGCTTGTTAGGCCAGGCTATTAATGCTGAGCTCAAAAAGAAAAGCATCACTCTGCTTTTGGAGTCACTTGAACAGACCACGTGAAGAGGAACAATATATATTTTTTTATATTAGTGATTATTTTTACCATGAATATTATGAACGAATACTACATGTATACCCGAATTTTACTTGTCACTATAACAAAGGACTGGGTGGTAGCCAGTGGAGAAGACACAGAAATCTACATGTGAACTTTATAAAGTAAGAGGTTTTAATGATGTAGAAACAATGAACATTCACCCTCTCCTTTAAAAATTTTAACTTTAAGGAGCCAAGTTTTGATCAGATTACAGCAGCTAATGTATTTACAGCACTTGAAGTCCTACAGAAGGGGAGAAGAATAAGATTAAGGGTATCTGAAGCCTGATAAGGGGTATACAAAGCCTGTTTATAACAGAATGTGCTGTTTTGAGAGGTGGAATGTTAGTTTGTTCTAAGTGAAGTGCTTTCTAAATTAGAGAGACTGATAGTTGCACAGAAAAGAAACGAGAAGGAAGCCCTACTAAGGCAGTGAACTTGAATTGGTCATGAAGCAAAGAGGGCTGTGTTATGCCTTATGAATCACAGAGACAAAGTACAAAGGTTTGATGCCACTAAACGTGAGCAGAGTCCAAGTCAGACTGCAGGGGTGTGGCGGACCAGAGCCCTCTTCCTACTTCCCTCTCACTAGTGATCTGTGTAGACCAGTGGTCCTCAACCTTTTTGGCACCAGGAACCGGTTTTGTGGAACACAATTTTTCCATGGAGTCGGTGGTGGGGGATGGTTTCTGGATGAAACTGTTCCACCTCAGATTGTCAGGCATTAGTTAGATTCTCATAAGGAGCCTGCAGCCTAGATCCCTTGCATACACAGTTCACAATAGGGTTAGTGCCCCTGTGAGAGTCTAATGCTGCCGCTGATCTGACAGGAGGCAGAGCTCAACCAGTAATGCTCACTCTCCTGCCGCTCACCTCCTGCTGTGAAGTCTAGTTCCTAACAGGCCACAGGCTGGTACTGGCCTGTGGCCCGGGGGTTGGGGACCCCTGTGTAGACCACAGGTGAGGAATTGACAGGAGGTCTGAGGTCTTTCAGTAGTTGAATCTCAGGCTTTGGGGCAGTGTAGCCATGAACAAGGGCAGGGTTTCCCCTCAGCTTATATAGTTGAACAGCTTAAAGGGTCCTGATGATGCAGAAGACATGGGGGTCTCACTCTGCAAGACCCCCCAAATAGATTTGTTTCAGCACCACTGTCAATCAAACCACATCAATATTAAGATCAGCGACTGCTATTACCTTAGATTTCTTAGGATTTAGCTTTTTCTTTCCTTCTCTTAAAAAAAGTAGGTCATTGTCTGTTTGACAGAACAGTTGTTTGCCTTAAAAAAAATGTGATTTGAAGTGGGATGGGGGAATACGAAGGCTGATGAAGGTGGAAGAAATAGTAAAGTTTAGACAAGAAAACAAAATCACTACCCAGGTATTACTAGACTTAATATGTTGATGCATTTTCTTTTAGATTTTTGTGCCTATTTTTGAACAGATTTGACATCATACTCTATATACAATTATGCATCTTATGTGCTGTTTACTTAATATGTTGTAAGCATTTCCCATGTCATTAATCTTTTTTGGGGGGTAAACATTTAAGGGTTGCGTAACATGCCATTGTGTTGAGGTATCATCCTTTAAATGCCCAACAATATATAAATGGTTAGATTAAATAGATTCGTTTTTGGTTTTCCTGCTTATGAATTATGATGCTTGTGAATGCCATCAGCCTACATCTTTGCATTTTAGAGTCTTTCTTTTGTAATTTGTTTGTTTATATCATTTGCCTGTCTAGTGGACGTCTTAAGTGTTTTTTTTTAGAAAGTTGATGTATATAAAATCCATTTTTATCTCTATATGTTTGTTATAAAACTTTTACATTTTGTAATTGTTAAATCTATTGCATTTTGCCTTGTAAAATTTCCCACTAGTTTTAAGTTTAGTGTATCCATCCTTATTCAGAGTGCATATGAATGGTAAAGATAACATTTTAAATTTATCTGCAATGAGTTTTAGTACCTGACAAGACTATATATTGATTTTGGTTTTATTTCTTTCCAATAACTAGCTAATTTTCTTTCTAGACAAGTCCACCTGAAATATATATAATTACACACACACACACACACACACACCTCACCTATATTAAAAGAATAAAGTGAAATGAGTTGTATTTTGATTCGCGTTTTGTGTATGTGCGTGTGTGTGTATTTGTCTTAATTTAATTCTTAGTCCAGTACAGAGTAGGTGCTTAATTTATGTTGTTAAAATAAACTTTTTAATGGAATTTAAATCCCTGGTTTAATTGTCCCTGAAGCTTAGCTGTACCCTGGGTCTTGGTTTCCATGAAACACTTTTGATTATCCTTATAACACATTCCTCCGTGGCCTTAAGCTAGCTAGGTTTCCGTCATTTGTAACCAGAAGTGCTGAGTAACAGCTCTCCTGTTATCTAAACACCTGCTCAGTTCCAACTCACCATGACTTATTTCAGAGGGAGTGCCTTTCCATCCACATTGGTCAAGCTGGCATCCAGATTGGGGACGCTTGCTGGGAACTCTATTGCCTGGAACATGGAATCCAGCCAAATGGCATTGTTCTCGACAGTCAACAGGATCAGCTGGAAAATGCAAAAATGGAGCACACAAATGCATCTTTCGATACCTTCTTCTGTGAGACAAGAGCTGGGAAGCATGTGCCTAGAGCACTCTTCGTGGACTTGGAGCCAGCTGTTATAGGTACAATACATGTTCCATTCTAGCGTACTTAACTGGAGCCATGCTCAAACAAATCAAGTGAGTGGGATTATCAGGTTATACTGGTCTATCTGAATGAAATCACAGGGGCCATTCCCAAATGTAGAGGCTTACTCAATGGCCATGGGTGATTAACATGACAAACACAGCCAAAGGGAAGACTAGATTAGCCTTTTTAAATTTTAATTTAATTTAATTAATTTATTTATTTTGAGATAGAGTCACTCAGGTGGGAGTGCAGTGGCGCCATCTTGGCTCACTGCAACGTCCGCCTCCTGGGTTCAAGCAATTCTCCTGCCTCAGCCTCCGAGTAGCTGAGATTACAGGCACACACCACCATGCCTGGTTAATTTTTATATTTTTAGCAGAGATGGACTTTCACCGTGTTGCCCAGGCTGGTCTTGAACTCCTGACCTCAAGTGACCCACCTGCCTTAGCCTCCCAAAGTGCTGGGATTACAGGCGTGAGCCACCACACTTGGCCTAGATTAGCCTTCTTTACCTGTGTGATGAAATGAATTAAGACCTGCTAATTGATCCACATGTGCATCATAACAGAACACTAAGTCTTTTCCTGGGTTTGAGAGCCATTTGCCGGAAGGCACTGGCAAAGAATCAAACAGTTTTTCGATAGCTGCTTAAAAAGTGTAGAATATTTGAAAAGAATCCCAAGGGAACAAGAGGCCAAATATATACTCTAGTTATGGGAAAAACAGTGCAATTTTATGATTACTAACAATACACTTTGTAGTATGTCATGCAAAACCTCTTCAAATGGAGCTAGAAAAATACAGAACAGAGGGCCGGGCGCGGTGGCTCAAGCCTGTAATCCCAGCACTTTGGGAGGCCGAGACGGGCGGATCACGAGGTCAGGAAATCAAGACCATCCTGGCTAACATGGTGAAACCCCGTCTCTACTAAAAATACAAAAAACTAGCCGGACGACCTGGCGGGCGCCTGTAGTCCCAGCTACTCGGGAGGCTGAGGCAGGAGAATGGCGTGAACCCGGGAGGCGGAGCTTGCAGTGAGCTGAGATCCGGCCACTGCACTCCAGCCTGGGCGACAGAGCAAGACTCCGTCTCAAAAAAAAAAAAAAAAAAAAAAAAAAAAAAAAAAGAAAAATACAGGACAGAGAAGGGGCTCTTACTGACTTAAAAGAAAAGCTAGAGAGTGGGGTAGATTTGGGTTTGATGTTGTGCATCCCATTATTTGTTGGCGTGTAATAAACTTCCCCTACATTTAGTGCTTTAAGGCAATAATACTTGCTGGTTTGTTCATGAATCTACAATTTGGGTGGGGCTCAAAAGAGACAGCTCCCCTGTGCTCCATGTGGTACCAGCTTGGAAGGCTCAAGTGGGAACTGGGGCATCCACTTTGAAAGTCACTCATTTACTTCGCTGTCCCTTGGTGCTGACTGTTGACTGAGAGAGTGGGAGGGGTGGAGAAAAGGAGAGGCTGATGAATTCAAGGTCATCATAAGAAGGAACTGAATACAACCCCATTAACACTTCAGCTGGGTGATGGGAGTACAAAGATGAATAAATGCTGATTTTTGCCCTTGATGTGAAGATGCCTGTCTTGGTCAGCTCGGACTGCTGTATCAGAACACCATGGACTCGGTGGCTTACACAACAGTTGTTGATTTCTCACAATTCTGGAGACTGGAAGTCTGAGACCAGGGTGCCCAGTGGTCGGCTTCGGGTGAAGGCTCTCTTCCCAGCTTACAGATGGCTGGCTACCGTCTCACTGTATTCTCATATGGCAGAGAACTATGTCTTTTCTTATGAGGGCCCTAATCCCATAGTGAAGTCTCTACCCTTATGACCTACTTACTCACAAAGACTCACCTCCAGATACCATCACATTGGGGATTAGGGATTCAATGCACGAATTTTGGGGGGACACAGTCATTTAGTCCACGGCAGCTATTGTTTACTAGTGGGAGACCTGCACAGGTATTTTCCTCTAATTCTTTCAGCACTCTGTCAGGAGACACTACTATCATCCTCAATTTATAGACTAGGAACTTGATAAATCTTGGGGAAGTGAAGGAACTTGCCTAAGATCACTGAGTTATTAGAGCAGAGCTGTGTTTGGTCCTAGGTTTGCCTTCTTATTAAATCTGTTGTCTTTCAACAGGAAAGTAGCCTAATCTAGTGAAGAAGAAAATATAAATGGTTATAACAATACTGTTGAAATTGAGCCATATAAAATTGCCAGTGTATGACTATTTTTTGACCTAAAAAAGTTAATTTTATTGTGTATGATACAACTTAATAGACATTTCTACAACAGGGGTGTCCAATAATTTGGCCTCCCTGGGACACACTGGAAGAAGAATTATCTTGGGCCACACAAAAAATACACTCACACTAATGATAGCTGATGAGCTAAAAAAAAAAAATCGCAAAACAATCTCATAATGTTTTATGAACATTTACCAATTTGTGTGGGAACGCATTCAAAGCCATCCTGAGCAGCACGCAGCCTGTGGGCTGCAGGATGGACAAGCTTGCTCTGCAAGGCGGAAGGAATGAAAAACTACGGAGCCATCAAATAGGTTTGTTTGTTTTTTAGAGCGAGAGACTGGGTCTCGCTCTGTCACCCAGACTGGAGTGCAGTGGCATAATCATAGCTCAGTGAACTCCTGGGCTCAAGCAATCCTCCCACTTTGGGCTTCTGAGTAGCTTGGACTACAGGCACATGTCACTACATGTGGATAAGTTTTTTTTTTTTTTTTTTTTTTGAGACAGAGTTTTGCTCTTTTTGCCCACGCTGGAGTGCAATGGCATTATTGCTGCTCACTGCAACCTCCGCCTCCCAGGTTCAAGTGATTCTCCTGCCTCAGCCTCCCAAGTAGCTGGGATTACAGGTGCACGCCCTGCTAATTTTGTATTTTTAGTAGAGACAGGGTTTCACCATGTTGGCCAGGCTGGTCTGGAACTCCTGACCTCCAGTAATCCACCTGCCTCAGCTTCCCAGACTGCTGGGATTATAGGCGAGAGCCACTGTGCCAGGGCAATTTTTTGTTTTTTATAGAGATAGGGTCTCACTGTATTGCCCAGGCTAGTTTCAAACTCCTGACCTCAAACCATCCTCTCACCTTGGCCTCCCAAAGTGCTGGGATTCCAGGCATGAGCCACCACACCCAGCCTCACACACCTTCTCATGAGGGGACAGCATCTGCAAATTCAGAGTCAGGAAGGAATGCCCCGCAAGTCCAACCAGGAGTTCAGCGTGGCCAGGCATCGGTGTGAGCAGGAGCGCAAAGCAGGGGATGAGGCTGGGAAGATGGTCAGGGGCAGGCTCAAGGGTGAAGTTACGGCAAAATGAGGAAGTTGTGGTCAGAGAAAGGAATTTGCACGTTTAGGATTTTGGCAGTGGGAGAGTTCTGAGTGATGATGATTGAAGTGGAGTGCAGTAGAATGACACTGTAGTTAAGCTGAGGAGCCATCGTATAATTGTTCAAAAACCATTGACGTCTCTGAGGATATTGATTGAGGGCACCATGCTGGGTACTAAAGCCCCTCAGCAACCTGTGCCTGGGAAGTTAGAATGTATGGCATGGATTACTGATGAACGGCAGGTGCTGCAACCACTAAGCCCTGAGATAATGGATTTTATGGAAGTCATTTGTGAAGCTATTGACCCTCAAGATCCCGACCCAACATTGTCATGAAAAAGGAAGCTTCCGTAAATTACCTCCCTAGCCTGAATGCAGCCTTATAGCTTCAGATGAGAAGGAAATAGTCCACCCAGAATTACACATTCACTTATATCTTGTTTATAAATACATCTTTTAAACATCCTAGCTCTGGGGGAGGTTTGTGTGTAAGCTAGTTAAAAGTTATTTAAACTCAATTTTAATAAATATTATTTGAGAGGTTGCAAAATTGGAGTTTAGAAATTCTTGGTCACCCACAGGAAGGCACGGTGAATTGAAAAACGATTGTGCTTTTATTAAACAGAAACACAATGCATCTCTCCTTAGGCTGTGAGCTCCTAGGACTGGCTCAGCTATCTGCTGCCAAGGCTGGTGGTGTATAATGAGGTAAATCTGCATAAATGCATGTCATGAAGCCAGTTCTATCATTGTTACTTATAATTGCTGTTGTTATATGGGCCGTGCGTTGTGCCCTATGTTCTCGTAACAGCTCAATGGGGTAGATCTTGTTATAATCCTTATTTATGAGCTAAAATCATTGACTAAGTAACTTCTCTCTAGCTTAGTGAGGGAGGCAAGATAGGAACCCAGGAAACTGATTCTTGAAACATGCATTTAACTACTAAGCAATGCAGTATCCCACAGTAACCAGGGCAGCAGTCCCAAAGCCTACTTAGCCCTGAAACGCTGCTGCTTAATCGTCAGGAATAATGCTATTTGAGTAATTCTAAGGTGGGGGAGTAGGGCATGCTGCCCAGGGTTTTAAAAGGCAATGAGACCTGGCATGGGTTGCCTTCAGTTGTGTTGGATACTGCCAACATCTTAACGCCAATTGTCCTGCATCATGCATTTATGCACTTGGTGTTTGGGTCGTGTGGGCATTTGAGTTTGCCGTGCCTTGCCTGTTAAATCCTCTTTTAAAGCAGATTTAAAAGATGGATATACCTTTAATTTTTAAATTTATTTTATTTTATTTTACTTTTTTTGAGACAGAATTTCACTCTTGTTGTCCAGGCTGGGGTGCAGTGGCATGATCTCGGCTCACTGCAACCTCCTGGGTTCAAGTGATTCTCCTGCCTCAGTCTCCCCAGTAGCTGGGATTACAGGTGCCCACCACCACACCTGTCTAATTTTCTGTATTTTTAGTAGAGATAGAGTTTCACCATGTTAGCCAGGCTGGTCTCGAGCTCCTGACCTCAGGTGATCCACCTGCCTCAGCCTTCCAAAGTGCTGGGATTATAGATGTGAGCCACTGCACCCTGGATATGACTTTCTGTGTGCTTTTGCAGCACACAGTTGGCTATTTGTAGATAAAAATAGTTGTCTCAAAATGCCAACGTGTCCTAGGGTGGGCAGTGGGTTGAAGCGTGTCCCCCTAAATTCATATCCATCTGCAACCCCAGAATGTGACTTTATTTGGAAACGGTGACTCTGTCAATGTAGTTAGTTAAAATGAGGTCCTCCTGGATTAGGGTGGGCCCTAATGCTAAAGAATTGTGTCCTTATCAGAGGAGAGAGCACAGACACCCACACAGGGAAAAGGCTTGTATGCCAGAGGTAGAGATTGGAAGGGGATAGCTAGAAGCCAAGGAGAGCTAAGAACTGTGAGTCACCAGGTGCCAGGAGAGATGTTTGGATCAGACGCTCCCTGGGGCCTCCAGCAGGAACCAAGCCTACCAACGCCTTGGTGTTAGACTTCTGGCCTCTGGAGCTGTTAGGAAAGAAATTCCTATTGTTTTAAGCCACGATGTTTGTTGTCATTGGTTATGGCAGCCCTGGGAAACTAATAAGGGGTGTGTGGTAGAAAAACATACTTTCCATGTGTGTGTAAAAAATTCCACTTTTCCTGGGCTAAGTCAGGCTAATTCAGCACTATCTAAATTCCATTCCTGGGCCACAACATTGAGAGAAAGCATGGGGGTGAGGTACAGGGAGGCGCCTGGAGGAATAGCAGCAGGTCGACGGCTGAATTGTACTGAGTGCACCGACCTCCTTTCACTCTCTGCAGATGGGATCCGGACGGGCCAGCACCGTTCACTCTTCCATCCTGAGCAGCTCGTTAGCGGAAAGGAGGATGCTGCCAACAACTATGCGCGAGGCTGTTACTCTGTGGGGTCGAAGGTCATCGACCTTGTGCTGGAGAGGACCCGGAAGCTGGCAAGTGATTCCCCCTCTTCTCCGAGTAGGCTGTGCCTGGGACATGTGGGATCCTGCAGCAGAACTCACAAGCATTATCTGCTGTCACCATGGCCACCGTCTCTCCCTGGTCATTGGCCTGGGTGCTCAGAACTGGGGAGGGGTCCTCATCTTGACTTTGATTTCCCCTTGTTAGTAGGAAGGGGATAGGGACCTGTACCCTTACTGGGGGTCTCCTGAACACCTGATCATCCCTGCTTCTCCTAACACAAGGTTCATCTTGTTATCAGAGCCTCCCATAGCACTCTAAAACTTGTCACTTTCCAAGAGTAGCCTGTCATTTTCCAAGAGTAACTGATGTTTATGAAGTTAGCAAGAGGCACTCCCTGTCTGGAGATGCGTGACTCTATTCACTGCTAGTTAATTCCTCTTTAGGGGCCTGAGTCTGGAGACCGTTTGCTGAGTAAGGGTTTTGGTGTTTGGCATATTTGTTAGCTACTACAACGCCTTTTACACTGGCATGCCAGATGGAGCATAGACGTGGGGGGAATGTTATTTTGCTTCCGTGTTTTGTCATTTTCTTTGTTATTGATAAAGGCCTTGCTTGCAACCACATACAGATAAGTGCACAGAGGTCAGTGAAAGACAGGTGTATATTTATGCTCTGCTTATAATAAAGCTCTGAAGTGCTTTGCCTACTCCATAAGTCCCCTTGAGAGTATTTCAAAGTAGCTATGTTTGTTGTGGAGTTAACAATGGCAAAGGAGTCCTTTCTGAAAGTTTTTGTGTTGGGGAAACCTGTTGTATCCTACCACTACAGTCCAATTCACTGCTTCTGGATTTATTCAGCTGAATTCTCACATCTCATTTACTTTTTTTCAGGCAGAACAGTGTGGTGGACTTCAGGGATTTTTGATTTTCCGAAGCTTTGGAGGAGGCACTGGTTCAGGGTTTACATCTCTCTTAATGGAGAGGCTCACAGGAGAATATAGCAGAAAGACTAAGCTGGAGTTCTCGGTCTACCCATCCCCCAGGATCTCCACTGCTGTGGTAGAGCCTTATAACTGTGTCCTCACCACCCACTCCACCACAGAGCACACGGACTGTACCTTCATAGTGGACAACGAGGCCATCTATGATATATGCCATCGTACACTCGGTGTTGAACGCCCCTCTTATGCCAACATCAATAGATTGATGGTTCAGGCAGTATCTTCCATCACTGCCTCCCTCCGGTTTGAAGGGCCCTTGAATGTGGACCTAATTGAATTCCAGACCAATCTAGTACCTTATCCGAGAATACATTTCCCCATGACAGCCTTTGCCCCCATCGTCTCTGCTGACAAAGCCTACCGTGAGCAGTTCTCCGTGTCAGACATCACCACTGCCTGCTTTGAGTCCTCCAACCAGCTGGTCAAGTGCGACCCTCGGCTTGGGAAGTACATGGCCTGCTGCCTACTCTACAGAGGGGATGTGGTCCCTAAGGAAGTGAATGCAGCAATCGCAGCCACGAAGTCGAGGCACTCTGTTCAGTTTGTAGATTGGTGTCCAACTGGTTTCAAGGTGGGCATCAACAATCGGCCGCCCACGGTGATGCCAGGTGGGGACTTGGCCAAAGTCCACCGGGCCGTCTGCATGCTGAGCAACACCACAGCAATTGTGGAGGCCTGGGCCCGCCTGGACCACAAGTTTGACCTCATGTATGCCAAGAGAGCATTTCTGCACTGGTACCTCAGAGAAGGCATGGAAGAAGCAGAGTTCTTGGAGGCCAGGGAAGATCTGGCAGCCTTGGAGAGGGATTATGAGGAAGTGGGGCAAAGTTTCTGAGGCACGTATGATGGGTGCAAATGAATGTCAAGTTAAAATGGCACGTTTTCTTTTCAAGCCGTTATATGCCTAGTGAATAGTTTCCCTGATGAGAAGAAAAACGAAATCAAATCAGGCAAGACTCTAGGTTCCACACTAAATTAAGTGGGTCAGTACCAACAACGAACGCATTCTTTCCTGGTCTGCTGGTACAAGCCAGCTCTGCTACCTGGGAGCCTTTGGAAGCTTCGAGTCCTTTGAACTGCTGGGTCACTTCTAGGTGGGATTTTTTTTTGTTTTACCAAGAGACAATGAAATCCTAAAGTTTATGCTTTCCCTTTCTGGTACCTGAAGTAGAAAACAGCACATATAGATTACGAATGTTTTTTCCCCCATATCTATATTTTGACACTGATTAAATCATAAATATTTTCAATATGATTCTTTTTCTTCTTTGAAATGTGTGCCCAAAGGGCTCAGTTTGCTCAGTTTGCTTTTTATGTGAACAAACTTGGGTCTGTCTAAAACTTGAATTTGCGTGTCTTGCAGGTCAGAGGTGAAAGCTATCTCTTCCACTTCCCTGTCCTGGAGGTGGTGTTCTCAAAGTGTCGCCAGCGTAACTCTGTGCCAGAGTCACTGCAGAAGTTTAGTAAAAACGCAGATCATGGAGCTTCTCTATCGACTTGCTAAGCTAGAATCCTGGGGGCTGGAGGGGCTGTGTGTTAATGGTTTGAGATTTACAAAAACACTAAATGGAATGAATTTTTGGCACTGAATAGTTCCATTTGAGAAAATAATTGACTCTGGACAAAGCTATAAATGCATTAAAACCACTAGCGAGATTTTAAATAACCACAATATTTAGTCTCACTAATATAAGGCAACTTAGATGCTGCAGAGGTACTGAGTTGGGCTGACGTGTTGCTCTTTGACTGATGGTAGATAATCCTCAGGAGCCTTATCCACCTGTGCCGTTTAACCTGTGAGCCCTCACCCTTCAGCTATACTCACTCTTAGCCTCAACTGGGTACAAGCTTTTGGCTTAGGTAGACATCGGAAGATACGAGGCACTAAAGCCTTGGCTGGAGGCATGAAGTTGTGTATCTGTTTTGAGATTCCTCAAACTACAAGGCTACTACCTTCTTGCTTGTGTACCTGTACTCAAAAATGGACCCTCTGTAGGTTTTTTTTTTTTTTTTTGGTAAGATCTATTTTTTTAGAGTATTTATAGGTTCTTAGCAACATTGAGTGGAAAGTATAACCCTCCATTTTTAACAGTTTCTTGGGAGATTCTTTTACATACTAAAATCACTCCCCTGAGATGTGGCCTTTAAGAATGGTACTCAAACAATGTACCATTTTGCCTGCTTTCACTTGAAACCATTCTCACCATGGAAGCCAATGACCACTGTTTGGTGGAAATGATATTTAGCTACTCTTCAATGCCAGTAAGGGTTTTTTGTTTTGTTTTTTGTTTTTGTTTTTGTTTTTTTCCCAGCACAGACAACTATCACTGAGTTTTTGCTCAGTCGCCAAGTCTCTAAGTATCTGGCTGTGTCCCCTTTGGACTCCACTTCCAAGCTTCTCTGCCAAGGGCTCAACTTCTGTTCACACGAAAACAACCTCATACCAGGGTTGTGTTTGGAGCATGGAGCCTGTTAATTGAGATGCCAGGATTCCTCGTATAGTAACGGAAAGGAACATGACTCTCATTCTCACGTCTTTGATTTGATGGGATCAAACATTTGGAGAAAGGTACGTTAAAAAAAATTATTTTGTCCAAATGAGAGGAATGATTTGGTGACCTTTAGTGTTTCTTCACTATATCCAACACAGACCAACAATATCTAGAGTTGGCTCTTTATTGAAGTGCGGAAGAAAACTGTTAGCAAAAGGGCTTGCTGCCCAGTGTGCTAGAAACCAACACTGTCGCATTGCGTTTTTGAGAAAAGAAAGGCTTTTATTGTGAATTGACCAAAAGAAGATAGAAATTCAGCTCAAATCTGTCTCCCTGTGTGCTGGCTCTAAGGTAGTATTTTTATTAGAAAAGGTTTAGTGGGTAGGTTCTGGGATTAGTAGGTCATAGTGGAAGGAAAGGGAAGGTCTGGAAGGTCTTCGTGCTTCCTCATGGGTTATTTCCTCATGTTTCCTCATGGGATGCATGTACAAAATTAGAGGGCATTAATATGAAACATGGTGGAAGTTTGGGCTGCGACATTAGCTAGCTCATTCTGCACAGACTCTGGTTGGCCATATTGGTTCAAACCAATTTCGGCTAGTTAAAAAAATATCTTATAAGCAGAGAGAGTTTCAGCATTTTATCAAGTTCTTTCTTTTCTTATCTGCCATCCTGAAAACTCAATAATTTCTCTTAGTCATTGGTTTCTTCAACTCTTTGGAGCAGTTTCAAAACCTTGTTCAATGGAAGGAATCTATACTATTATTATCATTGTTTTAAATAATGGAATTTTGCTTAGATTTAGCCCCCTAGTTTAGTTCTCTGGTACTCTTCATTCCTTCTTGTATTACTATGCTTCCATCTGGGATTACTTCCCTTTTGACAAAATAACTCATTTTAGCAATCTTTTAATGTAGATCTGCTGACAGACAATCCTCTCTATTTTTATTTTTTCTCTAAACATGTTTAGATTGCCTTCATCTTTGAAGAATATTTTCTCTGGGTATAGAATTCTAGGTTGACAGTTATTTTGTTTCAGGATTTTGAAAGATGCCATTCCATAATTTTCTGGCTTTCATTATTTCTATTGAAAAGTCAGCTGTCAATCTTATTGCATCCTGGAAAGTAGTAGTGTTTTGTTTTGTTTTTCCTTTGGTGATTTAACAGTGACGTGCTTGGGTGTGGTTTTTATTATGTTCAACCTACTTGGACTTTTTAGAGCTATTAGCATCTGTGGCTTGATGTCTCCTATCAGTTTGGGAAGAGGCATGGCCAATAGTTCTTCAAATATCATTTCAGTTTTCTTTCCTTTCCTTATGTGACTTAGACTACACATATAATTCCTTTGCATTGTCCCATATGTTGCATGCACTTTTTTAAAAAATATTTTTTGTCTTTTTTCTACCTCTCTTTGCTTCCAACTATATATTTTTTTACCTTACATAAACTTTGGAAAATACTATGTGGAAATAATTTGACCTGTTCTATTAAACCCGAAAGACATTTCAGTTATATTTGTTGGTAGTTGTTAGATCTTTCTTTTTTCACTGAAAATCCAATTGAACAGATACAGATCTATGTAATTTATGAAGAATTCTGTTGCTGAATATTTTGTGTACAGGCAAAAGTCCATTTATTAGTAGAGTTTAAAGTAGCTGTACTTTTGACAATTTATTCCAATGAGAGTTGGAAAGACTATGAAGAGTTGATAAGAATGTTTGTACTTGGCAAGACAGAGGCCCAGGGACATGAAATAACCTGTTTAATGTTATAAGTGCATAGGATGCCTTAAAGTGATGAATTAAATATTGGTTTATACATTCTACATAACTTCCAGGGTCTTAGTTCTATTTATCTTTTGGCATTACAGATTATCTGTTTTGTTTTTATTTTCATCCTTTTCTTATTTCTTCTATTACACTCTTTCAAGAGAGCAGAGCATTATTCTTAATCTTTGTACTTTTGGCATCTGACACAGTGCCATGCATATAGTAGATAGTAATGTCTGTTGAAGGTATATTGATATTCCTGAAGGATCTAGGAAGCATATTAGGGTATATATTATCTCTCTTATTGTCTTATTTTTCATGGTTCTATACTTCTTAATTTTGCATTTATGAGAGGTGGACCAAGGATATTTGAAAAGACTCAAGGATTTGTGAAGTAAGATATGGCAGAAGCCATATTTTGTAGCAGCAGTTAAATAGAGGAAATGACACTAGGTTCTAGCTCAATTTTCATTATCAACACTGTCTGTTGAGACTGGCAAACTCACGTAATGTACTTTGGCTGAATATTTAACATTGGGGTTAAGAAGTAATAATATTTGCCTTTCTCCCTTAAGGAGTGAGGAGGAGGTCACTGGAATAATGGTTGAGATAACTCTGAGGACTATAAACACTAATTAAATGTGATCTTGAGGTGGGAGCTACTGTATTCATCTGTGTATTTGTAGTGTCAGGCATATTGTAGGCACTCAAATATTTATTAAATTGGAAAGCACCTTATTTCCTACCCTACTGTAGTCACATCTATCTGATTTTAACTTCTAATATTCCTCTTTAGTCTCCTCCCTAAAATTATTTTGAATCTTCACATATTCTCTATAGTCCCTGAGGAAAAATATTCTTTCCAAGATGGCTGGTTATCCTTGCACCTTCTCTCCTGACTCCTGTCTTCTAGGAGGCCTTTCTCCTTTGATCTCTCTTGTACATTCCATCTCACTTTCTCCATTGATTCATTTTCTGTCCCCTACTTATAGGCTCAGTTTCCCCATTCAGAAAACCACCTTTATTCTGGATTCTGCTATCCCTACAATGTGCTATCACATCTCTCCACTCTACAAAACTTTTAAAAAGGATATGCATGTGATGCGCCTCCAGCGCATCCTCTGTTTGCTCCCAACCTTTGTAATTTGGTGTCTCTCCACCATTCTACTGATGCTATTGTCTTGAAGATCCCCCATAATGCGTTATTCACCAAAGCAATGACTTTCTCAGCCTTCAGGTTGCTTGACCTTAAGCATTTGCTGATTCTCATGAAACCTTTCCTTTGACTCTGTGACACTACTTGGTGCTTTTCCTATGTCTGAGATTTTCCCAGACTCTCCTTCTATACTGTCTCATTTTGTTTTTATTTTATTTACTATTATTATTTGATACGGGGTCTCACTCCATTGCCCAGTCTGAAGTGCAGTGGCGTGTTCAATTGAACTCTGTTAAATATGATTTGTTTACAGTTTTTATTTTAACAGAAGAATGAATTCCATCAATTCTACTTCAGTAATGTGTCCAGAACCCATTCCCTTCTTTTTCTTCAACGCTTCTCCCCTTCACCAGGGCACTGGGGTCTAAACGTTCTTCTGCTTTTCATTTTGTCTTCCTGACCCAACCGACTCACTACTGTCGGACTGAACCTTCTGAAGCACAGCTTGGATTACACTGCTCCTTCACTCAAAGCTTTAATGATTCCACATCACCTGAACATAAGGCCCAAACTCCTGTGTGTGGCATGCAAAGCCTGTCCCAACAAGCTCTGACTCAAACTTCTCTTCCATTCTTCACTGTCATTGTGTGCATTCCATTCCAACCAGGCTTGCCCCCATTTCCCATGGGGCGCAGTGGCTCATGCCTGTAATTCCAGCATTTTGGGAGGCCAAGGAGAGAGGATCACTTGAGCCCAGGAATTCGAGACCAGCCTGGGCAACATAGTGAGACCCTGTCTGTGCTTAAAAAAAAAAAAATTAGCCAGGCGTGGCACGCACATTTGGTCCCAAATATTTGGGAGGATGAGGTGGGAGGACCACATGAGCCCAGGATGTTGAGGCTGCGGTGAGCTGTGATTGTACCACTGCACTACAGCCTGGGCAACAAAGCAAGACTGTCTCAAAAAAATAAAGCAAAATAAAATAACATTTACTCTTCAACGTACATGTGTTGTTTCTCTGTTGAGCCACTGGAGGGCACTAGTGAAGTGCTTAAATGATCTGCTGTTGAGTTTTTGGTGCGCTAGAGGGGGCGGTGTGTGTGTGTGTGTGTGTATGAGTACTGACACATTGAGAAAAATACTATTTATAGATTTTCTTTTGTTTTTAAAAGTTAATCTACTAAAGATAATAACCAAAGTATTTCTTAAGCTTTTATGTTCAGCTTGTGAATATCATTATTCATAAGCCTAGAAAATTTGTATAATCACTTTTAAAGGGAATACACATGAATTTTGGGTCTCCTTTACAGTCTTAGATAAATGCTCTTAAATATTTTAGGTTGCCTATAAATTTAATATATTCTATTTTCTTTTGAGGAGTTCGACAAACTTTCCCAAGCACTGTAAATAATTCTTTAAAAATCTAATAAATTAAACTATACCTTTGGTAATTAAGCAGTCTTCAGTGTTCTAAAACTTTCTACAAGCAATTAAGATTCGTACTTAAGATCACAAGTGTAAATTTATTGACAACATTAACACTTTTAAAAATTGGAATTACATGGGTGACTATGATTGTATTAGGCCAAACCCTCTCAAATATTATACATGTTGTTTCTGAAATGTCAAGTTGGCACAGCTTCCTTATCACAGGAGCTGCAGTACATCCTGATTTAATGGATTCACCTACGATTATTTATTGAGCACCCATCACGTGCTCGTCACAGTTCCAGGCATGGGAGATACAACAATGAAAACAATAGAAGCAGCCCCTGCCCTCATGGAGTTTATGTTGTAGTAAAAGACAATAAACACAGTAAGTTAGTAAATTGCCCCACAGGTTAAAAGATGGCAGGTGCTTTTGGGAAAAAAGTAGAGGACAGTAAGAGGGAATGGATTGCAGCTTTAAAAAAGTGGGCACCGCAGCCTCCAAAGAAAGAAGCTTTGACAAGGACTTCAAGGGAGCGACAAGGGAGACTGCAGTTATTTGCGGGGAGAGCATTCCTGGTAAGAGGAACTGTCGGAGGAGTTCCAACCAGACCGACTCCATCCTGAGTGAGCTCTAGGAAAATGAAGCTGGAACTTGCTGGGCTGACTCCCAGAAAGTTGGGTATTCCTGGCCTCGAGATGTTTACGGTTAAGGGAACAGATTGATAACATTTACTAAACAGACTCAGACTTGGAAGTGTCCTGATATCCTGATATCTTGAGAACAGAAGCATGCCTACGTTTGCTTTAAATATAATAATATTGATTCTTGCAAAAAATAGTAATTAAGAAAATTAATCCTTTATCACAAACCCTTGTAGCAGATGACATCCCCCCGATCTTTTTTTATCCTATATTTAAACAAGCATTGTACCTAGGGTGGACAGGTTCCTCCTCTTACTTTCGGGACCGTCCTACTCTGTCTGTGGAGTAGTTGCTCTTTCAATTCCTTTGCTTTGGCCCTTGGACTTGCCTGGGTTCTTTCCTGCACGAGATCCAAGGACTCTCTATTGGGGTCTGCATCGGGATCCTTTCTGGTAACAGAACCAGCAACGAAGATTTAGAAAGGGGAGCCACAGAGGGAGAAGGAAAGCAGTGGAGTGTCCTAGAAGCCAAGCTGGAAAAAAGTATATCCAGGAGGAGGTCACGGTCGTGGTCCCATGTGTTAAAGGATGCTCCTAAGTCATGTGAGTGAGGGCTGAGGCTTGGCTGCTGGATTTAGGCTGACCTTGAAGAGAGGGTTCAGTGGAATGACAGGGATGCAAGCCTGATTAAGGGGGTTGAATGGAGAATAAAAGAAGAGAGAGTACAGAGAGAAATTGTCAGAGCGTTGCTGTAAAAGGAAGCAGAGTAACTTGCTACTGTCTGAAAGAGGTGATAGGTCAAGAGTTGTTGGCTGGATGCGGCGGCTCACACCTGTCATCCCAGCACTCTGGGAGGTGGATGCAGGAAGACTGCTTGAGCCAAGGAGTTTGAGACCAGCCTGGGCAACATAGCGGGACCCTGTCTCCATTTTTATTCTTTTAAAAGTGTTGTTTCTAGCATTGGAGAAAGAAAAATGGGTTTGCTTGCTAGTGTGAGCGATGCAGAGGAGGAGGTGGCATCGATGATGTGAGAGGAAAACAGAAAGGTTGTTGGATCCATGTTTTAAGTGGGTGAGAGGGGATGGGAACTTAGAGTGTGACACAGAGGTTGTCCCTACACAGAAGCACGGACAATTCATCTAACTCAATAGGAAGGAAGGCAGAGTGTGTGAGTACAGGTGCTCTCAGGACGAAGACATGGCGGTGAGGTTTCTGTGAAAAGAGTGTGTGAGTACAGCTGCTCTCAGGACGAAGACATGGCGGTGAGGTTTCTGTGAAAAGAGTGTGTGAGTACAGCTGCTCTCAGGGTGAAGACATGGCGGTGAGGTTTCTGTGAAAAGAGTGTGTGAGTACAGCTGCTCTCAGGACGAAGACATGGCGGTGAGGTTTCTGTGAAAAGAGTGTGTGAGTACAGCTGCTCTCAGGGTGAAGACATGGCGGTGAGGTTTCTGTGAAAAGAGTGTGTGAGTACAGCTGCTCTCAGGGTGAAGACATGGCGGTGAGGTTTCTGTGAAAAGAGTGTGTGAGTACAGGTGCTCTCAGGGTGAAGACATGGCAGTGAGGTTTCTGTGAAATTGTGCTCCAGTTTCTTAACGAAAAGGGAGTAAGGTCACCAGCTGAGGTTGGAAGGGGAAGGGTATACTAGGGTTTTGAGGAGAGAAGAAAATGAGTGAAAGTCTAAGAAGTAGGAGCAGGAGTGGCAGAACGAAGCATGGTATAAACGCTGGGCTGTCCGAAGAGCCCATCTAAGGAGTCCAGTGAAGATTCTAAGGTGAGATCAGTCCGTGTGTGTGTGTGTGTGTGTGGTGTGTTGTGTGTGTATGATGTGTATGTTTGTGATGTATGTGGGTGTGTGGTGTGGGTGTGTGGTATGTGTGTGTGGTGTGTGTGTGGTGTGGTGTATGTGTGAGTACGTGTGTGTATGTGTGTGTGGTGTGGTGTGTGTGTGGTGTAGTGTGTGTATGTAATTGTGTGTGTGGCATGTGTGTGGGGTGTGTGCATGCTGTGTGTGTGGTGTGGTGTGTGTGGTGTGGTGTGTGTATGTAATTGTGTGTGTGGCATGTGTGTGGGGTGTGTGCGTGGTGTGTGTGTGGTGTAGTATGTGTGTGGTGTGTGTGTGGGGTGTGTGGTGTGGTGTGTGTGTGGGGTGTGTGGTGTGTATGTGTGGGGTGTGTGGTGTGGTGTGTGTGTGGGGTGTGTGGTGTGGTGTGTGGGTGGGATGTGTGGTGTGGTGTGTGGGTGGGGTGTGTGTGGTGTGGTATGTGGGTGGGGTGTGTGGTGGGGTGTGTGTGTGGGGTGTGTGGTGTGGTGTGTGTGTGGGGTGTGTGGTGTGGTGTGTGGGTGGGGTGTGTGTGTGGTGTGTGTGGTGTGTGTGTGGGGTGTGTGGTGTGGTGTGTGTGGTGTGATGTGTGTATGTAATGTGCGTAGGTGGTGTGGTGTGTGTATGCAATGTGTGTGTGGTGTGGTGTGTGTGTGGGGTGTGTGGTGTGGTGTGTGCATGGGGTGTGTGTGTGTGGTGTGGTGTGTGTATGTGGTGTGGTGTGTGCGTGGGGTGTGTATGTGGTGTGTGGTGTGTGTGTGTGGTGTGTGTGTGGGGTGTGCAGTGTGGTGTGTGCACGGGGTGTGTGGTGTGGTGTGTGTGGTGTGTGTGTGAGTGTGTGGTGTGTGTATGCAATGTGTGTGTGGTGTGGTGTGTGTGTGGGGTGTGTGGTGTGGTGTGTGCATGGGGTGTGTGTGTGTGGTGTGGTGTGTGTATGTGGTGTGGTGTGTGCGTGGGGTGTGTATGTGGTGTGGTGTGTGCGTGGGGTGTGTATGTGGTGTGTGGTGTGTGTGTGGGGTGTGCAGTGTGGTGTGTGCACGGGGTGTGTGGTGTGGTGTGTGTGGTGTGTGTGTGAGTGTGTGTGGTGTGTGGGGGGGTTTTAAGCTCTGTTAAGCTTCAGAGTTCAAGGGCAGAATAATGGCGTGTTTGAATGAATAAAACAAGGCAAATGTGGAGCAAGGGAATCTCAGGAGTGCACAGCGAGCGATGATAAAATCCACTCTGGCATTTAGACGGGCAAGGAGGGAAGAGAGGTCGGGAAGTGGCGGGAGGGATGGTGGATGGTGTAAAGGTAGCAGGATCTGTGGACTTTTGGCTTCAGTGGGGCTGGGAGATGGTTAGAGTTGCTGTCCTGGGAAGGGTGAGCTGGAAAGACAGGACATGGTGGTCAGAAAGTTTGTAACTTGTAATGACAGTCATGGGCAGGATGCAGGTCAGGGTCATAGGAGTGGAAATATTTAAGGAACTGAGCGGCCAGAGTGTGGGAGAGGTCATCTACATGTGTACTGAAATCACCACAAATTAAGACAGGAACCCTGTGCGCAAGACTGATGAGCCAAGAGCTAAAGTGATTGAGACATGAGGTGCTATGGGAGACTGAGGTGGGTGGATCACTTGAGCCCAGAAGCTCCAGACCAGCCTGGGCAACATGGCGAGACCTTGTCTCTACAAAAAATACAAAAATTAGCCAGGTGCGGTGGTACACGCCTGAAGTCCCAGCTACTTGGGAGGCTGAGGTGGGAGAATTGCTTGAGCCTGGGAAGGTCATGGCTGCATTGAGCTGTGATCACGCTTCTGCACTCCAACCTGCATGACACAGCAAGACGCTGTCTCAAAAATAAAAAATAAAAAACAATAAAAAAGAAATGAGGTGGACTGACCCAGGTGTTGGTAGGTGATAAAAACAACGGCAGTGGGGGAGATTCAGTCTGACGACTTGAGGTTCACACTGGGGAATGATAGCTGAGATAGGAAGGAGAGAGAATATTAAATGCACTTTCCCTTGAAAGAAACAATATGTCATCCTGTAGCTTTGGGGTTACCTTACCAAGATAAATGTTTTGTCTCTTGTTTTCTTAGCTTGCTGAGGCTTCTTAATGATATTGACCAGGCTCTGACTGCTCTTGGCAACTCTAATGGAGTCCCAGCAATTATCTATCACAAGAACTTCATTAACTAAAGAATGAAGTGGTCCCTAGCCCACTCAGATTTGAGTCATGCTATTATCTAATTTTCAAGTCAGATTACATCTGTAATTCTTACGAAGGCAACTAGCTACATCATTTGATTAGATTTTATATTCCTTAGGCTCTTGACATACGTAAATGTCTTTTTAGTTTAATATTAACTACTTTTGAACTTGTGTATTTCACATTTCTTGAAATTGTATAAAACGTCTAATCGAATGCTGGGTATTTCTCAGCTTTCCCTATTTGGTTACAGCTTCCAAAATTGTTGTACTCTCATGAAGCAGGCCGCTTTGTTTGTTGTTGATATTTGTTTTCAGGATTCCTTGTTAGAGAGAATATCTAGAGACCATGATGTGGTTTGCCTCTGTGTCCCCACCCAACTGATTGATTACAATTCAATCTCACCTTGAATTGTAATAATCCCCACGTGTCAAGGGTGGGGCTAGGGGGAGGTAATTGAATCATAGGGGCCGATTCCCCCATGCTGTTCTTGTGGTAGTGAACAAGTCTCATGAGATCTGATGGTTTTATAAATGTGAGTTTCCCTACACAAGCTCTCTTGCCTGCCACCATGTAAGATGTGCCTTTGCTCCTCGTTCACCTCCTGCCATGATTGTGAGGCGTCCTCAGCCATGTGGAACTGTGTCAATTTAACATCTTTCCTTTATAAATTACCCAGTCTCAGGTATGTCTTTATTAGCAGTGTGAGAACAGACTAATGCAGCCCCTATCATCCTTCATGTGTCTTGTCTCCTTGGAGATTTACGTGCTGATTGATCCTTATTTTATTTGTAACAGAGACCTTAAACTAACTTTTAAGGGAGTTTAAACCAAAATAAGTAATCTGACTGGGATTGTGTTGAGAATTTTCACTTACACAAACTCATTTTTGTTGCCCCAAAAAAGCACTTCCAAATTTCGTATTATTTTTCTTTTCTTTTCTTTTTTTGAGATGGAGTTTTGCTCTGTCATCCAGTCTGGAGTGCAGTGGCACAATCTCGGCTCACTGCAGCCTCCACCTCCCAGGTTCAAGCGATTCTCCTGCCTCCACCTCCCGAGTAGCTGGGATTACAGGTGAGCGCCACCACACCCGGCTGATTTTTGTATTTTTAGTAGAGACAGAGTTTCGCTATGTTGGCCAGGCTTGTCTCGAACTCCTGGCTTCAAGTGATCCACCTGCCTTGGTCTCCCAAAGTGCTGGGATTGCAGGCGTAAGCCACTGTGCCCAGTCTACCATTATTTTAAAATTTAAATTGGCTTTAGAGGGAAGTCTTCAGGGCAAACATAGTCATAGTCCCTCATAAACAATTCTGTTGGGAAATCCTCTAACTTTTATAAGATAAATTAATCTGTTTTTATTTTTAATTTGAAAAGATATTTATTAAACACAATATGTTAATTGAATTCAGTTCTATTAGCTTTTTCCCCTGCTATTCTTTCCTAGACAGCCTCTTTCTTCCTTTCTTCCTTTCTTCCTTCCTTTCTTTCTTTCTTTCTCTTTCTTTTTTTTTTTTTTTTTTGATAGAGTTTCACTCTTGTTGCCAGGCTGAAGTGCAGAGGCACGATCTTGGCTCACCACAACCTCCACCTCCTGGGTTCAAGCGATTCTCCTGCCTCAGCCTCTCGAGTAGCTGGGATTACAGGCATGTACCACCAGGCCCAGCTAATTTTGTATTTTTAGTAGAGACGGGGTTTCTCCATGTTGGTCAGGCTGGTCGTGAACTCCCAACCTCAATCGATCAGCCCGCCTCGGCCTCCCAAAGTGCTGGGATTACAGGCGTGAGCCACGGTGCCCAGCCCTTTCCTAGACAGTTTCTAGCGTGTCCGTGTATTATAGCTGCAGCGCAGAGGAGCAGGTGTGGTTCTTGGATATATTCCTCAAACAGAATCAGATAGAGCCTGTGTGTACAGAGAATATCTGAGAGCTTTGTGCATTGCCACATTCGTCAGTGATTTCCTCTGCAAAAGGCAGTCATGTCTAGCTGAAAAACCTAAGCATTCCTCTTCAGACCTCCAATGATATGGGACCTGCTTGGTCATGAGCAGAGAGCAACGGAGTCACTTAGAGACAGAGACGCTGGGTGAGAACTGGGCTCACTCACTAGATAAATAACTTACGCAAGCACATCTGCCTTGCAGAGCAATTCAAAATTGTGTTTCAGAAAAATGACAAACTATTACACTCAGGAAAGTTCCAAACACAGTGTTAAGTTCCGTGTACTCAACTGGGTGCGGTAGTTCACTCCTGTAATCCAAGCACTTTGGGAGCCTGAGGTGGGAGGATCCCTTGAGCTCAGGAGTTTGAAACCAGCCTGGGCAATATAGGGATACCTCTACTCTACAAAAATGAAAATAAAAATAAATTAGCCAGGTGTAGTGACGCATGCCTGTGGTCTCAGTTAGTTGGGAGGCTGAGGTGGGAGGATCACTTGGGCCTGGGAAGTTAAGGCTGCAGTGAGCTGTGACGTAGTCACTCTACTCCAGCCTGGGCCTCAGAGCAAGACTCTGTCTCAAAAAGAAAAATGAAAAACCCTATGTAGTGAGAACCTCACTGATTACTGGTGTTTGCCATGTTCTACAAAATTCTCTGTAGCCACGGCAGCCGGCTGTGAAATTGGATTGTTTGATTCTTCCTGCTGGTGAAGTTATTCCCGGTTTCTCTATCTTTCCCTGACAGAGGCGGAGGGAGGGGCATCAGAGGCTTTCTTCCTTGTACAATATTAGGATCAATATTAGTTCTTCTTTTCACCCAAAATGTGTTGTAAACTGAAACCTGGGTGGCAGATAAAGATAGTGGAGATCTTTGGATGTGGTCGTCTCTACCTTCACCTTGTTGATGTCATCGTGAACAGACGCTTAGAAGCACTACATGCTCCCAAATGAAGCTGTGATTCTGCAGGAGCTCAAACACAACAGGATGCTGGGCTTGTAGGCCAGTAGCTGTCCGGCAGGAAAGCTGTGCTTTCCCAGCTGTGGTGGGTGGGTTCCAGTTTTGGCCAACTCTCCTTAGTTCATTAACCATCAGAGCCTTACAGATGACCCTTATGCTCATCGTAGTGGCATCTGTAAGGCTCTGAAAGCATTCCGAATACCAGACCCGCCTGCTGGGGACGTAAGAGTCACAACCCCAATCTCTGCGCAGTGCTTTTTTGTGCACAGTTCATCTGAGCCTCAGGATAGCCCTGTGAGGCAGGGGCGGCTGGCGTTTCACGCCCTTTGTGTCAATGGAGGGTCAGCCCTTTGTGGAGGAAGGAGAGGGTTTGTGGCCAAATTTGATTCTTTCACTTAATAGCACAGAGACTTTGGAAAAGTTCTCTGGGTCACAGTCTCCATCTTCAGAATGTAAAATATAATAACCTTGAGATCTAATTGTGGCAATTAAGTGAGCTAATGCTGGCGCAGCCCCTGCCATGATTCCCGGTGCATCAGCATCCCAGGAAGTTAAAGAATTTGCTCGTGGACACACAATATGAAGAACTTAGTCACGGGTGTTCTGGGGCTTGGGACAGGATGCTTTCTGCTCTACCATGTGGTTTTTCCAGGGTGGAAACTGCTGTTGCATTTTCCCTTTGTTGGCGCATTGGTCCAGTTAAGAGATGAGGACTTTTAATTTCAATCTTAACTTTTTTAAACATTTAAATGCTAGCTTTTTTTCGGTAAGATAATGTCTGACAGAAGCAGGATTTCTGGATTAAAGGAAAAATGAATTTGTGATTGTAATAAGGATTGCCAAATTGTTACTCTAGGGCTCTACCCCCTCCCAAAACCAGGAATGGAGGAAAGTGGCCATCAGCCTTGCCAAATGGAGTGTGCTGCCACACTTACAGACTTCTGCAATGATATGGGTAAGAAGTTGTATGTCGGTGCAGCTGTTATGAATGAAATTGAGCATCTTTTCAAGAGCCATTTGTAATTTTTGTGTGTGTATGTGTGTGTGTGTGTGTGATCTATTTGTGTCCTTGCTTGTTTTTCTCCTGGGTTTGTTCTCGTTCTTTTCAATTTTGAGTAGCTCTTTGTGTATGTGACCAATCATCCATGTGTCTTTTATATGAGTGGCAAACAGTTTTTCAGCTCCATCATTCGTTTGTCTTTTGACTTTGCCTCTGTTGGTGGTGGTGGTGTTAGTTGCTGGTGTGTGTTTGTGTGTGTGTGTGTGTGTGTTGTTAGTTTTACCGTGCACAAGTTTGTTTTATTTACTGAGGATTTCTTATCACGCAGGAGTGAGTGGGACCACGGCCCCTCTTTTGGGAATCTGGCTTGGGCTTTGCTGCCAGGAGGCCATCAGAGCTGCTGCTGATGTTCATTTCCACTGGAATTTGGCTCATCTTGAAGGTTCTCATCTCTGCACTCCTCGTATTTACATTTTTATGCTAATTGCTATCACTTTGCAGTTCATCATCTATATGCTCCCTGGCGGTGTTTGCTTCTTTTTAAGTTCTGGCTTTGTCCATCCACTGAGGTCATTGACTGGGGGAGTGCAGAGGCCTGGCCTGGACATTAGTGTTGGCCACAACACCCAGCTTAGCACAGGGAGGTTACTGCAGGTTCAATGTGAAATCCAGGACTAGTGGTCCCCAGGCCCTAGCAAGCCACAGAGGAGTTTGGGATGTTTCAAGGGGCTAACTGAAAGCTCCCTCTCCCTTTTAGCCATGACACCCACTCTGAAACGGTTCCCAGGTTGTGTCTCTTAGTGGGACCAGGTCCCGGGGACGGCTCTAGATCCAAAGACTCTTAAGCTCTCCTTTACCCCTGCTAAGGTCTCCCAGACCCATTCCCCCCTCCATCCCCCGAGAGAGAACGGGAATTGGCTCCCCAGGACCCTCCCTCATCCTCTTCCCTGTCCCAAGCTCAGAGTTTGAAGGCAGTGGGGCCGAAGGAAGAGGCATGGAGACAAGCCAGGAGTTGAAGAAGCCATTAGTTTAATGGGGTGAGAAGGTGGGGAAGGATTCGGTGGCAGGAAGGCGAGTCTTGTGGCTCCTCTTTCTGCCCTGGCAGGGGTTGATGTGTGGGAGAGGAGCCCTGAACACTCTCTTCTCAGGCATCCCCTCGCCCTCCCCCCGCCCTCCCCCCGCCCTCCCCGGCCCTCCCCTCGCCCTCCCCTCGCCCTCCCCTCGCCCTGCCCGGCCCTCCCCCCGCCCTCCCCCGCCCTCCCCCGGCCCTCCCCCCGCCCTCCCCCGCCCTCCCCGACCCTCCCCTCGCCCTCCCCGACCCTCCCCTCGCCCTCCCCGGCCCTCCCCTCGCCCTCCCCTCGCCCTCTGTCCTGGAGGGCTGCTCTCCCATCCAGTCTCTGCCTCTACTTCTTCCTCCCAATCTGCGCCATCAGATGGGCGTTGGCGGCCGCCTGGGCGCGCAGGTTCTTGGCCTTGGCGATGTTGAAGAGGAGGTTCATGATGTTGGTGGGGACGTCGAGGGACAGGGTGAACTTGGTGCGCTGGGGACTCTTGGCCGTGTCCTGGCGTGGCTTTCCCCTGGGCTGTGCTTGGGACACGTATTTGTACCGGGTGCCTCCGGCTCCACCCCTGGCCCCAGAGACGGGGAAAGTCCTTTTCTCTTTGCCCTCGTCCTCCTCTCCCGAGGAGGCGTCTCCGCCGGGTGGGTGGTGGAAGCTCCTCTTGCTCAGTAGGGACGTATCCTCCTCCCCCTGGCTCTTCTCAGCCTCAGACAGGGCAGCGTTGAGGCAGCTGAAGATGGGCTTGGCCTTGTAGAACTTATGGGGGAGGCCTGTCCTGGGGCCCCCCAGGAGCAGCAGCAGGAGCAGCAGGAAGTGGACCGGCATCGGCATCTCTCCCTGCAGCAGAAAACAGGGATGTGGGCAGAGGCATGGGAGGGGCTTGGCGCCCTGGAGGACCTGGATTAAAATCTACTGGGGTGTTGTTAATGTTCCACTGCAAGGGTTCCCCAACCATGACCCCCAGACCAGCAGCACCAGCCCCGCCTGGGACTTTGTTAGAAATGCAAGTAATTCTTAGGTCTTTTTCCAGAACGAGTAAATCAAAAGCTCTGGGGCCCAGCCGCCTGTACTGTAACAAACCCTGCAGATGATCCCAGTGATCACTAAAGTGTGAGAACCATGACCTCATTAGTATTTATGGGTTTTATTTGATTCACCTTTGCAGGCAGCCTCTGCCCCTGTAAAGCGAATAACTAATGTACTAAGTAAGCACCTAGCAGCCTACCGTGGTTGATTTTAAGGGCGATTAAATTTTATTCCTTCATCATTGTCAAGGCTGACTGAATATATCCCTGTTGCTTAAAGACCATGGCTGGGCATCAGGCTGGTTTCTCGCTAGGCTATCCTAGTTTCTTGAGAACAATCAGATTTGTTATTAATAACTAGGTTGGTTTTACTGTAGACTTTATGAATTTATGAAGTCAAATTATGGTTTTACTGTAGACTTTATGAATTTATACTTGGTCTTTTTGTGAGACCAAGTATCATCCAGGGAGCACCAATGTCCTCCAACCACAGGACTTCAATGCCAACACTATCTGTGGTCTCTAAGACGTGTGGGATCCTGGTTATCAGTCAGACTGAGTCAGGGTGATTGTCCAGGGCAAGAAGGAGACACTGAGAACTCTGAAAGGATCCTAGTCTATAGGGACCAGTTGAATCCATTCTCTTATTTAAAAAAAGAAAAACAAAAACTGGCCAGGCACAGTGGCTCACACCTGTAATCCTAGCACTGTGGGAGGCCGAGATGGGAGGATTGTTTGAACCCAGGAGTTCAAGAGCAGCCTGGGCAACATAGTAAGACCTCATCTCTACAAAAAAAAAAAAAAAAAATTAGGTGGGCATGGTGGTGTGCACTGGTGTTCCCAGGTACTCAGGAGGCTGAGGCAAGAGGATCGTTTGAGCTCCAGAGGTCGAGGCTACAGTGATCTGTGATTGTGCCACTGCCTCCATCCTGGGCGACAGAACAAAACCCAGTCTCAAAAAAAGGAAAGAAAAAAACCTAAGCGTTAGCATATGGAATGTTGTGGCTCTAAAAACATCCAACTGGATGACCCTCATTTTACTTGGACTGTTCAGGCTTTAAGCATCATATGCACTTGCTGGTTCACTGATGAACAGTGTTAAACAAGACATCGAACTGCCATGCCCATCAGGGGAGAAGGGCTTGTGCTGAGCCACCGCCACCCTCCCTCTGGGACTCCTTCACAGTAGCAGCATGTAGCTGTGCCAGAGGCCGTCAGAGTTCAGGTTGCCCATGGCCACTGTTCCTTAGGATATTGTGAAGTGGGCAGAGTTGACTTCCTGTGCCCTGAGATCAAACCCACTCTGCAGCCAGTCCTTCTTGCCTGGTCTGCGGGCGTACATTCTCTCCAGCCCTGCAATAAGGACATCACGTTTATTTATTCATTGTTGTCCTTCATCATGCACGAGGACGAAACAGTGAGGTGCATATGTCAGGAGTTCTGTCTCAACTCCATCTAGAGAGAGCATGGCTGCCATCTGCGGGCCCCCGCTCACACCCGGACATGCCTGTTCTCTCATTGCGGTGTGAGGATGAACCATCTTCTGGGCTCTCCTGTGAGACACAAGCAGTGAAAGGCTCTGCTGTTCACCTTTGGGGGCTTTACCTGAACTTGAAGGTCACTTTATTACCGAAGACAAACTTGGCTTTCACAAAAGCAAGCAAGAAACATGTGGTTCACTATCAACGTGGGAGAATTCTTTTCTTATGTTAGTTTTTTAAAAATAAATAAGAACAATTGGGTAAGTAAATCACCCGGCGATTCACCCGGGCCTTCAGCAGCGTGAGGCTGGCATTGGGTCATTTTGTTCTTTGCGGTGACAGTGCAGAGCAGGGTCAGGCAGGGCTGGCAGTCGGGGTTCAAGCTCCAGCCTCTGCTCTGCAGCTTTTCATCAGTGTGGCCTTGACGAGGCCATTTCCCACATGTGAGAGCAGTGGACCCAACCCAAGCCCATCCAGACAGCCTTAGGCTGTGAGAGTGGACAGAACCAGAGCTGACCCTTAAAAAAGGGAGCCTGGGTCTCTTTCTAAAGGAGGATCCTGTAAATCCCTGCTGCTTCACTTACCCTGGAAACAGACACACACACATGACACATAGGAATATAGAAGTGGACACATACATACGCACATACTCATATACATGTACACATATACACATACATATGCACCGACATACAGATACACACATATATACATGCACACATGTGCACACACATACACACCTCACATGTACATACATACCCATATAGACACATGGACACACATATATACATGCACATACATGTGCACACACACCTCACACATACATACTATACACACATACATATAGACATGCATATTTATATATGCACATATATGCACACATATACACACCTCACATGCACGTACATACACATACATACACGTACACACATATATGCATGCACACCTATGCACACACATACATACCTCACATGTACATGCATACACACAAGCACACACAGGCACACACATACACACCTCACATGTACATACATACACATACATATAGACACATGCACACACATATATACGTGCACACATATGCACACACATACACACCTCACATGTACATACATACACATACATATAGACACATGCACACACATATATACGTGCACACATATGCACACACATACATACCTCACATGTACACACACACGCACACACATGCGTACACCCCTTACACACATACACATGCACACACATGCACACACATATACACACATGGATAAATATTTACCCGGCACATTTCCTGTCAAAGCCTGTTGCTTCCCTTGGCTCTCCACATTGCAGCTGTTGCCTTTCTTTCCTTTAATCTTTTTTCTAAGAAATCAGGTTTGGTTTTGTTTGTTCAGTTTATTTTGCATTACAAAAATTTGGAGCTTATTTTATGCAATAATATTTTTCATAATTTGTGAAAAAACACCTGATCCTTGCTTTAAATAGTCCAAACCTATGAAGTACCAGATCTGGGCATATTGCCTGGCGCAGTGAGAACAACACAGGCTTTGGAGTTAGACAGACACAGTCTGGAATCCCTTCTTCATCCTTATTTGCCTGAGGGTTTGGGCCGATAACCTCTGTGAATTTCAGTTTCCTTCTCTGATAAATGAGATGGCAATAACCACCTCATAAAGGTTAAGTGAAGGATTAGATGAGAAACGTCAATGTGTGTGTGAAAGCTCCTGGTCTAAGTAGATGCTTAATCAAGGCTGATCCACACCTGAATAATCTCCATGTCTTCTTAGGAGAAGATCTGGTCTGCATACAACCTTTTCAGAAATGCATTTTACACACACAGATGTGCATACGCAGTATACATAGGTACAGAGAGGCCAGGAAATCTGAGCAAGGATTTCATCCTGCAGACCAATGTCCTTTTTGTAGCGTGTTTCTGGCTTGTAGCTTTTGACTCCGTGCTATCCTCTCCACCCTGACCTATGCAGACTCCGTTTGCCCTTAGTCTAACTACTAAGTGGTTCTCAGCTTTCAGGTGCTTTGGACTCACGTGAAGGAGCAGTTCAAACACAGCCTGTGGGGCCCCATCCCAAGAGTTTCTGAGTCACTAGGTCTGGGATGCTCCTGAGAACATGCATTTCTAGCACAGTCCCGTGTGATGCTGATGCTGAGGTCTGAGGACCACACTCTAAGACTCTAAGAACCGCTGCTCTGAGTGCTCCGACCTGACTCTGGACTCCTTAGAACTGTACACTGGAGTTCCAGGAGTTCACTAACGATCCCTGTGGAAAATGGGCTTTTGTTTCCTTAAATATTGCATTCAATAACTAGACCTTCAGTTTTCTCATTTATAGAGGACCTAATGAGTTGTTTTTCTTAAATAGAGTATGAAGCGTAGTTTTAGCTGCCTTACACCTTGAAGGCATCTTAAAGCTTGGAAATTATTTCGAATGGCTTGCTAACCCTGAAAGGGTTTAAAAAAACAAAAACCAATTTGGAAAGGGTTAATACCGGTGGGAAAGTGGTGGAGAAACTTTGTCTCTCTGTCCCTTTGTTCCTTCATCCCTTCGTTCCTTTCACCACCAGACTCAGTCCTGTCTCTCCCACTCCCTAGCTCGTGCCTAACCACCTAGAGCCTCAGTATTTTCCTCTGTGAGAGCAGAGGATTGAGTTCGAGAATCTTTGTTCTGATTTCTTTCTTTTTCTACTTCTGAAAGCCAGAGGCCCCTCTACAAAAAGCACTGGGAGAATGAAATGATTTCTCGATTTTCACCAAATGAAAGGTGCCTGGACTCTGGGTGGGTGGAAGCTAAAATAGAGGGTGCTGCCTGGGCCCGGTGGCTCACATCTGTAATCCCAGCACTTTAGGAGGCCGAGGTGGGTGGATCACCTGAGATCAGGAGTTTGAGACCAGCCTTGCCAACATAGTGAAACCATGTCTCTACTAAAAATACAAAAATTAGCCAGGCATGGTGGCACACACCTGTAATCCCAGGTACCCGGAAGGCTGAGGCAGGAGAATTGCTTGAACCTGGGAGGTGGAGGTTGCAGTGAGCCAAGATCATGCCACTGCACTCCAGCCTGGGTGACAAAGTGAGACTCTGTCTCAAAAAAAAAAAAAAAAAAAAAAAAAAAGAGGGCGTTGAGATGCGGCCCTGGAGCTACCCTCAGGCCTCCCCCTGTGGGTTCCACATGGCTCTCTCCCCACTGCCCCACCACCCTATTTGTTTGTTTCACTTCCTCACTCAAACCCTGCACCCCAGCCCAGGGAACCCCTCCCTGCTCCTCTCTATTTCCTTCCCAGGGCAGCATTCTGCATTTACCCTCAAACACCTGGAACTTTGCACAATAATTGCAAATATTACTGAGAACTCAGAATACTTTCTGAGTCCAAGCCCATCTTGGGGCTCTGCCCACACGGGCTGGCCCTTTAGTGTAAATCAACACCTGAGTTTACCTGTCTATCTCCACCCCTTAAAGACACTTTGGGTGTTACATTTCTTTGGTATCTCCATTTCTGCTCAATATGCCAAGCCTTTCACTATGCAGAGATATTCCCTCTGGGCCATTTGGCTCTCAGCAGAGTGACTCAGGATGCTTGGAAAAGCCTGATATGGCCAATAGTGTCTTATACTAAATCATATTCTCAATCAATATTTGTTGAATGAATTGAAATTCACATTAGTATTCAGGCACTTAATTAAATCAATTTATTTTCCAAGGCAAAACAACCTCTTTAAATTCTTTCATGGATGTACATTCTCTCTGCAAATCGTGTTGTTACATATCATAGAGGAAAAAATCTTTTATATGGCATACTTTTTTTTGGTAATGAAATCATACATGTATACCTAGAGTCACTGAAAAGTTGAGGGCTTCTGAACATGAAACAACTGTGTCCAAGTAACTTTCTGCAGTTTTCCTGTGAAAAAGTTTAGGTTTTCCCTTGCAATGGGCTAACCATCCGGATGTGCCGCCTGGAAGTGCTACCTGTCTCATCTCAGTTGCAAAACCAAGGCACTGGGGAGAGGAAGTGAGATCCCTTTTAATTCTACATTTACTTTTTCCCACATTTTGGGGTCAATTTGTAAATATTGTGCCTGTGCCTTTTAAAAAATGCATTGCCATCTTATTTTTCAAATCCCAAGTGTACCATCAGAGAAGAATACTGTATTGACATTCTTCAGGGTGCTGAAGGTGTGGAAAGATCTGTAAAAGTGTCAGGGAGCAAGTGTCCTGCGTGGCGCTCTGTTCTCGGTGCATCTGAAGGTGGCAGACCTTCCTCTCTCTGCAAACCCTCAGCTCCAGCCTGAACAGGGTTGTGAGGGTATTGGAAGGTGTCCCCTCACCATCAGCAATGATGCAAAGTTACACAGCAAAGGAACCTCCCAGAACTGTGAATTGGACATGATGGGAATGCCCGGTGCTGAGCTTAATTCTAGATCATTTAAAATGTAAGGGTTCTTTGCAACCCTGGGTATTTTCACCATCAAAGTATGTGAGTGGCGGGGGGCTGGAAGGTAGATTCAGATTTCTTTCTGGGACTTTTCTTTTTAGGATCAGTTTAGATTTGTTTAGGGTTTATAGGATAAAAGAAAAGGAACTCTCCTCAAAGAAAAGACACTCTTTACTTCCCACATAAAGTCTAATTTTGCAAGTTTCTCCTTTTACATTCCTTGGACTCTTCTGCCATACCCTTGGTGAAACAATATGAAAATTTAAGATTTCTCTGCAGCCTGCCACAAAAATAACTGAGCACCATCTAGTTATTAATACAGTTGAGGGGCAAAGCTCTACACCTGTATTTTTTTCTGGGTGCTTGAAACTAACCATTCCTTTGGGCTACAGTGACAGTAGCACTTGTCCAGGGTGCTGTAAAGAGACACAGTTACTTCTGGGAGCTGTGGCAGAGCCAAGCACTGAAACATGAGGGAGCTGGGTCAGCCTCCAATTCCCAGCACGTCGCAGGGAGAGGACAGGGCATGAAGCAGCAAAGGCAGGAGGCAAACAGCACTGATCACACAGCTCTGCCAAGTGCAGAGCTATTCCTGTGGGCTCCGTTTGTCTGCAAACACTGATAAGAAGTTAAACTAAAACTAGACCACTTAAAACATTTTAAAAATCTTACATTTGTTATTTTTTGGTAGGTGGCTATGCTTGGGAAGGAAATTGCAAACAGGATTTTTCTCTCAGAAAACGTGAACATCAAACATCCATCTCCCCTTCACAGGTAGCATTTAGCCATTGTAGATATCTGCACACACCCCCACAATGTGCCTAGTGTGGCAAAGGACTCTGGGCTTTGATGGCCGAGGACCTGGCTGGGAAAACTCCCTCGCCTCTGACTTTTCTTGGGTGAATCACTTAACCTGTGTTTCGCTTGCAGCATCCTAGGAAGGAGACGTTACCTGCTTCTCAGGTGTGCCCGAGAGTGACGGGAGATGGCACAGGCAAAGGTCTCTGCTACAGGTAAACAGTAAGTGCAGGTGTCCTCGCTGCTCTGCAGGTGCTGTAGAGTCGTGTCCTGTGGCTCCCATTTGCCCTGGCATCCCTACCCCATCCCCAGTTTGTAAACTGTCGCCAAGGACTGACCTTCCTGTGCACAACTGAACTCTGTTCAGAGAAAATAGATTTGTGTGAACACATTCTGCCTCTGATCTAACACCTTTGGAAAGCGGGTCTTTCTATACCAACATGGGAATGGGATTGTGCCTCCCCAGGAAACTTCCCCTGGTCCCTTTGGGGCTGATTTCTGCTGATTGAGTGGGGGGGGGGGGGGGGGGCGTTCAGCATCGCTCCCTCGGGCTTCCACCCAGGGGCGCTAGCGGCTCTCATCTCTCGCACCTGTCCGGTGCACGGGACCTCCTGCTTAATTTAGGGCAGATCCATTTACCCTTCGTAAGTCAGTCTCGACCACAACCTTACCTGAGAGTGGACTTCCCTCCGCAGCGAAAGGCTCAGGGAGGCCGGTGCAGCTTCAGGGCCAGGAGGACGGCCCCATGCACATCCCCGTGAACTTCTGGCTGCTCTGAGGTCTGGGCTCCTGCTTCTCCGGTATTGCTCCTAAGTGGGCTGTGATATTCCCTCTCTATGGAAACGGTCCCCTCCCCTGTGTGTATATAAAAGTGACAGATCACAGGGTGGATCGTAATTCCAGACGTGGTGTCTACGCTGGGATGAGATTTCATTTAAAATACAACCAGAACCAGCCGTCCACGTCATGCAGATGACAGGTGCTCCAACCTCGACCCCTCCCACCTCTGCTTCCCACCCCGCCCTCCTACCTCCCCCCGCCCTCCTACACCCCCACCCGCAACTGCTCTTGCATCCTAGCAACTTGCTTCATTGATAAAAGCAAAGAACAAAAAAGAAAAAAAAAAAAAAAAAAAAGAAGAAATAAAAACTCAAAACAAAAACCCTGGTAAAGTGAGAAGCAGTGTCTTTGAGGAATTTTATTGCTGATCTTAGTTCTAACTAATTTCAATTTCCTCTACATTCCCCTTGCCCTAACTCTCCTTTTGGAAATCTAGAATCTGTACCTGCTTTGAAAGCAGAGAAGCGATTTGAAATCCACCTGTTGCTGTGTTGTTTTGTGGGTTCTGACAGTGCAGCATCATCTGGCCGCACATGCAGCCCCTTGTGCTTGCCACACACTCGGTGCCTGCTCCCCACGTAAAGTCGAATTTTGCGAGTTTCTCCTTTCACATTCCTTGGACTCTTCTGCCATACCCTCAGTGAAACAACATAAAAGTTTAAGATTTCTCTGCAGCCTGCCACGAAAACAACTGAGCACCATCTAGTCATTAATAAATTTGAGGGGAAAGCTTTACACCCATATTTTTCTCTGGATGCCTGAAACTCAACTATTCCTTTGGGCTATGACAGTAGGTCATCATACACCAGAGGTCTGGAGGTTTTAGTGGGAAATAGCTTGGATTTTACTCATTTATGCATCCTATATTTATTGAGGACTTACTGTGTAGCGGGTATTGCCAGGACCCCCACGAGTTCAGAGAAAAGTAAGTTGTGGCCCCTGACCATACAGGGCACTCATGGTTTAGAATGGTAGGGAAGGTCGGGCACGGTGGCTCACATCTATAATGACGTGCCCTGTGGGAGGCTGAGGCGGGCAGATCACAAGGTAAGGAGTTGGAGACCAGCCTGGCCAACATGGTGAAACCCTGTCTCTACTAAAAATACAAGAAAATTTAGCCAGGCATGATGGTGGGTGCCTGTAATCCCAACTACTCAGGATGCCAAGGCAAGAGAATCACTTGAACCTGAGAGGTGGAGGTTGCAGTGAGCTGAGATCGTGCCATTGCACTCCAGCCTGGGTGATGGAGCAAGACTCCATCTCAAAAAAAAAAAAAAAAAAAAAAAAGAAAGAAAGAAAGAAAGAAAAATGCTACAGAAAGGAGCAGTCCTGTCCACTCAAGACAGGAGAGGAGAGAGGAGAGCAAGAGGGGTTT